>NC_133805.1:19742635-20057058 GCF_043250625.1 Sebastes fasciatus
TACCTTTTACTCATAGCATCAGAGGGATCTGCGAGGCGAGGGGGACAAAGACGTGCTTCCTGCTGCTTCGCTTTGATACCGTTATGCAAACTAGCTACACCACTTGACTTTGTGTCAGTTGCAGAGTGTCAAAAATGTGAAAAATCGTTTTATCTCCGTAGACCTAAGCTTCACATTGTGTTCATTAAAACTCTAATTGGTTGTTCATCCCTTTTTTCACACATGCTCGATGCTGCTCATTCGCGCTAACAAGCTGAAATTAACTAAATAAGAATTCATAAGCAGCTGTACAATTAAGTTGAATTTGAATTTTGAATTTTATAATAGGCTAGATTTTCATACTTTCTGTCGTTGTGTGATTATATGCATGATATTTTGTAATCAATTAACTAAGATAAAACACAAGTACATTAAAAAAAATGTTTTTCTCCCATGCCTTTTTCACCTCAGCACTCTCTTTTAGAAGCACAACACATTGCAAACTCTCACACTGCACATTTGAACCTTTTTATTCAGTGCCAAACTCTGGATCAAAAGTGTTTTTTTTCCCCCTAGACTGAAAATAAAGAAGTGTTGTGTTAGGGGATGACGGTGATGATGACTCGTTCACATGGTATCTCCATAGCCAGCACCAGTCCTGATGTCTCACCCTTCTTTTCAGGCTGAATAATGGTGGCCCCCATTAGGCAGAGATGTGTAATTGCATGAGTCAGCCGCGCTAAACAGCTTCTTTTTGTGAGTCTGCACGTCACACTGCTGAATACAGGACAGGGCAGTCTACCAGCTCAAACTCCAAAGTCCTGATTTTCTTCATCCGGTGTGTGTGTGTCCGTAATTGTGCGTATATGTGCTCATTTCATGCCCATTTCTTATTTATTGATTTCTTTGTCTCATTATTTGTCTATTTGTCTTCAGTCCATTACAGCATTATAGCCATGATTGCCCTTTGGAATAAATCATGCAGAAGGCTGCTCTGCAGTCAACCCACATACTGTACAATGAGGAATATCCCCGACACATAATGGCTAAATTGTGATGGTTTATAAACGCAATAAAGATAATTGTTATCGGTAATTGACCAAATAGATACAACTAAATAGGTTCAAATAGCTCCGGAAAGACTGGAGGCATGCTAAGATTATTTCAGTAAGCAGCAGTTTGAGTGACTTTTCAATGGGAAAACAAATGAGCTCATTTGTACTTGAAAGCTTCTCTCCGATATTACAAATTGCTGGAGTAAAAATAGCACTTATTCATGCATTTACCCCTCACAGAGAGGCGGTATACTTTAACGAACCTTTTCCAAACAGCCGGTGGGAAAGTATGTGCTGCATATAGTTGTTTTCCAATTTAAATGATTTTGCATTTCATTTTAATACAATGTAATCAGCCAGCATATAGTGGAAACAATTAGTGGGACTATCATTAGCCGCTTGTATACAGTCGTGAAATTTTGCATTGCACATCATATTATGCACCATTAAATCAGATCTTTGCTGAGCATCATTACAGCATATTTGTCAGTTTTTTTTCTCCAAACAAAACTCTAAAGACTAAAAGTTACTCTTCACTTTCTTGAGAATGTTTTTTTCTAACATTATTAATCACAAGTGAACCAAACAAGTAGCCTGCACACCTGCCGGGGGGCTCAGTATAGCTCCCCACCGATCTGACAGATGCACTCACCAAAGAGGGTTCAAACATGGTCAACATTAATATTCTCTTTCAACATATCTTGTAGTCCTCAGTATATCGTGTTACGTAATTGTCTGTCTCTACTGTCAGCAGGTTAGAAAATGGGTCATTTTTTAGGAACCCAGACAGTCATTGAGAGACAGCGAGGAAAAAAAAAGCGACGGCCATGTGCAGCCATTACCCCCTAATACACCAAATCACTTTCTGCTGTGATGTTCTGTGTTCACCTCCCTCTCCCCCCCACTAATGTACTGAATGCCACCATTACACCATAACCCTCCACCAGTCAACCCTCACAGCGAGGACAGGTCTGACATGCAGTTGGGAAACGACAGTCCCTCAGCCGAAATAAAAAAAACATTCCTCTGTTGTTGCTTATGAATTATTAATGTGACAGCGTTCCTCACATTTTTTTTCTTTGTTTCTCTCCTTTTTGGGGCATAATTAAAATCTCAGGAGCCCTCCGACTGTGCTGGGGATTAATCTCCCGTGGCACATCTCCATCTGCAGCCTGGATCATCAGCCATCCCTTTCTGCATCAGCCCCCAGCTGTGCGACTGTCTACCCAACCCAGGCCTATAGCACGCCGTGTAGCGGCGGAGTGGGAGCAGAGGGAGAGCGTAACGAGAAAAGCGACAGAAAGAAGGAGGTATGTGTGTTTGAGGGTGGTGGTGGTGGTAGTGGGGGGGTGGGGGGTGTTAAGAGCAGCAATAAATCTTAATATTTCACATCAATTTTAGTTTGCAGAGCTGATTTGAGCCTCATTTTCTCTCAAATGGCCTTCTCCTCTGAGATGTGATTGATACTAATAGCTTCTACAGCGGTTACATTTAGGGAGGGTTAGAATCTTTTTTTATTGGTGCAGACAGTTGTTAGTGTGGCACCAAGTAAGATTGTAAATTTGTCTCTCTTTCATGTAATGTGACTCTTGAGGGTGGTTAGGCTGAGAGCTTTTGATTCACGACCGCTGTCCATCTTCATTTGCCCTGTGGACGTCCAATAGTTAATGAGATGAGTAATTTCTTAAAGCTCATGAGTAGACACAGAATTTAGCTAATTTTGCTCGTGAGTTAATTGTTTGACAGGTGGCCAAAATACAGTCATTTAAAATATAGCCATTTTGTTATTCTCATAGAATAAATTTAAATTTGTTTTTGGGTGTTTTAATAGTTAGACACCAAAAAGCAAGTTTGAAGACAGTTACAATAATATTACACAATGACAATAGGCCAATTGTAGGTTTGGTACAGACTAGGGTTGGGCGATTTGTTAAATTTCTCCAACCAGCCATCGTCAGCCCAACAACCGCTGATTGACGATATTTTCCCGCAGGTACATTTCACAGACTGGAGGAAAACAACCAATCAGAGCTGAGCTGGAGCTTACCGTCTCTGAGCAGCTGTCAATCACAAACTCTGATCAAACGGTCAAACTAGGCAGCGCTGATCAAATATGAATCAATATTCTGTTACTCTAATGACTATTTCTCACTTCAAATGTTTTCAGAAACATCTTGTAGTGTACTGTTTAGCTGTAAAAGGAGAAAGTTTGTGACCTGGCAGCCATGTTGAGATCAGTTGAGGAAATACCAAGCACCGCCCACCAGCCAGAGCAAACGTTTTCATTCTCACTCTAAAATGACCTGTGATTGGCCAAAGTCTCCTCTCACGGGATAGATTTTTTAAAGCCTGAAAACAGAGCCATGAGGAGGTGCAGAAGGCTAGTTTTCTCTCAGAACACTTGAATTACAATATGCTGAAAGGTTTGTTATGGAATTTTTGCCCAATGATGCGAAAAATATTCTGCCTATTGCAAGTATAATAAAACTCACCAAAACCGTCTTTGTTCGTCTTTCCAACATTCACCAACTCTGGTTTGGTCGAAATAAACCCTTATTTCAGTTGTGAAAATATGCCGGCTCAAAACATGCTGTTTCCCCCGCTGTCTCTTTCTCTCTCAGCGGCTGAGCGGCTCTCATTCTTCGGAGGCGAACCATTAAATTAGCAAAATAAAATGAAAAACATCGCCCAAATTATCTAAAAAAAAAAGAAAAACAGCGATGTACCCAGCCAATCACCAATATATTCGTCTAATCGCCCAACTCTAGTACAGACTGAGTTCTAAAGTGTGATCTGCAACCAAACAGCATACCCAAAATGAGCAATGCAATATGACAGCAGTGAGTCCCACAGACCCGTGGGTTTATAACTCTCCCAGGCTTAGAGTTGGAAACTGTCCCATCAACTAAACAGCCAAGTATTTGGCCGCCTCACAGTCCAGGCGATTTAACGGGCCCTGGGTTCCAGCATGCAAGATATGGTTGATCCAATTTAGGCCATGCTCAATCAACCTAATTCTACCGGGGACACGGAGGCTGGGTACTGCAGTGTGTGCAAGAACGGATTGCTCAACAAAGCAGCTTTTAAAGGTCATGTTTTCGCTGCCTCCGTGTCTACAAGATCCTTATAGAGGGCACCGTTTGCAAACAGTGTATGTAAATTCATCACAAACCTCCGACTCAACAGTGATTTATGCTATGAACCTGAGGGGCCTCAGTTTTGGCTCAGAATCGCATTGCAAAATGCAGCGTGGCCTCTCTAAGGCCCTGTTTTTAGTACCCGCACTCTAAGAAGTTGAGAGATCTCTTAACATTACACTGACATTACAAGCATCTGAAATGATTCGGAGCGATTGAGTTCATTCAACCTGCAGACTCTTGTTTCACTGCTTACTCTTGCTTCCTTTTTGTTGTAGACGCACAGTAATTACTATCTAACACTGTAACTTGTCACAATTGTATGCACGTGTGCACGTCAACAAGGTTTTGCTACTCCTTCTCAATTGCCTCGTCTTTCTCATGGGGAGCACGGTGTCATGCTTTTGCTTCTGCCGTACAAGGAGCCAATTATATTGTCAGCATGGGACCTCCGCTTGACATCGCATGTCCTGATGGTATAATGAAATAAAAGAGGTTTCACACACGTGCTCCCACTGTGTCCTTGACGTACGAGAATGTCTACTTTGCAATTTCTGTAATTTGGGTGAGAGGTACATTTTCAAAGATACCACGGTGTTGAACGTTCTCCACAGGGGAAAGGCAACCCCGTCTTCCATTTCAAGGGGTGACTCTTTTAAAGGAAACAGTTACAATTACAATCGGGTATTCTACCCAGTTTAAGCTCCGTTAGGACATATTTTTTTATATTAAAGGGTAACTTCAGTATTTGTCAACCTGGACCCTATTTTCCCAAGTGACTAATTGGGACCACATTTTATTTTGGTCCAGTATTGATGGAAAACGCTGTAACCAACAGCCGCGAAACGAGCTGCGAGGGCAAGTGAGCACCATCAATGTAACATTACATTCACTAAAAGTGCTTGTTTTTCCACTGACATGCTCAGATTGTTAAATTTCTGACAACATTATAGAAAGGACCCTACACAGAAACAAAACACTTTCTTTACCCTTCGCTTGATCCGGTCTGTTTGTTATGGTGTCCAAGTCAAGGAGAAGTCTTGTTGTGAAATCTCAATATCCGTATACTCTGGCTCAAATAAATACGGGTGGCCATCTAGGGACGAGGAAGTTAGAGTTGCAGGGGCCCAAATTCATAAAACTAATTTTATATTTAAAGTATTTAAAACAAACCCATGATAGATGGGAGTAATCAATAATAATTATCCTATTATTAACATCCATCAGTGTTTACAGACCTGCTTCTTGGTTCAACTTTGACCTATACTTAAAGGTGCAGTGTGTAGGATTTGGTGGCATCTAGCGGTGAGGTTACAGATGGCAACCAACTGAAACTTCTCCTGTGTGCCAAGCGTGTCGGAGAACTACGGTGGCCAAAGTGAAAACGTGTCAATGCGAATGGCCCTATCTAGAGCCAGTGTTTGGTTTGTCCGTTCTGGGCTACTGTAGAAATATTGCAGCTCCGTGATAAGGACCCGCTCCTTATGTAGTTATAAACAGATCATTCTGAGTTAACGAAAACACAATTCTTATTTTCAGGTTATTATACACTAAAGAAAACATAGTTATTAATATTATATTCCACTTCTGCTAATAGATCCCCCTAAATGTTACACACTGGTCCTTTAATGCATGTTGTGTTCACGCAGCTTTCTTGTGCTTTGAGGGATTTTTACCGACATTCTCAGAACACCCACTTTCTGTTTTATTTCCAAACTAGTGGTTTTGATAATCTAAAAGTTTTAGGCATGTTTACAACCTGTTACACCTCTGTGTTCCCACATAGCAGCAATTACTGTAATGTAAGTTGCAATAAACCAGAATTAATCTTTAGTTTTTAGCCGCTTCATGCTCATTGTTCTGGTTCACTGTTCCATATGACCTTACGTGTTACTGGCTTTGAAGAACCTCGGCGCATTTTCAATTGTATGAGATTAAAAAAGAAGTTGCTGTTTCTCACATGCCAGAATGCATTAGCATTGTTGTACTGAAGACTGATTAATGTGATATGGTATGGTGATATATTTTAGAGCTGAAATGTTTGGTTGGATAATACATTCATTTATTGCTAAGTGATTAATTGTTTGTCATTTATCAAGCAAAACTGCCATACAGTATGTGTTTCCATCTTGTCTTGCTGCTTGTCTCCGTTTTATAGCTTTGTAAACTGAATATCTTGGATAAAATTATTTGACATTTTATAGTCTAAACAATTAATCAAGTTATCGGGAAAAATAATCCACAATAACAATAATAACTGTTGTAGACATAGTTTATTTACAGATGCTTTGTTGGATTGCAGCCTGATATTTTTTTCACGGACAAAAAAAAATTGAGGTACAGTGTTTAGGAAAAAATAACCATTTGTTGCTGTTTGAGACTGAGTGAGACAACATGGAGGAAACGTCGACATGGAAACTGTCGACTGTAATCGACAACGATGAGGAGAAATTTACTGACTGTTGGTAGTCGTCAAGTCTAACATGCAAACTTTTACAGCAGTCAGGAATGTTTGCTGTAAATGCTCAACACGCTGCAGTAAAATGTGCCAAGCAGTGCTTGATGCTGGGGTTTAAAAGAGGCTCGTTATAATGAGATCTCCCACCAACAAACAGATGTGGTGAACCAGCATTCTGTGAAGTTAACATCTGTAGATAATTGGATGGTGTAGCTATTGTGGAAAACACGTTGTGGGCCCCTGTTTCACAGTGAGAAGTCATTATCAGTGTTTATGTTAATGGCTTTGCCATACCAAGGCTGCATGTGTTCTTGGACTGAAGGGGGTTTGGCTGACTGTTTCTGCTTTCCACTTCTTGGTCACGGGTGCACCGCCTCTCTGATTTTCAGAAGGTCTTGAATATCTGAACAATCTGTTGTGAATTTCCAATTTAGTACTGTACTTTACAGAGACCGAGGCTTGGCTCCCTTAGTGATTTGGCACTTGTCACCTGTGGGCTAAACGCACATTAATCTTGCCGTGTGCCTGCCTCTAGGTTCAATACTAAAGAAACTCATTTTCAAATCAACCTATGCCAAATATGTGTAATTAGTAAAACAATGGTCTCTTTATTTGCTTGCAAAGAGAGCTACTTGTTTCTGACAACATAATAGGGCTCGGTGGTATATCGACTTTTTAAGGTATATCATATATTTTCAAACGAGGTATAGGATGACACAATACCATTTATATCGATATAATTTAATGTTGCATTACATAACATTTCCTCCGTAAAGCCATGCTATTGTATGCATCTCCGACCCCGCACCCTCCCCCTCTGTGTCTACGCGTAGGTCTGCGCACAAACCCCGCCCACCTTGCTCTTTTTGACTGTAGCAAAGCGGGGGCTGCCAGCCTTATAAACGCCAAAGTATGTTGCTGAGACTGAAGCCCAATCCCAATGTCCACATTCACAGACTCACAGACTTTGAGGTGCGTTCCAGCGAAGTCTGTGAGGGTTTAGGGTTTGTGCCCTTTATGAACACTTTCCGTAAGTCCGCATTTCTGCAGACTTTGCCTGAGGGAATTACCCACAATTCATAGCATTGTGACGTTAAGCACAGGGTTACCACGGTTACTGGGGGAAAAAAAAGGTACGCAAAGAGAACGGCATATGGGTGTTTAGCCAGGCATATTTAAATTTACACAAACATTAACATTACGGATTTAAGATCGTAGATAATAAAACACATGAACACACCTGGTTTATCCATCAACCAGTTCTTTTAAGCTTGACAAAAACAAGTAAGTTGATGTTTTGACAGTTACCTCTAGTCTTGTGAGGCAAGAGCCAGGAAGACATTCAAATCAGGTAGTAAAAACGTAAAAGTAAAACCCACAATTGGCATCGTCAAGGTAATGTGATATGTCGCCGCAAAGTGCTGTCCCATTCATATTTATACCATTTGAAGCCTTTGCAGCCTCTCACACTCAACCATTTACCAGGTGACGTCAGTCAAGTCCCTGAGGGTTCAGGGTTTAAGTCCTTAGGGGTAACATTGGGATTGGGCCTGACTGAGTGATAAAGTACACCATTGGTGGAAGTGAGTTATAGCATTACACCATTGGCCGTTGCTCTTTCAAAATGAATAGGCATGACAGGTAATTGTCGCTGGTAACGTCACCTCCGCGATCAATCAGCTGATCCACTTCCTCAATGCATACACGGATGTTTTTTTCTGTAGGTCTATAAAATGTATATCAAATAAAATCTTGTAATTGTAGGGTGTTGACAAAGTTTGATGCATATGTTAAGCGTAGTGTGGGTGTAGCCGTGCGGTGGAGCGTCAGGGAGGTGGAGGTGCTCAGAGCACAGGAGAAATTAGCAGTAAATGTACATTGTAGGTTTCAGTTTGTATGTGAATTAACATTAACAACCTCAAGACCAACATGTGAGGCTGTGGGCATGTTCATAATTGTCAGGGGATGTAACCTAGGTCAGGTCTGTTTACAAAGGAACATTAATTACACAATAACACTTTAGATGAGAAATCCAGTACAACAAATTGATTCATTTATTGAATTAAAACTGTCCTCAACTATTTGTCTCAAACATGACTTAACCATGTCATAAGTTATCTATTTTAATAATAGTGCTTGTGGCATCTCACATTTGGTTTTGACTTACAACTGAACATTTAGCCCAATAAGGACAAAATATGGAAATATAACTTGTGTATTACAACTTGTGTACCCTACAATTTAATTAGGGATGCACCAATCCAACGTTTTCAGTCCCGATAGCGATAGCGATAGCGATAGCAATAGCGATAGCAATAGCGATACCTGGGCTTCGGGTATCGGCCGATACAGAGTACTGATCTGATACTAGTGTTTAATTAATAAGCTGTACGCCTCACTGTATTACAAAATGTAAGAAATATATACAGAAATACAATTTTACTGAATTGTATTAAAATAATAAATCATACACCAGCAACAGGAAACTTAAAGTTTCCAGTATGTAATGTATATTATATATAAACATAGAATTGAATTGAATAGATCGGCCCCATTGTCACCGATACCCGATCCAGCTATTTGAGTCAGTATCGGCCCGATATCTGATCCGGTATTGGTATCCGTGCATCCCTAAATATAACTAAGAATATCATGAAGTGTTTGAGTTTCAGGGTCTCTTCTGTGGAGAACTGCTTGATGAAACATGGATGATTTGGTTGGATAAGGTGTTCCTTTTACATACCCTCAGATGCCCTGCTCCTATTTAGTATTCTCTGAAAACTGTTGAATAATTTGGAACCTACTCTGAATGAAGATGTGCTGTCTGTGTCTGTGTGTGTGTCCCTGGCAAGTTCGTTCTTGATTGCAATTTCATCACATTTGATATTCACATTCAGTCTTGAGGCAAATTCAATACATCATTTATACATTTCAGAAAATAAGCATATCCAAGGACAAGACATGGAACGGTAAATGCGTCATGATGTGCAATTGAAAATGTTTGTGTTTACTGAGCTTTGGACGGAGGCAATTTAATGTCTTAAGCAATGAAAATGATTCGAAGGTTGGCTACCGTTTGTTTTTAGTTTCCTTCTCAATACAAGGGGCTCACTCCTCCAGTCAGTCAGTTCCTTATAATTAAAGTATAAAGCTTGCAGACAGGTTTGATCACTACATTTACTGCTTGACTAAATGTTAAAATGGGCAAGATGTGATCCACTGTAAGCGATTCGAGCTTGATATGTTGACTGGGTGCCTGATATGCCTCCAGCATCTCAGAAACCCTGTGACCACAAGCACCCCTGGGATCGTCATGCATTATGTTTCTAGTTTACAGAGAAACATCCAGTCGGCAGCAGTCCCGCTTTGTTGTAACAGAAGTCAGAGGAGAACGGCGAGAGCCATTCAAGCTAAATGTAGGCCGCAAGTAAACAGCAGACCGCAACTGAATGCAACAGAGACGTTCAGAGGTCTTGACAGAGTGGATACTATTTTTCGAATAATGTGGTATATCATGAAAAAGGCATCATTTAAACATAGGTCCATAACCATTGCAGTGACTTTTGTTTACTCCCATGTAGAGATGTCACAATATCAGAAATTTAGTAGTCAATACCAACACCAATGAAATTCCACAATTCTCGATACCCAATTCGAACGGTAAAAAACAATAATCACTTAGCTAGTGTAAGGAGGTTAAACAGGTCATAATTCCCTCTCTAATATCTATTTTATTTTTCTGTGAAAACATCTCCTTCAAACAACTGGATTTAGTCAGGTTTCTCACCAAAAACTAAAGATTACATTTGAACACATCATGATAACGTTATAATTTACCTTCGCCTAATACTAGTTAATACTTTTACTGAATAGAGCTTGAACGCACAATAATGTAAATCAATGGCACCTTCCGGGACTGTGTATTATCGGGTGCTAACGCTAACTAGCTGTCGTCCTGCTGATTTCAACACTGATTTGTTGTTCAAAATGTAGCATTATCAGGGAAAGAATGGGATGTGTCCCCTGGACGCGTCGATTGTGAGTTTACTGCATCATTACGTTGTTAGTCTCGAGACCCCCCCGATACCAACTAGGGGTGGGGGAAAATAATTGATTCATCAATGTATCGCAATTTTTTTTTTACGATTTTGAAATCAATTTTTTTTATGCCCAAATCAATATATTTGCTTCATTTGAGTCTATACAGAGATAGAAGGAAGGTGCAGCTTGGCTGACGCTACAACTGTAGAGCACCCGTATACTGACATTTAGGTTAAATGCATTCAAACGTCCCCGATGGAGCTGACCATGAATGTATAAAGAGAACGGAGCTGACGGGGAGAGCTAGAGACGCACTTGGCCAAGTTAGAGGAAGGATGCACGTGTGACTATGTCTGGTTTTCAAAATAAGGTGTCAACAAAGGGAACTGTTTATATAAAATACATATATGGAAATAAGATTGATTGAATTATATTCACCAGAAGTATAAAACATTACATGTCCCTTATACATTAAACAGAAAATACCACTAATTTGTGAGGGAAATGTCTTTATGCTTTGATTTTTGGGTTGCTGGAAAAATATTAATAAATAATGCATGACAATGACTGATATATTTGACTTCAGGACATCTCTGACTACACGCATGCTGACATTGTTTTCCAATTAAAAGTCCCTAGAAGTGTATGAGTCAACTTTTTTCCCATGGTCTAGCGTTAAAAAAGTTAACAAAAATCGCAATAAATGGCAATATCGAATCACAATACTTAAATAAATACTAATTGAAATACTTAAAAAGCGCAATACATATCGAATCGGCACCCAAGTATCGTGATAGTATAAAATTGGGAGATAGGTGAATCGTCCCAGCCCTAGTACATACGGTACAGTTTGGGCTGTTTTGTAGAGAAAGGTGGGTCCTAATAAGTACTAGATAAGAATTCCATTTTGAAATGAAGCTCTTACTGAGAGACATATTTCAATTTGTGGTACCCATCGAAGCAACTGGCCAGTTAAATTGAAATGGGAACTGGAGATTCCAACCTTAAGAGGAGCTTCATCACAGCCAGTGTACATGAGTATGTCTAATACTCTGGTCTCTAGGCGTATGTTTGATTTAATATGATGTAGTGTTAAACGAGACAAGCCTATAACCACATCCAGGTGGTGCATTTGGAAATATATATAGGGGCAATTAATGGATTCATGATAAAATAATATAATACCAACAAATAACACCTAACATGTCTACAAAGGAAATTACTAGAAAGAAGTTGCCAGTGACATATTATAATACTCAGTTGCACTTCAATGTCACAAGTGACAAAACTTGATGAAAGAAATCTATGAAAGACGTAGCGTTTGCGTCACTATTCATTAGTGTGCTGCACATCCAACACGTTCTCTGGCACATCAGCGACAGGCTCATGTTCAGGTGATAAGATGTGATAAGTGTTTTGGCTAGGTTTCAAGTCAAATGTTTTACTGCTCTGACATCCTTTTTATTACTTTTTGAGTAGAGGTGATATTGAGTTGGCCCGGCAGGTTCAGACACACGGCAAGATAACAAATTGATCATGAATTAATAAGGTCACTACTAATCAAAAAAAGTCCCATGCTTAAGTCTGAATGTATTAGCAGGATCAGACAACATGTGTTCAGAATCAGATGAGTTATTAGCGAAGGCTCCCGACGCAGAGGAACGAATACCAGGCAGACAGCAGGTAAGAAGGTCAAAGGTTAAGTAGTAGAAAGACCAGATACAATTGATTACTTTCTTTTATTATTGTTTACTCAAGTAAATCAGTCTGTGAGGTTTCTGAAGCACATGTTCTCATCTATATCTGTCTACATAGATAGTAAGGTCAAGTCAAGTCAATTTTATTTGTATAGCCCAAAATCACAAATCACAAATTCTTTCCTCAGGGATACGACACCCTCTCATCGGATAAGGAAAAACTCACCTCCAGTCTAGTCATAGATTTATATTAGGGCTGTCAATCGATTAAAATATTTAATCACGGTTAATCACCCAATTGTCCATAGTTAATCATGATTAATCGGACATTTTTTATCTGTTCAAATTGAACCTTAAAGGGAGATTTGTCAAGTATTTGATACTCTTTATCAACATGAGAGTGGGCAAATATTTTTGCTTTATGCAAATCTATGCATATATCTATTATTGGAAATCAATTAGTAACATAAAAGAATGACAAACATTGTCCAGAAAACCTCACAGGTACTGCATTTAGCATCCAAAATATCAAACCATAACATGACAAACTCAAGCCCAACAGGCAACAACAGCTGTCAGTGTGTCAGTGTGCTGACTTGACTATGACTTTCCCAAAAACTGCATGTGATTATCATAAAGTGGGCATGTCTCTCCCCCTTTCATAACTGTCTCTCTCACTATCATTAAAGGCATCAAAAGCCCCCCAAGAAATAAAAAAATAAATAAAAAAACTGAGCCTGCTACAAGCTAAAAATCGCAAGTTGCATTAATACGTTTAAGAAATTAGTGGCGTTAAAACAAGTTTGTGTTAACGCGTCAGTATCGCGTTAACTTTGAGAGCCCTAATTTTATATAGACGGAGAGATTCATAGTTAGATATTCAGTATAGTATACTGTAGTAAAAGTCTGCCTGGTGCCTCAAGAAGACCTACAGTCTGGTTAGAAATTGATATTAGGACATACCACTGCGTTTTCATTAACAGTTTGGAATGAATTATGTTCCCACCTGCAGTAACACCCATGAAGCGCACTATCTTCTAAACAGGAAAATTATTTATCCATCTCAACATAACTGATATTGATTGAAGTAGCTGAAGAAGTGTTTTGTACAGGCAATGGAGTGCTATGGCATGTAATTATCTCCTACTGTCTTGTGCTGATAAGGAAAAAAAATAATACGCTGTGTCAAAAAAATGTTAATCCGGGTATTAGACAAAAGGGAAGATGCATGTCTGGGAATTAGTTTTCAAATGCTTTCATTAGAGCCCTGCAATTGAAATAACTTCTTTGGCTGAAAAAGTTTTGCAAGGCTTTCTTTTTACTTATATTAATAACCCGGCAGTGTTTGTACTGTAAATGCATAGTGACGGAAAATTGTTTAGACTGCAAATGGAAAGCGCATCTTTTTTATATAAACAGACCTTGGTGATTGCCATCATTGGAATATCTGAGGAAATGTGACTGTTATCTGTGAAAGCTTTTAAGCTATTGTCGAAATGCAGAATTTAATGGTCAAATGGAGCTGGAAGCACTAATCCACAGATTTACATTTTTCAAAATAAAGCCTTAACACCGCTTTTGTGCTATCACTGTTAATCATTTTTACAGTAATTTGAAGAATCTGAATGAGGCAACACAAAGTGCTTCTCGTGACAAAGAAATAAAACACTGACTAACATAAAGCGCAGGCAAGCGCTCACCAGGCAGGAACTTAATGCTATTTCACTCAAAGCCATTTAATTCCCTCTCTATGCAGTTTTTCCTGTAAACAAATGAAATAATATATGAATATGTTTGTGTATATTTTTTGCAAAATTAGCATTTTTCAAGTAAGAGAGAGGCTACACACATACTGTAGTTGTTGGATTAAAATCTTGATATGCATTCTCCACTAAATACATTTTGACATGGATCCATTTAGTTGCTCCAGTTTCAGGGTCCTGGTATTGTGCATGCAGGCACACTATCACACTGTCATGACTTACTGGGACACTTGAATATAAAGGAGCCATTGTTAACGTTATCAGTAACATCTGTGTTTGTCCTACTTTTTTACTACAAGTCAAAATGAAAAGGCTGTGAAAAATGCCTAGTTTTGCTGGGCTGGGGGCGAAGGATGAGTCAAACAAACGTAGGACTTTCACCCAGGAGAGTAGTGTTCGTCAGTCACAATAACTCTCCGAACTTTTTTTCAATTTTGTCTGTACTGGTCTGTTTACTCGCCCAGGCATTTTGTTCTGAGGATTGTGCGTCATTTAATTCAATAACTCAGTGCACAAGCAAACACCAACCTACCTGGCCAGGAGTTGACCTACTAACCCAGCAGTGGAGCTTTGACCCTTGACTCCCTCTCTGGACAGCACCCTGGGCTCCTCTTGAACTTGTTAACAGCCTTCCCATGTCTCTGGGCTGGGCGACAGTGATTTATTCTCTGTGTCCTCACTACAAGGAGCACCGCGGGGTTGAAAGATGATTGTCCTCCTGAGCAGGGGAATAAACCGAGGCATGATGGTGTCAGGAACCCCAGCTGGAGCCCAGAGCAAACTCTATCACAGGCACAAAGGAGAGAGATGACCTTTAATCAAAGCAGAGCTACACATATCACAGCTGGCACATGACAACCTTGTAACTCCGATTCTGCAGATTTTTATTATGTGGTTTTACTTTTTATTATTATTTGTTCCTTTGTTGACAGTATGCAAATTGCGGGGACATTTCATTTAATAAACATTGCGAATGGTAAACAGTGGTTCACTTAATAACATACATACATACCTCTTCAAGATTGTCTTACAGTAATTTTATTTACTGACAGGCAATGTTATTTCTATAGCGCATTTCAAACGTAAACATAATTTAAAATGCTTTACATAAGGCATAGAAATGATTAAAACATTTGAGGGAAATTAGATAAAGAATAGAAATGGACAAATATAATGCAATGTCCATTACACCTCACATTGTTGTTTACCACAGATTATGGAAAATCCTGTGTACACAGTTGTTATTTTGGCTTTAGGGATTCTTGGAAAACTCTTTTCTTGGTCACAGAAAAGCTGACTTTTACACAAAAGAACATCAATATCTCTGTAACAGCAAACGCAGGAAACTGAGGAGAAATGTTGGGCATCAAGAAGACAAAGTAAAAGAAGAACAATGGTGTTATAAAAAGCCTTTTTTTAAAGATTCCAGCAGTCATGAAGAGCTGCAATGTACTAAATAACAGCATTCCAACAGCAGGAATAAAGACTAGTTGAGGATGAAGAGCTATAATCTTACACTGACTTTAACTAAACCTAGACAATTTTGTACCACCAGCAGTGCCATCGTGTCTCTCTGCGGTGAGCTTCAGTGTGTATTAAATCATGTCCGCCCACGCACACTACATCAACTCACCGACGCCCACCGCCCACTGACGAATCTGTCACGGCCGCTATCAGCGACGGTCCCTTCGCTATGGTGGAGGAGCAGTAGTGTGTGTGTGTGTGCGTGTGTGCTAGCGTGTTTGTGTGTGTGACAGAG
Organism: Sebastes fasciatus; assembly: GCF_043250625.1. Lineage (NCBI taxonomy): Eukaryota > Metazoa > Chordata > Actinopteri > Perciformes > Sebastidae > Sebastes > Sebastes fasciatus. Next base: position 19,758,525 of record NC_133805.1, read on the forward strand.
AAGCAATAAGCATGTATTTATCTGTGTGTGCATGTAAGAGAGACAGAAAGAGCAATGAATCTGTGTTAGCTTGACACCATGGATCCTGTTTGCTATTTTGATTGCTTGAATTTAATCTCATTTTCTAAATACAGGCCATTTGATGAAATTAACAGAGTAGGGAGGGACTGAAAGAAGCATGTGTTTGCCACTAAGGTCTGTTATACTACAATGTACTGTAATATTTTTCCCCATTGAAGAGCCCGTTGGGGTGCCACAAGCTGCTGCACACTTAGTGAAGATGAAAGGGGATGAAGTCCACTGATGTCTCTTTTAAATGCTTCTGTCCTACTGTTGTGTACTCAGCCCACACTGTCTCCCCCACCCTCCACTACCGCTACTCCTCTCTACCTCTTCTTTATTTGACTTAATGCTGATAAATTAGCCCGTTCTTACCCGTAGCATTTCTCATTCTGAGTGGCCCGGCTGGACTTACTGGTGCTTACTTCACAGTATATATTCTCTTTTCTTTGTGGAATTGGTCACAAGGAAAAAAAATAGGTCCTGGCAGTGTAATTTTAGTGAAGGTCATTTACCGTAGAACTAAAATTTAAGTTCGCAGTCCCCAAAGGTGTCACTTTTACTTTTTTTTTTTACTCACACTCAACAGGAAATTCAGAGATGCTGCCCCCGATTCGACTGTTATCAAGCCATTAAAATAGGCGTTATTGGTGGCTATAAGCACCATACATGTCAGTCAATAGGGGCCCTACTACACCTACTATGTTGTAAAAGTGAAAGCGAAACGTAAAAGGTTCACGTTATAACACGTAAAACTGAATGAGCAATTACGTTTTTAACACAAACAAAAAAGCTTCTTTAGGTTGAGGCAACAAAAACATCATGTTTTGGCTTAAAATAACTTAGTTTCAAAAGTGAAAGTGAAAGTGAAACTTAACGCTTGTGTTTCACACGGGATACACCGATATCGGGCCGATACTGAATCATATAGCTGGCTTGGGTATTTGTGACAATGCAGCTGATCTATTCAATTCAGTTCTATGTTTATATACTATAGACATTATATACTGGAATTTTAATTTCTGTTTAAGTTTTGACCAATTTGTTGCTGCATTTAAAAGGTTTACACTTGAATTGTAATTCCTGGTGTACGATTTATTATTTTAATAATAAATTACAATTCAGTAAATGTATATCTATGTATTTATTTGACACATTTTGTTTTACAAAGTTAGGAAAGCAATGTTTAAGTCAGGCCTGATGTTGCCTTACACATAAAAGAATGATCCCAGTCACTATCTAAAAGGGGGGCATACAGCTTATAAATTAAACATTGGTATCAGATCGGCACTCAGTATCGGGGGATACCCAAAGCCTAGGTATCAGTATTGGGACTAAAAAAGTCGGATCAGTGCATCCCTAGTATGCGAGCCCTGTGTTTTGTGTCCCATCTATCGTCCCCGACCTCCACCTCATATGGAGTTTCATGCTGTCTATACTACAGCGCCTGACTTCCACTTCTGCTCCTGTCATAATTACTACAGTCATTAGAGGTCGCTGTCGTGTTCTTTTATACCTTCTTTTGGTGATCTACCATGTGAGTAGATGACAAAACCTATTATTGGTTGTAGTAGGCCCCTATTGACCCACATCTATGGTGCTTATAGCGACCGATAACGCCTATTTAATAATACGTTGTGGTAGCATTTCATTTCATGTAAACTGTTTGCTGTCTGCAGAAAACCTTCTGAGATGTTAAATGGAAAAATACTGGAGCTGTTTATTGCATTTAGAGAGGAACACTAGCTGCTAATTTTTACCTAGGAGATTTAAACTCTTTAACGCATTGCCATTGATGTAAATGAACATTATTATTCTCCCAGTGGTTTTCCTGAACATTACTGTAATTACCATAATTATATACCGTAAAAAACTAATTTGCTGAACAACTGGAGCAATATCTTCACTTCCTCGCTGTTGACTGTACGCTTGCATATTTTTCTTCAGACTCTTTTAGCAAGCCTCTCATTCTTAGTCCCCTGGAGAGCTTTTTTCTATGTCTAAATTTAAAAAAATAAATTAAAAGAGGGAAAGGGGGTAGGAGAAACATGAAAAGAAAGAACTGTGTGCAAGCGTGAGAGAGGTGTCGAAGCTTTACTGATATTGCTGGCTGCTCTGTGTGACGCTGGGACGCCATATCTGGGTCAGGCCTCCCAGCCTGGTTCAAGCATCATGTGAGATTCTCCAGGTAGGGCTCTTTAACAACAACATGGGTGAGAAAGAGATGGATTTTGAGAATCTCTTGTTCCGCAGGTGTGGTATGGTAGATAAAACACTCCCTGGTAAGACAGCTGAGCAGAGATTCATCAGCAGCACAGTGGGTCTAAAACATCCACAGACCAGCTGGTGCCGCTCTCACAGCTCTGATGCCACAGTATTACACTTGAGATCTCACCACTTGTCTCTACCTGTGTCTGTATTTTTTTTCTGACACAAACCAGCAGTGAAAAGTGATGGCAAAAGGCAGCAGCGTGCACCCTTTACCCACTCCACCGAGCCGTGCCCTTCTGTTACCCAGGGCCTCTGGGGTGCCGGCCTGTTGATGTACATAGTTTAATCAAACTGGCAGTGCGGCCTGCGCTGACACGGTGTGTTATTTGAGCACATTGCTCTCTGTGGCTGGCCGTCCCACTCTCTGCTTCCCTTAACAAGGGAGTCAGTGATCAGCGCTGCAGAGGGTGACCGATGTTTCGTGTTTTCCGGTGCATCAATCCCTGCAGCTAGCACACCACTCCTATGCTCCCATAGTCTGAGAGCACAACGACTCTGATGGTCTTAAATTAACTGATGATCTGTTCATTAAGTGTGGCTTTGGCTCTGAGTGTCAGACATGGAGTTATTGGTAATTATGACCACGTGTTGGGAAAGGTGGACACCGTAGCGAGAATCTTTTGTGATTATAGTGGCCAATACCGTTTTGTCTTGCGAATGGGAATGTTTCAATGCTTGAACACTTTATATTAAAGAGGACCCATTGGGCTAATTTTCAGATCCATACTTGTATTTTGGGTTTCTACTGGAACAGGGTTCACCAACCTTTTTTCCTTGGAGAGCTAATTTGACAAAATGAAAGTGGCCGAGAGCTACTCTTAGCACCAAGTTGTACATCGCCAATAGCAGACATAATTTCTGTCTTACTTTTATGGTACTTTAATAATGTTTCAGCCACCACAGTCATCGCCTCTATTACAATCCCACTGTAGGCGAATAGCGTTTTGTGCCACTAAATGAAGCCTCTGTTGCTGCGTTGGCCTTCTTCGTCAGTTTGGTAAACAGTGACTGTTGTCTTTTAAGCGTTGTTTCCAGCTCTTGTACCTTCTCTGTTCGTAGACTGTTACCAGCTGGAAAGACTGGATACAAATTTAAATAGGTTTACAAAGTGAATTTGTGTTGTCAAATTTATGTAGATATTATTTGAACCTTTTGTGAGCTACTCAGAAATGGGTAGCAAGTCACTGGTAGCTTGCAAGCTACTAGAACACTTTATATAATGCTTTATTTTTCTCATACCGGCTGTGCTGCAGCACCTCTTTTCACCCTTTGTCAGAAACGCTCTGTTTGAGCTCCGCTCCTGCTCCACTCCAACTAGCTTTGTTTGAGGGTGTGCCAAACTAGCCACTTGGCAGGTATTATGCAAATGTGTTACTTGGTGACATCACTATGTTACGGGGGAAAAAAGGCAGGACTTCCATCAAGGCGTTTCAGCCAGGTCAGGAGCAGTGTTTCTGTGGAGGAGAGTAACTCCCTTTGGCATGGACTTTGAGCTTTGTAACTTTGCAGACTAAAAAAAACTATATAAAACACTAAAGGAAAGGGAAAAAGCACAAAAGCATAATAGGTCCTCTTTAAAACGACATGATTCCTGCTGGTGTTATCTCCAGCCTCTTGTGTGTTCCAGTGGAAACATTTGACCGTGTTTGCAGGTGGGCGTCCTTGCTGCTGCACTTGGTGCACAACAGTGGGAGTGGAACCATGGGAGATAGCGTGAACCTCTTGCGTGTTATGCCCTCCTGGTGAAGCTTATCGCTGGCAGGTTAAAGGAGGCGGCTGGCAACACTATGTGTCACAGAGGCGGCTCTGCCAAGGCCAACAGCAGTGACAACTAGTGCAGTGCACAGGGGATTGGACACGCCAAAGAGGGAGAACAAATCTCAAAAGTGGAAATATATATATTTGTTTTAAAAACTGCATACTTCACCTGCAGTTCAGTACATCCTGTAGTCTTTCATAGCCTGTGCACTAATTGCAGAACTCTGTGTTTGACCTTACCAAACAAGAAATAACCTACAAAAGAAAAACTATCTTAGAATGTGGGAGAATACTGTCTTTTGCCTTGTGAACCAAGGAATGTGTGTGGGAATGTTTTTTCTTTTAAGTTATGTAGCCTTGTCTTTTCTTTTGAAACTGTCTGAATACAGCAAAATGCTCTTAGTCTGTGTTGTAATCTGGCCAGAAAGTAGGATGGAACTTGGCTCAGTGTATTCATGCTGGTTTGTTTGTGGATGTACGTAGATGTACAGACAATGTCTCTGCTTCCTTTTAAGAAGTTCCAGCAGACTGTTCAATAAAAGGGATGCTGCTGTCCCTCACAGTTAATGATATAAATGTATGTTTTGTAATGGAGCTCTGTTTCCAGATCCACAATAACCAACAAACACAAAACTTTCATCCAGGAGACCGCTGTTCGTGTCCCGCTCGTTCAGTTTCACTTTCACTTTACAATAAGCTGTTTGTGTCTCATGTTAACAACGTGACTATTCATTTTCATTTTACAAACGTAGTAATTTTAAGCCCAACTGTGATGTTTTTTGTTTTTTCCTAAACCTAACTAACCGTAAAGTGACGCCGAGGAGTCTGACAAAGAATCAGTATGTGACGAGGTTGGGATGAGAATGTGTTGCAATAACAAATAATTCAGAATTGGCACTTTGATAATATGAAAATTAGGACTGTCAATCGCTTAAAATATTCAATCGTGATTAATCGCACATTTTTATCTGTTCAATATGTACCTTAAAGGGAGATTAGTCAAGTATTTAATACTCTTATCAACATGGGAGTGGACTTTAGTTTAATCTTTTGAACAATCTTTTGAAAAAAAGAGAAATTTTGATTTTGAAAGCAAGTTTTAATAGAGCCCAGAACTTGCAAACTCTTTTCTTCTAACCTGTCTGCTTCTGCCCTGAATGCCAGGTCAGAGGAGTTTGTGTTGATATCATGATGCAAGAATGTGTTAGCCCACTTTTATTAGTTGCACTATGATACGGTTTCACAGACTTCACTGCCACAAGAGAAAATAACTTCAGATAGTAGATTGGACTTGTCTTTTAATCTAAAACAATCTCATCTGTTTGATCTTTTTCTGTATGTGCATCTGCAGCAGCCTAATTGGTATATGGGGATACTTTTTTGTGGCTTCACAGAAGTGCCCTCCTTTTTGGGATCACACTGGTGTCAGTTCTAGAGCTCTGTAGATGAGCTTCTGCTCATCTTTCTATTTTAAGCGAACCCTTTATTGTTGTGCAGTTTGGTGGTCCCTGATGAACAGTTTTCTTTGGCCAGACTATTAGCTCTACAATGAGCTTTAAGTTAAGTTTTAACTAGGGATGTTAATAATTAACCGTTTAACCGTTAACCGACATTAAGACTTTTGACAAATTTAATCGGTTGTCTGTTTAGCGCGTACACTGCACACTGGTGATAAATGATGGATTTAACCTGTTTGAGCATCGGCTTATTGCTGCAGCTGGGCTGCTTGTAAGGCACTAAAACCACAGCACCGTTGCATGAAACGCACTAATCTTGTCGGTTAACGACGGTCGGTTATCGGTTAGAAATAAAATTCTAAATTAGCATCCCTAGTTTTAACTTGTTTCTTCCTGTGACTCATGATATAAACAAGAAGAAACAAGTTACGTTTTAACTTGTTTCTTCCTGTTTCGATCATGAATCACAAGGCCTGATCAATGAGCCCTCATACAGAGTAAAACACAGTCCTTCCAATCAGAGTCAGACGCTGGTGGGTTGACTACAAAAAAGAAAAATCAGCTCGCCACCACCCACCATGCTCAACCCTGCCTTGATAGCCTCTGGATGCTGGTAAATGGTCATCCACGTCGTGAGTCAGTCTAATAAGCTTTGTAAGTGAGTAGGCAGCAGTCAGGTCAACTCAGCAGGATTTCACTTCTTTGGCTCGACAATCCAGCGCCTTTCATCTATCTCTATGGGGACACTGACAGAAGAGCGCCATTTGAAGGTTTTGTTACTGTCAACTGTGGGAGATTATAAATGGTGAACAATAAAGGCAGGTGAGAGGTGCATATATAGCATAAACCTGAAAAAGGGAGGAAAACATGTATTGGTTTTTGCATTGTTCTGTTAATCTGGTCAGCAGAATAAAAAGCTTTGAATAGAAAAGGTTAGATCAATCGTTAAGAGATTTTTGTCTTGCGTCTTCCAATATTTTCAAAGATGTTACACTGGAATCGATACAAAACTCAATCACTAAATAAGTGTCTCATTATTGCAATCTCCCCCTGGTCTTCTCCTTCTCTTTTTCTCTCCCTCCACTTGCCCACGCATACAGAAATGCACACATGCATGCACGCCTGCTCATCCCTTTTCTCCAGAACTAATTACTTTAAGTGAAAAAAGCTCTCCTTTGGGGCACCTATTTCACCCAGTGTCTGATGAGCAGAAATTACATGTCTAATGGAATGGAATAGTTGTGCAAATTGAAGAAATGAAACACACTTTTTTTTTTTTTATCTTGGTTCTACCTTAAATTAGATTTTAATTTGGATCACACTCACACATAATGGAGTGCAGTAAGCCTTCGCTGGCACCCCTCCTAATTGCCTGTGGCTTTCTTATTTCTGCAGGTCGCCCTTCTGTATCCATTACCAACTCTGCTGACCGCCATTTCAAGAGAAGAGGCAGGAACGTGATGTCAAGACAGCTACAGAAAGTGTCAAAGCTGAACCACTTTTTGTGTCCACGCCCTTTTTTGAAACAGAACTTCAACTAGAACTGTAAAAGAATCAGCCGTCATGCCCTGTTGCCTCTGGAAGAACGACCTGCAGGCAGAGTTGCATTGCATGGCAGAAATATTCCCTGCCGCTGGAAAAACAATGTGCCAGCCAGGCAGAATCCCCCAGCTTGGTAGAAATATGGCCTTGCTTTTGGTTTATGAACCTGCCTACCAGGTAGAATTGCCCTGGATGCCGAAAATATCGCCCTGCCTCTTTGCAAAATGACCTGCCAACCAGAACAATATTGCGCCGCCTCTGGCTAAACCCTTAGCCAACCGATCTTTCCTCCTTACCGAGGAGGCAGACTGATTTTCCACAGGCATGGTGAGATTTTTCTGCCATGAAGGGTGATTCTGCCTGTTCAATAACTGGTCGCTTCCACAAAAACGGGGCGATATTTCTGCCATGCAAAGAATTCTACCTCATTGACAGGTTCTTCTGCCAGAGACGGGGCTTTTGACCTGGTCAGCAGAGTGAATATTCTGGATTGCAGGACAATTTTGACATTTTGACTCAGGCAATTTGCTGCTTTGTTTTGGGGCAACAAAGCTGTAAACACATTGCGCTATGAGGCAACGCTTCCCTTGAGTCACAGTGCCACCATGAGTTGATTAAAAAGACATTCATTATTTTTAATAACTTCATGTAAACCACAACATATGATATACTGTAACCTCCTTAAATTCTACCTTAAAGGTTCTCTATACAATATCTAGAGCATTGATATAGCAGCAAACAACTATTGTCTATGTAAAGATATAGAGGAGTAATGTCTACCTGAGCAGAGAATGAAGTCGCTCTCCCTCTGTGTGTGTTGTAATTAGAGCTTTTCCGTGCTTTGTTGACATAGCCCGGCCAGCCGCGCATGCTTTTAGTGCATGTTTTTTGCATGTGAGCGTGCCCCACTGGCTAGCTCACGGCCGCCGCACTGCACTACGCCCCTATGGCGGTTGCAGCTGATAACGGTGTAACCGACCGACGTCACTGTTGCAGAAGCACAGCACCCACCCTCCGGTTCCCCCCAGGTTAACACTGTTAGCTCTATAAGCACTGTTATTTGTTGTTTTCGCTGTTAGCGCTGTTAGCACCGTTAGCTGTGAGCACCGTTAGCTTTGAGCACCGTTAGCTGTGAGCCACTGGTTCAGCCGTCGCCATGTTGAGAGCTTTGAGGAGGCAATACAAATGCTCCCAATCTTGCGTTTAGCACCTTTAAAGACAACATTACAAAGCAAACAAAGCTTTTGAATTACTCACAAATGAGTTGAATACCTAGCAAGATGGGAAATCCTGAGGAGGGGCAAACTGACACACCTGTTGTTCTTTGGTTTTCAAGCTCATGTGTGACAGTAAAGAATAAACTTTATTTATAAAATATACTTTTTATCCCCAGACTGTAGGAAAATATGTTGGTGTAAGTGTAGGTTTGTAGTCATTCTTATTTAGTTAGTCTTATATATTGTTTAGTTTATTATTTGCTATATAGCATACCTTTTACGAATGTTCATCTTCTCTTATGCTTAAGTGAAACCACGCATGCTAGATTACCTACAGTACAGTCCACAGGAGGCACATGTTGGTAAGTTTTTATGACTCATACTGTAAGTCTGTAGATAAGCAGAAAACAGCTCCCCTACGGTGTAGAAATAATTGGCAGTCACATAAGATCTAATGCTTTTAATGTAAGTAATAACCTGCACCACCACCACCACCAATACCACACACAAACACAAGGCCATTATAATTTACAGGTTTTTTCCTTACTCTTCCGGGGGAGGAGTGCATTAAGCTGAGGAATGTTTGCTTTGCCTCCTCCATCCAAGCCCATCTGAGATCTGGACTTATGCCCGAGTTTCAAAAAAAGAGCGATAGAAAAGACATGATGCAGCTGCTGGAGTTAAAAATAAACAGAAACTGCACTTACAGGAAGAGAGTTGGTGAGAGCTTTAGAGACAGCTTCGAGAGGCCGACCTCATGGCCCAGAGGTGATGGCACAGTGTGTGTCTGAGGGGAAGAGAATAGACACACAGGGAAAGATGATTTGGAGAGTCTCAGAGAATTGTGCAAGTCCTGAACAAACTTTTTTTTTCGCTACAGAAGATATAAGAGAATGAAATTTGGACCAAAATGTGCTGACTTTGTCAAAATACACACTCTCCACCATTAAACACATTTATCCAATTTACATGATATTGTGTGTGTGTCTGTGTGTTTGTGTGTGTGTGTCTGAAAGATGGTGAAAGCAGAGATATTAATCTTCTTGGAAAAACACATTCTTATCCCTATTCAGGATTGTGGAGAACCGGTCCCAGCAACTAAGATTTCATGATAAATGAAAAATGTCTTTATCTAGTCTTATTAGGATTGTGCTGCGGTCCACTACGTGCTGATGTAGAGCTAAAAAAAAAAAGCTTTCATATCATACATGAGGGAATTCTGGCAGCTGTCAAGATACTCCTCTGATAATGTAAGCCAGAGAGACAAGGCAGACATGTTGAAAGAATTGCAGTAAGAATAGTCTCCTATCAGCAGCCCCCTGCTCTTTGACTACAGCCACGACTTTCACAGCACACAGCTGAGTCACCGTCCCAGCGTCCCTGTGCTCTCTACGTTACCTCTCCTAACTTAAGAAACCTCAACTCATCCAGTACCTTGTGTATGTGCCAGTTACAGTATTTCGTGAAAAACTTACAGTGCAGTCCGCGATTATTAAGACAGTGATTTGTTTTTCATTGTGCTCTACTCCAGTACACTGGATTTCAAATGAAACAATAACTTTGAGTAGGGGTGGGGGGGGGGGATCGATACAGCATAGTACAGTATCACGATATTTTGCGTGGCAATATTGTATCGATACACGAACGTCAAGTATCGATCTTTTATTATATCTTAACCAAAGGTATCCATTGGTACCATCCAGGTCATGTTAGCTTCTCGGGAAGAACACTCAATAACGCTCCAAAGTTACGTTACATTTTGAGTTTTCAGAGTGAAACTGTATCTCATTAGATAAAACAGATGTTTACAAACTGCATAATTTGCAGTTGAAAAAAGGTAATTAATCACAATATATCGCAATATATATTATCGCAATACTCAGCATATCGCAAAATGTTTAAAATCACAATAAAATCGTATTGTGACGTAAGTTTTGTGGTACTATTGTATCATGGGGCCTCTGGTGATTCTCCCCCCTAACTGTGAGTGTTGCCTTCCAGCAGCTTTAAAGTTGTTTAGAGGTGTTTACATCCTTATTGGGTGACCTGTAGTCCTTTTTAAAAGGGTAACTTCTGTATTTTTCAACCAGGACCCTATTTTCCCATGTTCTAAGTGACTAACAGGGACAACAACTTTTGAAATTGGTCCAATATTGAGGGATAACGCTGTAACTGGCAGCCGCGAAACCAGCTGCAAGGGCAAGTGAGCATACGTCCACCAAAAGTGATTGTTTTTGCCACTGACATGCTCAGATTGTTATTATAACAATAATTTCCATAATATCAGACACCTAACAATCAGAGCCTGTCATGGCAAAAACAAGCACTTTTAGTGGACGTAAATGATGGTGCCAGCTTGCCCCAATAGCACCATGTTGTTGCTCGTGAGCAGCTGCCATCTACAGCTCTCTCCCTCAATACTGGACCAATTTCAAACATTGTTGTCACCATTAGTAAGTTAGACACAGAAACATGGGAAATAAGGTTGAAAAATACGAAGTTACCCTTTAACATAGGGGGTAAGTTTGAAAATGTCTTCATAATTAACTGGATGTGGATGTAAACATGCTCAAATTTAAGCTGAAAGTCATAATTTTAACCTCATTTTCATATCCTTTCAAATCCAATGTGCTGCAGTATAGAGCCAATAAAAACTGTTCTAATATTGATGGACAGCGCTGTAAATGTTAAGTGACTAAAACTGATTTAATCTGCCTGGTCTTTCTAGGTATCTATGGTGAATTTACTGCTGAAAAGATGACTTAAAAATGTTTGTGTGAGACCCATTAGTGGCAGCTAATGAGTAAACTAGAGCAAAGGTTGACATTTTGCATTGTGTCCTATTCACCTCTATTCGTCATTCATATTTCACAGTAAATTACATAACTGTCTGCGTCCGATATTACCTCTTCACCCCACAACAAACTACTTTGTGCGAGATAATATTCAAAGCTTAACCCACAAAATAATTCACCATCACAGACGAATTTCTCCTGTAATAAGGGATTATACCGCAGCTTACTCTACGGGGTTTTTAAAGCCATAAGCTGAAATGGCACAAAGTTCTCTGAAAAGAAGAATTACTGTGGTGTAATAGAGGCAGATAGATATTTTACTACTCCACCACCAGGAATGATCTCGTTGTGATCGTGGCTTAGAGGGGCATTGAAATATTGCTTTGTTTCGGTTTTACATAAACACTCCCAACAGAGTGAAATTGGTTCTTTTAAAAAACTTTTAACTCAGTTGCTGAAGACTATTTCTTAACATGAGAGTTTTATTTCTCCATTTGCCAACCTTTCCTGTTAGGCCAATTAACCCGTACCTCCTCTACCTGCCTGCACAATTTCCCCAGCACATTACTGGCGTCTTTAGAGACGCAATGTTTGCAGAATGAATACCGATGCTCTAAACTAGGCGGTCAAGGGACAAAAGAAGAAATGCATTACATTTACTGATATAACGTGGAGTGTGTTGCATGGAGAATTACCTGCAATAAATGAAAGCACAGGCAGGAGTGGGGGAGATAAAGTGAGCGGGTAAAAATAGAGGAATGTGCCCACCGTTTGCAGATTTGTTGTGTGAAACAGCCGGCCATTATCTGGGCAGCCAGGAAGGTTTAGCACAGTGTGAGGAATGCTAAGGTGTGTCCTGGTGTGTAATTAACAGATAAAAACTGTTGGTTCATTAAATGCATATGCAGTGTCATGCATTCACTATGCTAGTATTGATCGTCCGGACATCTCTACGCACCTCCCTGCTCACCGGACTTCTGACACACTACATCCATCACGCCACCTACCTCCACCATATTTATAGAATTTTAATTAGCTCTGAGCTCAAGCCAACATCATTAGCTTTTTCTCTCTCTCTTTTTTTTTCAGCAAACAGCCATGCATGGTAATAATGGCGTTCTCAGACAGAAGCAGTGGGTACTTATATCAAGGACACAGCAAGAGAGAGAGTGGGAGCGCAGGACAAAAGGTTGACAGTTTAAAATGACAATGAAAAATGGAAGCAGTGGAAGAAAAAAACAGCATAACATGTGGAATACAGACAGTAATGTCACCTTGGAATAATTTCAGCATGATTAAATGAGTAGCTGCAGCCATTCTTCTGTGATGACAGTATCTGAAGAGAGTCAATACGACTGAATTCCAAGTAGGTGGGTGTGAAGTTTTAGTCTCTCCAACATGCAAGACAAGACTATAAAGTTTAGCCCTCAAACATGGCTAGACTTCTGTAAACATCATGTTGGAAACAAAAACAAAGCAGAATATATTTCAATCAGGATGAAGAAAAGATAATTGTTTATTAGAACAGATGATGTGATAATTAAGTCTTGACAGAAAGTCTTTGGCGCTTAGATTCGACAGGGAGATTTGTAATCGAGGGGCGTCTGCCCTGAACAGCAGCAAGATAAATCCCCCCCATGGAGTCCAGACACTAGTGGTGATGGTGGCTGATGAGGCTGATGAAATGATGAAGCTGATGAATCTGTGAAGACTGGGTGGTGATGGGGAGGTGGAGGGGTGCACGTAACAGCAGCATGATTGACAGCATCAAGATGATAGGCTGTAGGGGTGGGGAAAGAAAATCGATTCACCTGTGTATCTGTATTTTGACGATTTTTTAATTAATTTTTAATGGCAGAATCGATATATTTGCTTCATTTGAGTAGAAGGAAATTACCGCTTTTATTGTTGTAGTCTGAGTAACGTGACATCATATTCGTCTGTATCCGTCTACCAAGACAAACCGCAGTCTGCATGGATACAACGTGGTAAACACTACACATACAGTAAAGTATGGATTTCACACATTGTCAGGAACAGCAGAGCTAAACATCACGGCTAAAGCTGCATGCTAAACTCTGTCATGGACAGGAAACATTATCATATTGCAGTAACGTGCAGTTAAGCCGGCCATTACTCGCATCTCTGTGGTCAAATCGGCCGACGCTACAACTCTAGAGCACCCATATAGTGACATTTATGTTAAATACATTCAAACGGCCCCGGTGGAGCTGACCATGTATGAAGAGAACAGAGCGGTAAGAGCTAGCGACGGTCTTGGCGAAGTTAGCGGAAGTTTACACGTAATTACGTCCGGTTTTCAAAATAAGGTGTTAACAAAGGGAACTGTATATAAAAAATATGTAATTAAAATTGATTGGATTATATTCACCAGAAGTATAAAATATGACATGTCCCTTATAAATTCAAAAGAAAATACTACTAATTTTTTATCTTTTTTCTTTGATTTTTGGGTTGCTGGAAAAAGTGTAATGAACAATTCCTGACAATGACTGATATATTTGACTTCAGGACATCTCTGACTACAGTAAAAATCAAACATTTTTACTGTATTAATTTAGATATTTTCCAAAGTAAAAATCCCTAGAAGTGTATGATTTAACTTTTTGCCATGGTCTAGTGTTAAAAAAGTTAACAAAAATCACAATAAATCGTCATATCGAATTGCAATACTTGTAGAATCACAATACATATAAAATTTGCACCCAAGTACCATGATAGTATCGAATTGAGAGATAGGTGTATCATCCCAGCCCTAATAGGCTAACAACGTAGCTGTGTCGCTGTGCTACTGGACAGATGTGACCAGCTGATGAGAACTGCTGATAACACGATTGACAGCCCCATCCAATGGCAGCAAGGAAATTATGAGTGAGCATGCGTGAGAGGACTGAATGGCAGGATGTATGAGAACTAAACTACAGGTCTAAGCATGCAGAAGTATAATCTTCCTGACTGAACTTACGCTAGAGCTTCATTTTGCCACAACTGCAATACTAATGTCTCTGCAGTACATACAGAACGCTGCTTACAGAAATCAGGATAAGCACTTGCAGAAACTAGAGAGCTGGACTGTTATAAAAGAAACCACGATACTCGAGCTTGTAAACTTTTATTCAGGTATCTGATCGCGGTCTGTTATCTGCTCAGACTGTTCTTCAACTGGAGTCACACAGGAGTTAGTCAGAAAAACAAACAATATGACGATGATAAGCTCTAATCTTCCGTTACTAGCGATAAGATGAAAAAGTCAAATCCACAACGCCTCCTTACAATGAATGCAGCAGCGTCTCGGCAGCCATAAACTAAAGTGGCTTCATGCTCGGCTGCTGAGATAATGTAATCATGAGGCCTGTAGAAATGACAGAGACTGACTGCTATGTTGAGGAGTCAAATACACGCCTGCACAGACAACAAACAATGATCAAAAACCTGGATAATCATATATACAGGCAGATAAGGTGCCAGTTTGTCCTTGAACAAAGCACCAAACCCCCAACTGCTCGGGGCGCCATCATGGATGTATAATAAAACTGGATACAGCACGCTCAGCCTAGCTTCCAATTTGTATCCAATGGCCACTCGCGGTATTGCAACAAAAAATCCCCCTGCTGCACAAAAAGCCGAGACATCTGTAAAACTGTTGACAGGACCCCTCGAACTGCAAACAAGGTTGATTATGACTCTTTCCATTATGAAGTTTTGATCCATGGAGGTTTTATATTTATAAAACTTTCCTCAAGCCGAGAAAAGTGGCGTCATCACAATGTAAAGTCTATGTACCGAGCAGCTGCTCGCCAGCAGGAGAAACACTACTTCGCATATTCAGTGGGCCATATAACCCAGAAATAAACCCGGGAGCTAGAATTTTTTTTTGCCGTATGTGCCAGGCTGGAGACTGAATTGGCGCCATCTTGGGGTCCGGAATCCAGTTCTTATTATACATCCATGGGCGTCATCCTGTGAGGCAGCACCCTCGACAGGAGCACCAACACTGAAGCAAAGCAATGTAATGCTGTGGACGGCAGAAAAGCATATTTAAAAAAAAAAAGACTCACCTAAAAAAAATGTATATCTGTTGAAGTGTACGCTATATTTAGAAAATGTTTTGATGACAAACTGAACTGACGTATCTATACTGTTTTGTAATTTTAGCCTGCTGGCTTTGGAGAGAGCATATATACGTTTCACTTTCAGTTCAGTTCGCGATTGGAAAGGAGACGGAAAGGGCTGTCTGACGGCAAGATAAAGCAGTGGAAATATTCAAAATATAGCGTGCACTTAAACAGATATTGTTTTTTTTTGTACTTTATGTGAGCCTTTCTTTTAGGCGGCTAAAATACGTTTTTCTGCTGTCCTATTCCACAGCACTGTATTGCTTTGTTCTGGTGTCGGTACTCAACCCCACTTCAAAACACCCAAACTATCCCTTTAATATAGTATACTTTCTTTCTGTCTTTCTAAATAGCCTCTATGTTCAATGTAACATCATATCCCAAAACTGGATTTGACTCATAACCAGGAGTGTGCATGAAAACACACTCATACAGTAGCACAAGTATGTTTTACCAAAAGCTCTCAGCTGAGGAGAGACTGAGGCACTTCTCCGCAGCAGCCCACTGTACAGTACATTCATCCTGATCTTGTGACTTACGGACACGAACCCCTGGTTTGTTTGAAGATAGCATTCACACGCACATTCACTCACGGGCGAACACACACGTACACTATATCACACAACACTCACTTAAGGGTGACCTAATTAAGCCTGAGGGTAGGTGTAATTACATGCAACCTTCATCTGCCCTATTCTCTATTGTTATGGCTACTTGCTGCCTATGGACTGAGTCACTGTGTGTGCCTATGCTGCTGTCGCCCAGGGACTTTTCAATCCATTAGCTGGATAATTCCTCCGAGACACAAACATAATTTATAAAGTTCTAAAGAGATACATGTGCAGGCTGGCATGCTGCCTTAATTTTCCATTTACTATTTCATGGAATTGTATATAAGATCACATTAAGGCCTCTTCACTTGGTTTGATAATTGCAAGTTATAAAATAATTATTCAGATGAATAATTAAGGCTGTCTTGTGTTTTTTAGATGAGCAACATGTTCAAGTATGACTAGAGAATGAGGTTGTGCATGATGTGCTCTTCTAATTAAATCCACTGCTGGGATGTTGCATTCAGGTGTACAATGTAGGTATGCTTTTTAAAGCACACACTCATGCTATCTAAGGGCTGAAAGCAGGGGAGCTATGTACAGGGCTTTATCTATTTTTCTGCTGGCAACAGCCCTGGCCATTAGTCTCCACGTTATTAATGGAAAATGTTTTACCTCATAAATATACTGTCCGCAACTGGGAATACAATGTAATGTTTTTCACCATATAACCCTCGAGCTGTATTAATAGAAGCACTTTCCACTGTAATGTTGATGATAAACAAGCTTTGCTTCATTGGTATGCCGGCCTGTGATCGAGATGGCGACTTCACAGAATGGTTTTGTAGATATTTTAAGATGCTAAATTGTCTAGGTTTTTCACCACTGAATTAGATATAGATAATGTATTTGACCCAGGTTTAGTTTCACAGTTATGTTGGAATTAAAGCAGCTGTGGGTAGAATTATAGCAAATATGGTTTTAAAAAAAGTTATTTTTCTAAAACGCTATATCCTGACGGTAGTGCATGAGACAGGTAATCTGACAAAAAATCAAGTTCCCTCTGTGTCCTCTGTTGTCTTCTCTTGCTCCTAATGGCATCTGCAAGTTTTCACAGACCGGAGGGAAGCAACCAATCAGAGCCCAGCTGGAACCTGCCGTTTGTGAGAAGCTGTCAATCGCTCACGAACTCCGACCAAACGGTGAAACTAGACAGCGCTGATCAAATATGAATCAATATTCTGTTACTGTAATGACTATTTCTCGCCTAAAATGAGAATGTTTGTGACCCGGCAGCCATGTTGAGATCAGTTGAGGAAATACCAAGCACCGCCCACCAGCCAGAGTACAGCCAATAGGAACGCTCTCTCTGAAATTACCTGGGATTGGCCAAAGTCTCCCGTCACGGGCTAGATTTTTTAAAGGCTGAAAACAGAGCCATGAGGAGGTGCAGAAGTCGAGGTTTCTCTCAGAACACTTGAATTACAATATGCTGAAAGGTTATTATGGATTTTTTGCCCAATGATGCCAAAAACGTTCTGCCTACTGCAGGTTTAACAGGTCAAATTAGCTTGATAGTGAACTAATTTGCACGCTTAGTTTTAATATGTGTTTTGGTGTTCATGTTTTGTTGGTTGCAGTTGGGCACTTTCACACGCCATAGTCCATTTGGATAGTCCAAATCAAAGTGAAATTGATACTTTGTTTTCTGTTTAGTCTGGTTTGGTTTCACAGTGCACAAATGAAAGCGGATCAAATAAAACCATTGATTTGCTGAGAGGCGTGTACGAAGGAGCTAATTTATATTTTTTTGTCTCGAGAGCTGCCATTTCTACACAGGGTGTCACTGACTTTGATATATTGCTATCAAAGTTTTTTCACTGTGACTCGGCACTCATCTACTGTGCAAACAAATCCCTTCTCCTCTAGTTTATCTCGACTGACTTTATAAACGTCACCATTTTTGTGGACTTTATTTAGCATATTCTGTATATTCTCTTCAGCCCAGATGTCAAGCAAACATCAGACTTCTGCAGAGGTCCAGGTCAGCCCACTCTCACTCATATTAACCTGTCATTTATCTGTGTCCATGTCAACAAATGCCAGCACAGGCAGCCTGCATTTTGGCTCACTTGGAAAAAGTCAGAGACCACCTCTCGCAAGCGGGCTCGGACTGGTTCTTTAGGTCAGGGGTTGAACTGCACCAGAGTTTGATTAAAACAGTCTAAATGTTGGCTTGTGAAAGCACCCCTATCTCACCCTCTTCAACTCCACTGACTCTCAGTGGCTCTGTCATTTTAAGTTCATGCTGTGTGGACAAACTTTGCTCAGAACATCATTTTAAATTGTAGTGTCCAGAGATACTACAGATGTCAAGCTAAAATAATATACGAGAAATCTGATCATTTGTCTTCAACACCATCATAATGTTGCTTTTCTTTAAACTTGATGGCAATTTTTCCATTAACTTCTTGTAGTTGCCTAACCTCAACCTTAACATAACAGTATTTAAAATATCCTCCATTTGATGTAATGACGCATGAAAAAAATTTCATCTTAGGTTTAAACATAATATTTTAACTTTAAAGCAATTTTAAATGTACAGTGTGGAAGATTTGGCAGCATCTAGTGGTGTGGTTGCAGATTGAAACCAACTGAGTACATCTCTGCTCACTCCTCCCTTTCCAAGACTGCAGTAACATGAGCCACTGTGTGCAAAACCGTAGTAACGCCTCACTCAGAGGCCATCTTTACCATAATAACGCTACTTTAGGAGCAATGGCAGTCACACGGCTGGCGGTACCATGGTTTCGCACTCCGTGGCTTACTTTACCGCAGTTTCACAAGCGTGTCAGAGAACTACGGTGGCCTTCAGGTTACATAAAAACGTGAAAGGCTCTCTCTAGAGCTGGTGTTTGGTTTGTCTGTTCTGGGCTTCTGTAGAAACATGCCGGAGAAACATGGATGACTCCGTGAAGAGGACCCGCTCCCTATGTTCCCTCATTCTAAGGTAACGAAAACACAACATTTCTTAGTTTCAGGTGATTATACACTAATGAAAACATAGTTATGCATATTATATTCCATTTCAGCTAATAGATCCCCCGAAATGTTACACACTGATCCTTTAAACAAGTGCTATTATTTGCCTAAACTTCACCATACATTAGGGCGGCACATTAGTAAAAACCGTCAAGGGTTGTTTTAGGATGCACATTAAATGGGCTTTTTTGCTGTTTAGGTATAAGGACTTAAAATATCATCCATTTGATGCAATGATGCATGAAAACATGGCATCTTAGGTTTAAACGTAATATTTTAACTTAAAAGTGACTTTAAGGACAATTTAAGTATAAATTGGGACTCCGGATTACAGCTGCCCCTGTATCTTAACAAGAGTCTGTTGTTTCCTTTTTTAAATGTTATTCTTTAGATTTGTATCCATTCTCTACCTTTAGCTGTTTAATATGCACTAAAAATAATAGTTGCAATTCTTCTCATGGATTCAATCATTTAGCAACAATGGCTCCATTAATGCCTTCCATGAAAAAAGGTCTAAATCAGGGCTGTGTGATCTCTGTGAGTTATGGGAGGGGTGATGGAGGTTGCTGATAAGAAATGTTATCACATAAGCTGTCATCTGTGGGAGCAATTTGCTGTGGGCCCTGTTAGTAATTAATCACAGGCGCCTGGTAATGCATTCATTTGATCTTAGAGAGATTCATCGTGTTGGACAGTGACCCTTGAAAGGTCAAAACCTCCCTGGTGTTGGTCATTCCTGTAGTTGCAGGATGCATGGGGGGCTCCTCCAGTCAATACCAGTTAATCTCTATGCACATAATAAATGAGTCAGTACCAAGATTGAATTGAAATGTGTTCCCTTGACAATGTGCAGAAATAACATTACCAAGGCGATGAATTGTGTGACCGGAAATACATCGCAATTAATAAGATAACACAATATGTTTCATATCAAGTTGAATATTTTAATTAGAGATGTTACAGTATAGATACAATGGCAAAAAGATTGTCGGTATTGGACAACTGGAAAAGCTGGAAGAGCTCCTCAAAAAAGAAAACTCTGGTTTTTGTCAATTCTGTAAAAAGGCCACATACCGAGGTCCTGTATATTGTCTAGACACATTTCACACTATTGAGTGGATTTCTTTTTAGAAAACATGCTACAATCCATTCCACATTGTTGGAATTGCTGATGACGGGGATTTGATTTGACCTCTTTGTGGAGAGGATGAAAGGTTAGAGTAAAGGAATGACTGCCAAATGTACTTGCATCGATTTATCCTCCTCTGTCATTCCTTTACCTGCCACTCACAATAGATGAAGTGATTTCTGGAATGTTGGGTTGGCAATCAATGAGAGAAGAAGAAGAGGTTGTTTTGTCCTGTACTACAAAGTGGGTTCAACATACCCAAGGTAACTTCTCCTTATCTGGCTAAACTAAACCTAACAACCGCGATCCCGATAAGCGGTCCCACGACAGTGGTTATCAACTCGGTAAGTCAACCCAGAGTTTCTCAAACTGGCTATGAGCATGTTCACATGAAAGGGGCGGTGTTTGCAGCATGGGACCAATCGCAAACATGGACAACTCTACTGTCAGCAGAGTGGCAGATTTTGCAAAAGGAGAGCAAGTTATATTATTAGACAAATACAAAGAAGTTAAACACTAATCCAGGCTAAAAGCAACATAGTTTAAACTACCACATGCAGACAGCTGGCAAAAAAAAACACAGACTGTGTTGGATTGGGAGCAAATAGAAAATAAAAGATATACAGTATATAAAAACCTAATTCATATATACATATCTCATAGGGCTGTCAATCGATTCAAATATTTAATCATGATTAATCGCACATTATTTATCTGTTTAAGTGTGCCTTACAGGGAGATTAGACAAGTATTTGACAAATATGCTTGCTTTATGCAAAATATGTATATATGTATTATTGGAAATCAATTAACAACACTAAACAATGACAAATATTGTCCATAAAAACAATGCTCAAATCATAACATGGCAAACTCAAGCCCAACAGGCAACAACAGCTGTCAGTGTGTCAGTGTGCTGACTTGACTATGACTTTCCCAAAACTGCATGTGATTATCATGAAGTGATCTGTAAAGGGGAGACTCGAGGGTACCCATAGAACACATTTTCATTCACATATCTTGAGATCAGAGGTCAATGGACCTCTTTGAAAATGGCTATGACAGTTTTTCCTCGCCAAAATTTAGCGCAAGTTTGGAGCGTCATTTAACGTCCTTCACCACAAGCTAGTATGACATGATTAATACCGTTAAACGTTTCTCATTCTTCAATTCTCAGTGACTTCTAACAAGTTCATGTTATACAAAAATAAAAATGTTGCCTCTTACATAAAGCTAGTATGACATGGTGGGTACCAATGGACTCCTTAGGTTTTCCGGTTTCATATGATGAGCCAACTACAACCTTTGAAAGATCGATTGCGTTAACGCATTAAAGAAATTAGTGGCGTTAAAATCAATTTGCGAAACACGTTATTATCTTGTTTTCTCTTTTGGAGTGGCATTTGCAGACTACCTAATTGAATACTATATGACAACATGAAATACAGCAAATTAGTGCTGAATTTGACGTTAGCAGCTGTTTGTATTTGTAAACATTATGTCACGATTAAAGCATCGAATACAACTTATGAGTCCTGCTCCTGCCATGGTTTGTATACTCCAGCTGTGTGTCACGCCTCTTTTATACGTGCTGAACAGACTTACACCGATATCTTCTGGCTTATAGCTCCTCCGGCAAGCCTCCTCGCTGTAATGCAAATAGATCAAGGTTGCCTGTTTGCTGAATGATGTGTGTGTTGTGAGCAGGTGTTAAAAATGACACATTATGGCAACATAAGCACTAAGACCGTGTTCAGACGGACAATAGCACTGCAACAAGCACACAGCCCTTTCGTTCATTTCAATGAAAACCAATGATGAATCTGACTCGACCATTGCCCCAACACAGTGCAACATTTTGTGACAATGCACTGCATTGACCAATCAAATAGGTACTAGAGCACTTTTCTGCTAGATTACTTTGCAACATGAATCGCAATCATTGAGACGGAGGATGAAATGACTTACCTGGACTTCTTGGGCAGCATTTTATCTTCTTACCAGTACCCATAAATACACGCACACCAATACATGTATCTTTTTTAAATGTATCTTTTTTAAAGGTATAGTTCGTCATTTTGGGTAATACGCTTATTCCCTTTCCTGCAGAGAGTTAGATGAGAATATTGATACCACTCTCAGCACAAAGACTGGAAACGGAAGAAAACAGCTAGCCTTGCTCTGTCCAACAATTAAATTAAATATGCCTACAAGCCTAATGAACACATTATATCTTGTTTTTTAATCCTGTGAAAAAGTGTAAAAATGACCACTCACGGTTTTACGGAGGGTTATGTCACAGACTATTTCTTGACTCCAGGAAGTTACTGCTCCCGGCCAAGAAATAGCCCAGCACATAGACCCATGTGCTGGGCTATTTCATTTCATATTTTAGTTTAGTACAGATTAAACAAACCAGATAACATGTTTATTTATTAACCTTTAGATATGCTTGTAGACACAGATTTTGTTACCTTCGGACAGAGCCAGGCTAGCTATTTCCTAGGGATGTCAAGAGAAGTCAATGCCAAAATTCTGAAAACAGTGTGACTGTGACAGTACACATTTTTTCTACAGTACAGCAGGTACCATCAGGGCTCAAGACCAATGGCGTCCCATCGTCCCAGGGATGATAGAAAATGCGTTTGGGATGCAGTAAACTCACTATCGATGCGTCGCACCCTGTTTTTCCCCTGATAATGGCACATTGTGAACGACAAATCTGTGTTGAAATTGACAGGACGTTTACTATTAGCTCCGTGCAGGTCTGTGATGCTTACCAGCTGCTAACAGCTAACGTTATAGCTCTCATGAGGTGCCATTGATTTACATTATGATGCATTCATGCTCTATTCAAATGAGTGTTGGGCGAAGGTAAATTATAACGTTGTCATGATGTGTTCAAATGTAATCTTGTAAAATGTAGTTCATGGAAAGAAATATGAATAAATCCAGTTGTTTGAAGGAGATGTTTTCACAGCTGTAGGAATTATGGCCTCTTTATAACTTCCTAACAAAAAACAATATGCAAATGGTAATAAAAGAGTGTATGTTGATGTACATGGGATTTATTGTTTTACCTTTCTTTTTTTTTTTTTACCATGGTATCGAATTGGTATTGAGAATCGTGGAATTTCACTGGTATTGGTATCGACTACTTAATTTATGGTTTCGTGACATGCCTACTATTTTCAGTCTTTGTGCTAAGCTAACCGGCAGCTGGCTGTAGCCTCATATTTAGCGGACTAATATCAAAGTGGTATCAATCTTCTCATCTAACACTGTCAGAAAGTGATAAGCATATTTCCCAAAATGTGTAACGTTAATTTAACACAATGTCAATTTTGGTATAAATGCCTGCTAAGATTGCTAAATCTGCAGCTTTACGATATGGAGCAAAAGACAGATCTGTAAAAGTACAGTCAGCTGATTAATTTTTTTGTATCGATCATCTGATTTACTAACTCAGTTAAATCATCTCTACTCTGATATCTGTCACTCGGCTGCCAATTGTCTGGGAATGCAAGCCAAGTGAACTCAACGGAGCGCAGCAGATTTGTGTGACGCTACTTCTTTTGAGCCGGCTGCATGAGATACGGGGTCAAACCTGTGTTTTCCACAGTCCACATCATCATTTGCTGGTCTATTTGTGCTCCGCTTGCCGTCCACCGGCTGTGTTGTTATGTACCGAGCCTCTTGATAGGACCATGTTGATCCAAGTCTGACAGCAAATCAATAAATTGTATTCCCTTAGCATCAGTGTTGGTGGATATAAAGAATGTCTTTTGAGCTCAGTCTTAGAACATGAAAGGGGTCGACATGTAAGGAGTGTCGGTGTGGTTTAACTTATCCAGACTTTGGTATAAATAAACAACAAAGTGGTCACAGGGCTTAGTAGGAGATTTGCTCCTGTGCAGTATTGGATTTTTTTTGCTACCGCTGTGTTTATATTTATTCAAAGATAATGAAGTCCTATTCTTATGTGCCCTTTTATACATGCAGTATGTGCAATTCTGACGTATTTCCTCCCACTTGCCGATGCAGATCCTCTGTGACTGATATACAGCTCTGCTTGGCCATGCTATTTGCAGAAAATATGGAATAAGCACATCAAAATACAGCAGAAAATAGTGCTTCTCTAAAAATGACGATGTTTACGTTTAGTCCAATAATCCTTGTTTTTTTACTTTTGAGTTTGAACGCTTACTCGTGGCTTAAAAACTTCCCAAGTATCCTCATCAATATGCAAATTTCTTGTTATGGCCATTGAGCTCAGAGGACTGAGGGGGCCGAGATTTGGCTGCACACTTTATATCTACAGCTTCAACCTTTAGCTCATCTTGTTTTGACACCTACAGTGTCAAAACATTCCCTGAAGTCAAATGTGCAGCGGGCCAATTAAATTCCTCACTAAGACTGTGTGGTTATCAGGGCATAACCCCTGTGTGAGTCTGCGTTTTGTAGTCTGCTGAAGTCTCTCTCTGCACCCTGCCGAGAGCCTGGCAGTGAGGCAAAAGCAGCACAGAAGGTGATCAGCCTTATAGATCTGCACCACAGGGGTCGTACACTAAGAGCCAGAGTGAGCCTCCGTCTTTGCGTCGACATCAGTCCCCAAAATCAACTCACAAACACCCACCTGAAAGTTGTCTTACCTCTTTATGGCACTTTGCCTCTCTTCTTTACGCTCTTAATCTACCTGTGTAACCCCCCCCCCCCCCCCCCCCCCCCCCCCCCCTCCTCAGCCTGTCTAACCCTGTCTATCTCTTCCTTTCTACTCAGGCAACTCGCACTCTGCTGATCCTTGCGTGTTCAGCTGTTAAATCCAAGCAGTTCGCCTGTTAAATTCTAGCAGTTTGTGAAACATGACAGTAAGATTTTGCAGAGGGCTCACTTTGATTACGACTCCTACAGAGGAAAACACTTTGTCAGGTCCTCTTTTTTTCCCCCCCGTTTCCGTCAGATAAATGTAACAGGGCCACTGTGCTAATATGTGGCGCTTCTGACGAGCAGCAACGCCACACAGAGTCTCTCAGTCAGACAGAAACTCTCGCAACAAACGTTCTTTTTTTCCTCTGGAGGTTTTCTGGCACCAACAGCGCCCTTTAGAGATTGCAGCAAGTGTCTGTAATCATTTTTGTTTGCGGCTTTTTCTTTTCATTTCGTACGGGTGTATTCATTAAACAGATTATGCTGTGCAGTACTTGACATACAGTAGTCGGCGAAGCGATTTCAACCTCACACCAGCAAGACCAAGACAAGCTGTGAATTTCTCTCAGAACATTTTCAAAGCCTAACCACCTAACCCAGAGTGCTATCCGCATTGTAAGCCTCAGCTGGATGAACAATAATGAACGGGAATCGTACTTTATGATTTATTTTTTTTTTGCGTGTACTATGTCTGCTGCTGCACCCTGGTCTCGAGTTCATTGCACTTCAATTCTTCTGTTCAATAGAGACAAACACAAGCAGATAACTCAAACCACAAAACTAAACAGTCTTTTGATGTGGTTCAGAGGTGTGACTGCGGAGATGAATGGACCCAGTAGTGTTCAACCTCAGTCATTCATTCGATACAGTAATGAGTCTGAGGCTGTAACCGCGGTGGACACTGGATGGTGAAACACAAGGTTGATGAATGCAGCAGTGTTACAGTCTCAACAGAAGAAATAAGATGAAAGTCAAGCTTTCATCTTGCTATGTTTGTTACTTTCCTATATTTTTTTGCCATTAACTGGAAGGGAAAATAGGTCAATGCAAAAAGAGTTTCATGTAATTGTAAATCTTAAAAAATATACCAGTAATTCTATCCTCTCATTTCCCCATCTATGCTTTTACCAAGTGCGTCACTCACGTCCTTGTGTTCACTGATTACTACTAAAAAAAAGAAGACCTTTGTTCGGTAAACTCCACATGGTCACGCCATTTAAATCCAGGGAGAATAATGACATATTTATTCAGATAGCGTTTACCAGGGTCAGTTCACTCATTAGCCTGGTGGAAATACAATTATATCTCCGTTCAAAGGGATAATGATCAGATGTCAATGTTAGAAGCACAAAATCATGATTTTAGAAAGCAGTTAATCGTCTTAAAAAATCATAAAAATAAAAACTGTATCCGCATCTCACCAAACAAATAGAAGAGAGATAAGAAAAAATAAATGTCAAATGAATATTTAGACCGTATGTAGGTATTTTATTGTTATTAATCATGGATGTAATTGAATGAGTTAAATCAGCATTTATACACATATTCTTTGGACTGTTTATCACTTGAATTCTTTTGACTAATTAAGACCCAGATGTCTCGCCGAGGCTTTCCGCTGCCAAACAGATTTATCTAATTAATATGTGAGCTGCACATTTCGATTGAGTGTGAAAGATACGGACGGCAACTCCAGGAAGAAGCACAATACCTCCAACAAACGATGTAACAAGTCATTAAAGCTCTTGCATAGCTAATGTGAAGCGCATCCTGCCAAATGGTACGTTAGGAGTAGGTGTTAAGACGATAGTACAATAGGAATTTGTAAAATCTGACACCTTTTTTTCTCTTAATTACATTCTATTTTTAATAAGAGTTGATATGGCTAACAGAAAAAAACATTATAATGTTCAACAGCCTTCGAAATTAAATTATACTTGGTTTAGGGCTGCCCCCTCTCAGTCGATTAGTCAACTAATCTGTCGTTTTGGTACACTCTGGTAAAGATTTAAAGTGGTGCTTTTGTGTGATTCTTTGTGGAGAAACTCAGTTTTACAGATCTGTCGATTAAATCAATTAATCGATTAACCGTATGAGTGTTAAGGCCGTGACACAGCAAGCCGACGGTCAGCTGTCGGCCTAGTTTTTGCGGTGTGTCCCGCACTGTCGGCTCTAGTCTGCCCGTGTAGGAGTCTTTCTCGCCGATTAAACATATTGAAACGGCGCCGCCGCCCGTCACTGGCTGTTCAGCTTAAACAAATCACTGCACGAGAAGAGAAACAGAAGTGAGGAAAGCAAGCCAACGAGTAATGTCAAGAGGAAAAACACAGAAGGCTCTTCTCATTTTTCATCTTCATCTCATCTGATCATTCTAATACACAGATATTTTCACGACATGGCCATCTGGAATGAAGCTAAGTTGTGAGTGAGAGTGGTGTGAAAAACGCCGCTTTGTTTCACGTACATACGGTATCATAACAACAGCTTTTGTATCCACAGTCCTCGGTCTTCCAGTTTTCCTTTTTGAATGACAAATACAGACTACCGCCGCCTGCTGGTGTGGAGAGTTATTTCATCTCATGTAGGCGCAGAACGTACTTGGTAGTTGGCTGTTGGCTCTAGTCTTTGCGGTGTGTTCGAGTGCAACTTCTTGGCCGAGACAAAGGAGACGTGAGGCGACGCAACTGGTGGCCTTCATCGCCGCTAGTTCTTTGATATCGGCATGGTGTGTTCCCAGCTTTAGTCGACTAAGAATTTTTGTTCAATTACTGTAAATAAAACACTGTACCATTTAAATGACAAAAACATAATGTAATCTTTCTTTAATCTGTGATTTCATTGTGGTGAAGTGTAAAATATTATAATCCTCTAGAGACGGGTAAATATTTGAATCATTAAAAGTGTTTTAAATAAACTATCATCACTCTTGGCAGCTTCGGCCCATTAAATGAGCACCCTATCCTTGAGAGGTGGTGGTCGGCTCCAATCTCACTTTAGTTATAATGAGCATGGAGGTGCAATGAGAAGCCTTGTTAGATAAATGACACCAAATATCAGTGAAGGTGACTAATAGCACATGATATAACCGTACAGTCTGGCATATGGCACGTCGGAGCAGGATAAGGCTCCTGCCACAAATTGTCTCATCACTTCACTTTAACTGGGCTGTCGTGACTTCACAGCTTAATTGAAGTGATTTCAGGTGTTTGGTTCCACATGTGACAGACAGAGGAAGTGTCTTGACTGAAATCAGCCACCTTCTATTATAAATATCCCCCCGAGCCGTCTCCACAGCCTGTGTTGAACTCAGATAAGATGTAAGTGTGACACCTAGTGGCACTGACAGTCATAACGTCTTGTATTTATAACAGCCCTTCACGGGGGAAAATGCAAATTAATCATATATGATTAGTGACACGTAAATCATTTTAAACAATACATGATTGCCGTCGCTTCCATGAATACATCACAATAAATTTGAATTTGAATAAGGCCTGTTGTAAGCAGAAATACACACATATTGAGTGACTTAATTAATCACAAACCAACCTAAATTCCATATATACATGACCTGGTTTGTGCTTTCCCGAGACACACAATGAAGACATTACTTTGCCATGTGCTTTCATAGCAACTAGAATATCTCGCACAAGTCATGTAAAGCTATAAATCCTGAGGCCAAAGTCAACAGGGGGTTAAGAAGTTGCTGTGCTCCGCGTTCTTGGCAGCTGAAGGCACCACTCCATATTGAACTCAGACGGAGCCAAGTGTCCTCAGACTCTCTGGTGGAGGGTGAAAACACCCTATCTGGAGAGATTGTTTTCACAGTATGCCGAAAACTAATTACAAGCAATAAATTAATTTCACGCTACTGCTTTAGAATTAATTGCATCTTTACAGAAGTGACTGGAAGTGATGGCTCAAGCAGCTCTGATAAGGGTGGACACACACAAAGTGGTCTATTGAATTACGTGGCTTATCAGTGCCATTGCTTTACATAGGGATGCGCCTGATAATCCTCAAAGAAATTATCCCAAACTCTCGTTTGTTGTCTTTTTAATTGCTGCAAAGGTATTTGTGTCGTGCAGCTCCCACGGCACACACACACCATATGTTTGGCCAGCTGAGCATGTTGTGTTGAGCAGTAGGCCTTTACAGGAAGGCTTCATTTGCACTAACTATGTTTTGCGTGAAAATGTAAGTCAGTGTACAGTAGGGGTGTAAGAAAATATCTAAAAATATATATTTATATAAAAATATCCATCCAAAGATGAACTCAGTCAATACTTTATTTAAATTGCAAAGAGATGCGCCCCCTCAGTGTATGTGCCCTCTCAAAGTAGTGCTATGTTGTTGGATGTTACAGGGACTGTGATAAATGCAGATCTAACTGTTCTGATTGCATAGAAAATATTTTTTTTACTCAGATTTTATGCATATGGTGGCGTGTTCTTTATACTATGACAGTTTTCCTACATTTAAAAAAATCGCAATATATCGCCTTGCTTACAGTATCGCAATATATTGCTATATATAGCTTCAGCCTACACCTTTCGATACATTTGTTTTTCCTATTTTATTTAATGTAGGGCTGTCAAAGTTAATGCGATAACGCGTTAACGCAAATTCGTTTTCAACACCACTAATTTCTTTAACGCATTAATGCAAGCAATCTTCTGGAGATCGTAGCGGGTTTAATTTTAAAGATAGAGTGAAGATACTGGTATCACATGAAACAAGAAATGCGCTAAATTTTGGCGAGGAAAAAAATGTAATTGCCATTTTCAAAGGGGTCCCTTGACCTCTGACCTCAAGATACAATGAATACAAATGTGTTCTATGGGTACCCACGTGTCTCCCCTTTACAGACATGCCCACTTTATGATAATCACATGCAGTTTTTGGTAAGTCATAGTCAAATCAGCACACTGACAGCTGTTGTTGCCTGTTGGGCTTGAGTTTGCCATGTTATGATTTGAGCATATTTTTATGTTAAATGCAGTACCTGTGAGGGTTTCTGGACAATATTTGTCATTGTTTTAAATTGTTAATTGTTTTCCAATAATATTTATATACATTTGCACTCCCATGTTGATAAAAGTATTAAATACTTGCCAAATCTCCCTTTAAGGAACATTTTGAACAGATCAAAAAATGTGCAATTAATCTTGAGTAACTATGGACAATCAAGCGATTAATTGCTATTAAATATTTGAATCGATTGACAGCCCTAATTGAATGCGCTGTTGTTATCTATTTTTAATTATGTGCATTCCTTACGATACATTGTTAATAAGGACCGAAATAAATTACTACTACTGTATTGAATTGTAACCCCTGTATCATGATACGCATCGTATCCCCAGATTCTTGCAAATGCACAGCTCTAGTGTACAGTAGTGAAAGAGTGAGGTCAAATGAGGCATCTCATCATACAGTATAAGATTTGCTACCGGCATGTCAAACTCTTTCCTCCTCGGTACTTCCATGACACATTTCACACCCGTTGAATGGTACGCGTCTATAAATAACCTGTGTGTCAAATGATTTTTGCTGTTCAAGTAACTCCGAGGTCTTAAGGCTGTGTCATCACTATGACCAGTTCATTAGTGACAACACAGCAGAGAGCATGAACTCTCATATCCACAGCATGTTAAATATCTGGCCCATGGTAAACATGGTAGAAATGTGTTTCCAAACATTCCTAGGAATTTGTATTATTGCAGCAAAATGCATACACAAAAGCTTTTATTTCTGCAGATGATAGTAATTAAAGAGAAAAAAGAGTGTTTATCGGTGAAATAGGGGTAATAGAGCTGCCGTCTTTGCTTGGAGTGCCTTCTTTAGATATTTGGGTTAACTGCTTATTTTCATTATTTCGAGTTAAGTGACTTTTCAAGATTCTCCTAATTGGCCCCGGTGGGATTTTGAGCAAAAACCCTTGATGTTCCCATCTCGTTCACATCCTCCCGTAATTGTGACAGTATTATTGTAATCTGTGCAGATAATATTGTTGTATTTTTAACAAGATTCTAGTGTTTGATCGTGGCGAGAGACCGGTTTCATTCCAAGATTTAATTTCCCTTTTTTTTCTGCTGGTCTCTGTTGTCATCTTTGATACTCATCACCACAATCACATGACAGATGGTCCTTTCTGGACCCTCTAAATTATATTTCCAGCTTCAGATTTGTAATTCATCACACTGATGCGTGATCTGCATGCCATCCAAACAAAAGTTGGTGAATTGTTTTACGAGCACCAATGTTTTGTTTTTTTATATATATTATCCGTAAATTAATAATCCATAAGCCAAAGCGTAATAACTAAGGCTTAATCGCATGATTGTCCATGATTATCGCAATTAATTGCAAAATGAATCACTCATTTTTTTATCTCTTCAAAATGCACATAATGTCTGTAAAGGAGATTTGTCAAGTTTTTAATCATCAACATGGGAGTGGGCAAATATGCTTGCTTTATGCAAATGTATGTAAATATCTATTACTGGAAATCAATTAACAACACAAAACAATGACAAATATTGTCCAAAAATCCTCACAGGTACTGCATTTAGCATAAAAGATTAGCATAAATCATATCAATCAAATCATAACTCAAGCCCAACAGGCAACAACAGCTGTCAGTGTGTCAGTGTGCTGACTTGACTATGACTTGCCCTAAACTGCATGTGATTATCATAAAGTGGGCATGTCTGTAATGGGGAGACTCGTGGGTACCCATATAACCCATTTTCATTCACATATCTTTAGGTCAGAGGTCAAAGGATCGTTTTGAATATGGCCAATCTAGCGTAGATCACAACCGTGGTGTAGCTAAACTTTGGTGCAACAGGTAGAGCACTGTTGTCATGAGCACTGTTGTCATGGAGAAAACATAACATAATTACAGGTAAGGCACAATGATACTGTTTATGTGCACCAACATGATCTGCCGGAGGTAAACATTAGCTAGGAGGTGAGGAGCTTGGCAGTAACGTTGTGCCCTTCATATTGTGCAAGCTCAAAGTACCACACCTAGTAAATCATTCACCAGAGTACACAGAGAGAATGGGCACAATGAACAACTGCTGTTGCTCTCACTAATGTCCTGCCAAGGTACAGAGTCAAAGCAGTACGAGGAAGACTTTTTATTTTATAAGATGATGCTGATAAAAATCATGCTGTAACATGAGATCCAAGCCGTAAGCAAAGCCTTTAGGGCATATAGTGGCGTTACAGTTAACTTTAAAATACTTCTAACCTGTTCGATAACAATATCATTTTATAAATCTTATTTGGAAATACCATTAAATTAAACTCAGACTTATAAAAACGTGTTACAGTAGAAACATTCTTTATTGACCATGCAAAATTACAACTTCAACAACTTAATATACACACATGGGAATGTCATGGGAATGATTCCCTTTTTAATTAGCAGGTACAAGGACATTTTGTTTGTTTAGCTTTTCGTGTGTCTGGTCAGGCAGTGTCAGTAACACCTCACTCATCACATTCACGCCCTGGTGCCGACTTTCACAGGATTACTGTCAGTATGTCGCAACAACCTCGATGACACACAGGGCTGAAGCTACGCCCAGTCAACGGTCAGGAGCTGCAGAGGAATGTGTTTGCACAAATACTTACTAAACCAGTGGAAGACAGTCAACAGTATTGTTCAAAACTGATAAATAATTCTGAGCACGTTATTTGAAATGAAGTATGTTCATGTGAAATATTAAAGCAGGCAGTTGTATTATTGTTTTATTTCATTTAGGTATTTAATTTTTCTTTAAAAAATATATCAAAACTAAAAAAACTTAGCACGAAATTTAAACTTAAGCCACACAAATGCTAAATTGCATCATTTACTGTGAACACAGAGGATTGACAATAACCAATATACCCAAAGTTGTTACTCATACAGTAGATAGAAAACCCCGCAGCCCTTCACTGCACCTATCAATACAACTACCATTATGAACCTTCAAAACCAGCCCCATGTGACCTTCTACGAGGAGAAGCAGGTAAAGCCAATGGATGAATGGGTGGTTGGGAAACCAAGACTCTAAAGGCAAACAACACGTAACACGCGACACAAAGTATGTACAACCGACTGCATAGTTTTCAGTGCAAAAGACTTTTGCCAAAAAGCAGCAAGGTAAAAAAAAAACTAACAACAAAAAGTGATAGCAGAGCAGTGCGCACACACTGACGCCACCTGCTTGTTCGTTTTCTCATTCATGTTCAGGGGCACACCAAGCATTCAGATCCCAGGCCTTTTCCACATCCTGCTCAGTGAAAAGTAAACACCATTCTTTTCAGAGCTTCATTGTTCATGTCTTGTTGCACACAGCTCCTAGAGTTTTGAACTTTGGTCCGAGCGTGTTTAGGAAGTCAAGGTTATCGTCGTCGCCAATGTCGCTGCAGCATCCCACAGAGCCAGCTGCAGAGCCCACCCCCTCGAACCCGTAGGAGTGGACGATGTCGTCGGCGTACCGTCCGTCCTCGTCTGTTCCAAAATAGGTCAGCTTCTGCAAGACAAAATGGAAGGTAGAGGAAGCGTGTTATTACTCAGTGTGGACTAAGCCTGAGCGATAGGATGGGAGATACTACACCATGTGATAACACAATGCTGCTCAGGATATGACTGGCAGTCAGATATTACACAGAGAAATAATATCTCTCACCAGGAAGTTGAGAAATAATAAAGTTTACGGAGGATACTATCACGGCTTAGAGAACAAGATTATATTGCACAGGAGAGTTAGCTAGGCTCTCACAGATAAAAAAAAAAAAAAAAGTTATTAAACCTCAGAGAATGGAAGGTGTACACATCTGGACACATTTAATTCTGCCAAGTTCTCTCACTTTTTGTGCTTCCTTCCACTCTTAAGGCCTTTACACACCAGGGGCGTGACGAATAAACGACATGAAAATGCGGAATACTCGCCTATTATATGTCTAAGGCTTTTATTTTGAAAGGTAAGAGCGGAAGAAGTGGATCTGGTCTGCGCTGCATTTGTCAAGGTTCAAAGGAGTAATGCTGTGTTCAGACCAAGAGCGAAGCACACTATCTTAGCTCTGGTTGACTACAGACAGCTACAAAAATGATTTCCACCATTTCTAATTCAACAACATGACAACGTCAGCGACAACAGGAGAAGATTCTCAACGCTGATAGGCTTTCGCGACACAGCGTCACACGAATTTGTAGATTGAGTTGAAATATTTCAACTTCCACGAATATGCAACTTTTGTGTCGCCCCTGCACGAATTTGCATCTATTCGCCTCTTTGCATTGACTTTGTATGTAATCACGATGCAGGAAAACTTCACTTAGCTCTTGGTGTAAACACACTATAATAAAGTTTGCTGTCTTGGTTCGGACTACATAGCCTCCGTGTTGTTGTTTCACAAATATAGGAGCAACTCAACGCATTCTGCGCAACGCGATTGGTTGATGCCTTTATTAAAGCTCAGAAAAATCAAACTTGTTCTGAAAAAAATGTACATCACTTTTTTGCCATGTAATATTTGCGTTCTGTGTGAAAGTATTAAGTTGGAAAAAAATATATTGACGTACCAATTAATCGCACGAAAAAACGCCCCGTTGTGTAAAGGCCTTTAGACACCTCTTTTTTGTTGTACTATATATATATATATATACAACTAACTATAAAACTATAAGTAACTATAAAACAACATTACCTGGTGTAGATAGCGGCCATTTGTTTCCCAGTTGTGAAGAAAAGCTGTGTCCTGGGCGAGATATCTGTTGTCAAAGCTTGCACCGTTAAATGTACCCATAAGTTGACCTCCACCTACCGACTGAGTACCAAACTGGTTATACTGGCTAGAGTAGTAATTCTGCATATCGGATGTGACACCATCGGACGTGTACATCCCATTGTCATGTATGCTTTGGCCTCCCATTGTGCTGGTGCTCTTGTTCCCAATCCATCCTGCATTCACCGCAGAACCTTTAACAGAGCCCTTCACTAGTGTTTCAACTGCTTTAGTGGGAACATTGATGAGACTCGAATCCTGTAGAGAAAAACAATAAAACAAAAATGAGCAATCAAGTAACAATTAAATAAATGAAGCAAAAGAGAAAAAAGAGAGAAAAAAAATAAGGTTTCTTTACACGGGTATGAACCAAGGCAATGCCTTCATTATTATGTCCTTACCACTTCTTCCCCTGGGGCCTCGGTGTTTGATTTGAGCAGGATTCCACCGCTGTCTGCTTCGTCTTCAAGCTTCATGTTTTCTCTCTTTGTCACACAGAAAAATGCAAGCAGTAGGCCTGAAATAACAAAGCAAGTATGTTAGAAATGAATGCACATGGAGCGCATTTTATAACAAACAGTGCTCCACGTGTGGTAGACATCACACGAGTGAGCATAATGGAATTATACACTGTGTAATAATACTACCACATATCATTGCTCTGTGCCCAATATACAATGCATAATTCAGACAGAACCTCTAAGTTTCTATCACTCTTCTCGCACTTTTACACATGCATGAGCACAAAATTCCTGTTTCATTATCTACACAGTGTAGCCTCACAATTCTGCTGGCAAGAGTATAGCAGTGGGGGAACTCACAGAGCAGTAGGAGGAGAAGCAGAGGCAACAACATAGCCAGTAAAGCCAGTGGCCCCAATGACATAGAGCTTTGGTTGGCCAAGCAGACTCCATTCGCGCACTGGCAGATCCTCACTTTCGCCGTCTGTGTTTTGCCATTGCCCTGCAGATCTGTAATGTCCAAGGGAACATTGTATATCCCTGTAGGAAGCTCTTTCATGTGCTTCAACGTGGCTGCTGTGTCTGTGGAGGAAACAAATGTCAAAATGAAGTTTCTCTGAGAAATAGTAAACGCAACACTGTGCAGAACACTTTAAACTTGAATTGAATTTTTCAGGACAGATCAAAGTACTGTACTTAGGTACTTTCATTTTCTGCTCATTTATGGCTTTTTTTTATTGAATTTTTTTACTTTACTTTGCTATATTTTAAAGGCTAATTTAGTTTTTACTGCACTACTTTAATTTGACAGCTATAGTACAAAACAAAAAATTAGCCCTTAAAATATGTTCCCAAAAATCCCAAAAAGCCAATGGGACTTTTCCATTGGGTTTTGCAGAATCAAAAAGCTAACATTAGGCTATAAACGAACTACACCAAGGTCTCGGAGCGCGAGTATACACAACGAGACTGTAAAGGTAGACGAGTCGGTGTGATGGCGTTTAGTAGTTTGATTTAGCCACTTGTTAGCAACCGCTTTTCTTAAGACACATAAAGGCTTCAAAATTCACACGTGGGGTATTTATTGATGTATTTCATATCGTAGAACAAAACGTTAATATCTCTTAAACTTGTGTTAACCACAGACCTTATTTTAGGCATCTAACTAAAAACCCATTAAAAAAAAAAAACATTGACTTACAAGTGAGGGAACCAGAAGTACTAAAATGCTAACTCATTTCTGGGTTTTAGGACTCATTCCTGTAGCACTCTATGATATTGATCCAATAATGTATTATGCTGTAATATAACTAATGGGTCATTCTGCTGCATGATAAGTACTTGTACTTTTCAAACTATTAGTACATTTTGCAGGTGATACGTCTGTACTTAATAGATTAGATAAGTAAAATTTTGAATGCAGGACTTTAACTTGTAATGGCGTATATGGCAATACAGTGTGGTATTGCTACTTTTACTTAGATAAATGATCTGAATTCCTCTTCCACCACATGTCGGTATCAGCCTCAAAAAATCATCATCAGCCAAGCTGTAAACAATCAACTTTATGCCTGACTCTGGCTCGTTCACTGGCCATTGTGTAAGTGGTTTATTTTGATAGCTTTCACAAAAAAAGTCAATATTTCAATGAATAACTGAGACTTGGGTTATGCTGTGTAAGTAGTTCGCGTATTTCTTACAGAGCTTTTACAGATGTTTTTCGACAATGTTTTGTTAAACATGTCTCCAGTTTTGTTTTGTATTCTTAAACAGATGTAAATCAAATAAAAATACAACCACCTACCATTAAATCCAATGACAGACCATGTGGCATCATCATCACTGTCTGGCAAACTAAATCTGAAGGGGGAAGAAAAGGGACTCTGGTCGTTGTCTTCAGCCACAACCAGCACAGAGCCAAGCTCTCCTTCCTTCTCACACAACAACCTCTCGCTGGTAGGGAGCATCGGCACGTTGTCGTTGACGTCCTCCACCACAAGGATGACTGTTCCCGTTCCCGTCTTGGAGCCTGAAATACACGAGTATTACATGACATAAGACAAAACAGGGCATGTCGACACTAGAAAAAAATAGATAGACCAATTTGGTTGTGTCCTGACATCACCTTGGATGAGATTAATTATTATTTGGAAATCTCAAATTTCTGACAAGCATCTGGGATATGAGCCCAATTTTCACCATCACATCTGAGAACTGTGAGTCATTGTGAATGACTCGTCTTATCACATCGTGTCAACAGGTGAGACAAAAGTCAAGACATGATGTTTGTTCAGACAGATACCGGTGAGGGTGGGGCTGGTGTTCCTAATAACTTTGGGCTAGTGTAACAATACCGCCAAAAGGCGTGAAGGTGACGTCTGTGTCGATTTGACATGCAGACTACACACTTTCCCACCTACACACTTTTCCTTTTTCTTGGTGACGTTCTAATGGATATTTACCAAACCCAACGGAGACAGAGTGAGTTTGAAAAACAGGTTATAGATGTGAGTAAAGAATTAGTCAGCAGCTCAGTGTTGAGGCCTGTGTTTGCTTCATTAGTCAAGTGGTTATAAGTTTCAGCAGAATTATGGAAATACAGGAGATATACTTGAACGTATGCTATTATCTGAGCAATATAAGTATGTTTTTTTGTGTCATAATAACGGCTTGGGTTCTGTATGTAGTCTTATAGAAGTCATGGAAAAGGAAATGTACAAGCAACTTACTGGCATCAACAACGCTCATGGGGATGCTGTAAAGTCCATCTACGACAAACGGTGACTCTCTGTCAATTGTGTTTGTAACCTTCAGCTCTCCGTTATTTCTGTCGACACTGATCCAGGAACCTGGGTCGTTGCCCTTGTAATACCTGAGAGAGGGTGGAAGAAAAAGTACTTGTGTATTAGGAGCACATTCTTCAGTTCAGCAGTGAAAGTCTGCCCTCCAGTGTTTAAGAGAAGTAACTTGAGTTGGGGTCTTGAGCAATAGCTGCAGTTGTGTCTGTTATCAGCCAATCTGTACCACAGGAAAGCAAAATATAAATATAAGATCGCTTACATGAGGCCGTCGCCGCTATTGGTCTCAGGATCCACAGCTGTGTAACTTCCTATCACCGTGCCGTTTGGTGTGTTCTCTTTGACAACGATGCGGAGAGTAGGAGTCGAGAACGCTGGACCCTCGTCTTCATTGAGGACATTGACGTCCACGGGGATTGACAGCAATGCGGCCGTGGTGCCAATCAGCTCAGCTTGATTACGTGCCCTAATCTCAAGTTTTATATTTTTGTTCTTCTCATAATCTAAGGCCTGGAAAAACAGGAAGTGAGTGTATTGTAAATACAAATTTGTTGTCAATACTGTGATATAAACCTTGACTTTCAATTACTATTATTATTATTATTATTATTATTATTATTATTATTAATAATAATAATAATAATAATAAAAGTAATTGAAAGTCAATTATTATTAGTCAATTATTATTATTATTAATAATAATAATATGAAATCTCACTCACCTTTGAGACATAGAGAAGCCCCTCGTTTGTTTTGTTGTCAGTATCGATTCTGAAATTTTCATTATCATTTCCTTTAGCGATGACAAATTTCGAAATCCAGTTTGGTGTGTTTATTAAATCCTTGTCTTCAATGGGAATTCGGAGGATAAGTTTTTCTTTTTCGTTTTCTTTGACATCGACTGCATACTAAAGGAAACAAAAAGTGTGTTACTTAAATTAGACAACCAAGACAACAAGTTCAAAACACCCTGATAACACTAAGACTTTATATAAAATGCACCTGTTGTGTTTCATTTTATCGTCACAAAACTTTAAGATGCGATTTCAAGATGTGAAATCTGTTTGAAATTGCTTTGCACTTACAGACACTTTTGTGAAAGTCGGTGGATTGTCGTTGATATCACCAACAGTAATGGTTGCTGTTGCTGTGTTGGACAGACCAGTTACTGCACCTTCCATATCTTGGATTTTTACTATCACCAAATGCTTATCTTTTACCTAAAGACAAAATGTGATAAAAAGGTAAATAACATGTTAAGATGAGGCAAAAGAGCAAGAACATTTTTGTGTTTCAAAGTATGGTGCTGGTGCTCACCTCTCTGTCCAGGGTGTTGGTTACCGTGGTGATGACACCTGTGTCTTTATTGATGGCAAACAGGTCTAATCCTGTCAAGAGAGTATACTTGATCTTGACATGGAGGGATCCTCGTTTGTCTCTGTCTGTAGCATCCACCAACCCCACCACTGTCCCTGTGGTGGAAAACATAAAGTTTATTCTCACCCACACTGAAGATCAAATACCGCCGGATTACTGGTGTGTATTTCATGTTCCTTACCTACGACGCTTTGCTCGAGCACAGTAAATGGTTGTAGGTTATTGAATTGGGGAGCGTTGTCATTCACATCATCT
The DNA here is from genome assembly GCF_043250625.1 of Sebastes fasciatus. Classification (NCBI taxonomy): domain Eukaryota; kingdom Metazoa; phylum Chordata; class Actinopteri; order Perciformes; family Sebastidae; genus Sebastes; species Sebastes fasciatus. The sequence goes on from NC_133805.1 coordinate 19,797,867, forward strand.
ATTTCTATATGGATGTCCAAAGAGTCGTCTGTCTCCACTTTCGTGTTTTTGTCGAAAACTCTGGTTGTTAACTGTGAAGGAAAAAAAGAGTCAATTTTACAGGGTTAACATCATATCATATAGGGGTGTAAGAAAATATAGAAAATATAGCATATCGCAACATGTTTTGTGATACTGTATCGTTTCTCAAAAACACTGACTGTATGGATTTTTAACCAATATAGTTTACATGCAAAGATTAACTGAGTCAATACTTTTCACTACACCGTTTCATTTGCATTTGTTGGATATTACAGGGACTGTGATAAATGAAAATGCGATCCCACTGTTCTGATTGCATAAAAAAAGTAAACTTTTTTACCTCAGATTTTATAATTATATGGTGGTGTGATCTTTATACTATGATAGTTTTCCTAAAAATAGATGAATCAACATAATAAACATTTTGGTTTCACACTAGAGCTGAAACTGTTATTTAATTCATTGTTTGAATCGTTTTTCAGGTAAAAATGCCAAAACATTACTGTATGACAGTAATGACAGAAAAGACATTTTAAAGACCAAGAATACTTTTTTGGAGAAGATTATTTTCATATTAATCGATAGGGGAAATAATTAGCCATGGGTGGATTGATACTGTGGTAACACTACTTCGATACTCACAAGCTACACATTTGGTATTGATTCCTTAAAAAATATATTGATAATAAAGTTATTTAATACAAACGTGGGTGGCTGCATCACTTCCAAAAATGTTTCACTACTTTTGTATAATATTTGTGTCAAAACAGCATTGACATATTTCACTGGCCCATGTCACATGACTGTGGAAACCATGTGACATCAGAACCCAAATCAACTATTAAACTATTAAATTAATCTCCAACTGTTTTGATAATGTATTAGCCAGCTTGAGTAATTTTTTAAGAAAAAAAAGTCAAAATTCTCTGATTCCAGCTTCTTAAATGTGAATATTTTCTGGTTTCTTTACTCCTCTATGACAGTAAACTGAATAGCTTTGAGTTGTGGACAAAACGTGAACGAGGACGTCATTTTGGGCTTTCAGAAACACTGATCGACATTTTTCTAATCGATTAATCAAGAAAATAATCAACAGATTAATCGGCAATGAAATAATCGTTAGTTGCAGCCCTAAAACGTGGTGTGGTGCTACTTGTCACCTGTACATAAAAATACAGCAAGATGCACTATTTTTGACAGTAAGTGTCACAAGTAACCTTTTTTAACATTTTTATTTAACTGTATTCTTATTTGCTTTTGTGGTAAATGTATTATTAATGGATGGTATGTGTCATGTGATTTGCCTTTGAGTGTAATAATCTTTTCTTTTCTAAACTACACTATTATTTTGAAAAATCACATACCTTATTTAAAGCTTCAGTAGGCAGTATATTTTTGGCATCATTGGGCAAAAATTCTATAATAACCTTTCATCATATTGTAATTCAAGTGTTCTGAGAGATAACTAGACTTCTGCACCTCCTCATGGCTCTGTTTTCAGACTTTAGAAAATCTAGCCCGTGACGGGAGACTTTGGCCAATCACAGGTCATTTCAGAGAGAGAGAGCGTTCCTATTGGCTGTGCTCCGGCTGGTGGGCGGTGCTTGGTATTTCCTCAACTGTTCTCAACAGGGCTGCCGGGTCAGAAACGTTCTGATTTTACAGCTAAACAGTACACTACAAGATGTTTCTGAAAACATCTGAGGCGAGAAATAGGCATAACAGTAACAGAATATTAATTCATATTTGATCAGCGATGCCTAGTTTGACAGCTGCTCAGAGACGGCAGCTGGACGGCGGACTCCAGCTCAGCTCTGATTGGTTGTTTTCCTCCGGTCTGTGAAATCTTACAAACGACGATTAGGAGCACCGGAGGACACTTTTTTTAATCGTATTTGCTCCATTTCTACCCACTGCAGCTTTAATAAATACTCCGCATCTGTATCGTATTCAAAAAGTTTGGTATCGGCCATCATCCCTAGAAATAATCATTAGTTGCCGCCCTTTTTTCACACTCACTGTAAATGCTGGGTACTCCTCCCGATCTATTGGGCCGTGCACAGTCAACATGGCAGTATTGGTGTCGAGAGTAAACAATCCCACTGGATGCTGGTCGGCACCAGCTCCACTGATGGTGTAGTACACATTGCGATTTTGTTCAGAGTCCGATACAATCTGCAAACAGAAAAACCAACAAATTCAAACATATAATTACAGATGTCAGTAGACTGAAGGAATCAATTGAGACCTCAAAGGAATTAATCACTGCACAAAGTCAGCAGAAAGTGAAGTTATTATAATAGGTGTGTCTGGTTGTGTGAATCACATAATCTGGGGGGGGAAACATGACAGAAGGAGAGGCAAGTGTAAAATAAGGGAATGTGTAGAATTGTGTTAAAAAGTCATGTATAAATCTCATATATATCTAAAATTTCCAAGATTACCCTTTCAATTTCTTTTGGATAAGGTCCATTGTCATTCTCCAGTATGTTGAAGGGTGGAGGACTCCAGCGTCTCTTGGATCTCTTCAGGAAGCCTGTGGGCGACTGAGACATGCCAACAAACTCATTACTTTCACATTCTGTCATGTAGAAACCTGTTTTTATAAAAAGCACACAATCATGCGTAATCGTACCTTTCTTTTCACCCTCCTGTTGTTGCGGTGAACAAGGTGGACTACCATCTCACTTTCCAATCCACTGCTGTCCTGAGCCCTCACAGAAAATGTCCGCCCTTCTCCTGCGTCCACTTCTACATCTGCTACAGCCTCTATTACTCCATTACTTGATATTGTGAAGCTTTTGTCGCTCAAAGTGAAGCGCGTTGATTTGGCGTCGCAGTCGGGACTAGTTTCAACTAAAAAAAAAAACGAGAGAGAAAGAGAAAGAGAGAGAGAAATGTGACTACAAAACCAAAAGCAAATACAGGAAAGAAGTTTGAAAAATGTTCGATAAAGAATTCATGAAGAAATAAGTCTATAATAAGTGAAGTACCTGTTGTGATTTTGGATCCAGTTGGAATAGTTTCTGGCACAATAACGCGCAGAGAGTCCGTGTTAAAACACGACTCCACACCGGACAGGATCTGAAGGAGAAAGTCGCTCTTAAAGTTCAGTTTTTAAATAAAGTGAATGAAAAGTGACCCCCTTTAACAGCATATAATTACATTATAACAACACTTGACAAAAGGTACGCTACTGTAACGCTATATTTGTATCCATAAATACTAGTACAGAGGATATAAAGCTACTTACCAAAGCCAAGCCGATGTGGAGAATTAAAACATTCGCCATTTTTTTGCAAAACTTTTTTAATGGACTTTGTCCGTGAGAGAAAAAAAGCTGAACTCCACCGAGAGCGACTCAGTCCAAAAGAGTGACAGATGATGGCTTTGCGTCGGCGTTAAAAGTCGTCTATTCCTCCTTCACTTGTGTGCTGTGAAGTGAATGTGAATGGGGGGGGTGGGGGGCTGGACAGACTTTACTGTGAGCCGCTGCTATCTGTCGCTACGAGTAGTGAGTCAACAGACACAGAGACACACCTTTAGAGCCACACCCAGAGCCTCCCTGCTAAAGATCCGCAGGCGAAAGCACCTCAGGGGCTGTTGCTGCTCACTGTTATGTTGCACGTCAACTCCTTTGCAACAACTTTGCATTTGTATATTTTCTGCCAGCAGGGGGAAATATTGCTTAATGCCAGATTTTTTATTTTTTTTTATATTTTATTTTCAATTTTTTTTGTTATATACAAAACATACAAAACACAAACTCACACAAATATGGCTCCAAATTCCCTCCCTATATCCCACCCACATACAAACTGCAAAACCATATACTCAAGAGGAGTAGGCTAGTTAACTATCAATTGAATTAAAAAGGATATAGAAAAAACTAATTAAATACACAAATAAAGAAATCATGCAGTTGCAAATGCAGTTTTCTGACTTATTCAGATGACTAATGATAATAATAATAATACATTTTATTTATATAGCGCTTTTCTGGATCCTCAAAGACACTTTACACAGAAAAAAATGATCCTAAAAACAAGGACATCATAAAAACATAAAAATATAAAAACACACAATATTAATTACACATTAAAGGCAGTTCTAAAAAGGTGAGTTTTGATTAGTGATTTGAATGTAGACAGGTTGGTGCAGTCTCTGATGTGTTTGGGGAGTGAGTTCCAGAGGGATGGGGTGGCTATGGAAAAAAATGATGTATCAAGTCTGATAATTTTCTTATATCAAATCCGATATAGGTGTTGGTAAGGAGTCCATTTGGGTTAAATAGGGTTGCCAAATCTTCAGAAAGGTGTTGTGTTAATTTCTCAGGGTATATGTGATCTTTTCAAGTGGAATGCAGCTGTTCATTTCCAGAAGCGATCTAGATATGAGGAGATGGGAATCAGACTTCCATGTAATTGCTATACATTTCCTGGCGATGCATAGATAGAGCTATTTCTAAAAACTTTTTTTCAAAGTTTCTTAAAGGTGTACTAATGACTGTGAAATACCCCTAATAAGCAAATTTGAGGATCCAATTGGAAGGCAAATCCTGTAAGTCTTGTCATAATGTCAGAGAAGTCCTGCCAAAAGATGTTAGCTTAATGCCAGATTAAGTAATTCTGTAAATTTAAAATGACACAAGGCATCAAATCAAAGCTGTAATTTCCCATGATTTTCTTATTCTTATTATTGTACCATATGAAAAGCACTATAATGTCTTGCAGGTGTATTATATACTATTAATGCTGAGCAGGTGCTTTTAAGTGGTGCAAGCTACAGAGGAAAAAGTAAAAGTTTTAGATTTTCTTTTTTGCATTATCCTTGTTTGTTTGTCTGCTTGTTTTTCTGGTCTGAGAAACCTCTCCCAGGTTCACACAAACACAGAGAGAAAGTGACCTTCATGCCCCTCCTCTCTCCTCTGCAGCACCACTGGTAGGAGGAACAGAATGGCGCTCCCATCGCTTAACGCCCGCAGGAATGTGTGCTGAATGAAGCCTGCTTGTGGGGGGAGGCTCTGCCTCTCCCACAGCGAAAGCACTCACTATCTCTATAAACTGCTGATAAAAAGTGAGAGCCCTGAACACTGGGCCTGTGTCCTTTAATGCATGTCCCAGTTGGATCTACTGTAATGGAGTTAGACTGTGTCTAAAAGTTCACGGGGAAGTCAAACTATGTGGGGCTGCTAACAGGAAAGGTGAGACAAATGTCAGGAAGACTGCGCTGCTGTGAGTCATGGGCGTGGACGTAATGAAAAGGCTTGGTGCTGGGAGTCTTTTAACAGTAGATGCAAAACAGACTCAGCAAAATGTGTCGCTCCCGAGCTAAAATGAAAGTGAGTTACGGACGTGCTCAGGCTTTAGTGTGTGTATAGAGTACACAGAATAGTGTTTGAACAGATAAATTTGTTATGTTTCTGCTTATTCTATAAGTGACAGTCTGACCTCTCCCTCCCACACTTTCCACTCATTAGGTCATACTGTGGTCAAATCAGTCACTACAGACGTGTTTTAGGTTGTGCAAATATGCATTACTTAATGACTTTTCTGCTGAATAGTGCAGTTCGAAGAAAGCCAAATGTGATTAATTTCTCAGACTCAATTTTGGAACTTCAAAAGACGCGAAGACAACAAAATGTCTTAACGTCACTGTAGTGTAACTTCCATGGAATGAGGAATGAGTCCTTAAACCTGGAAATGAGTTGGCAGTTCTGGTTTCCTTGTTTTTTGAATGTTTTTTTTAGTTAGATGCCTGAAATGAGGTCTGTGGTTAACACAAGATTAAGAGATTTTAACGTTTTGTTCTACGACATAAATCACGTCAGTAAATACATCACTTTACATGTCTTAAGAAAGGCGGTTGCTGTCAAGTAGTTAAGTGAGACTACTAAACGTCAGTCTCGGGGCTACTTGCAACGTTCCAGTAGCTGACGTAACACAGAGTTTATATTCTGCAGTAATCCAAAATCCAATGGAAAAATCCCATTGGCTTTTTGTCAGGGAACCAGGGCCTACAAAAATGCGTCATCCCTGCACCATTCTATTCACCTTGAACTGGATTGCGCAGTGTAGTAGCAGGGTGTGCTCAGACATTTGAACACATCTGTTTTGTACTGTCATTATCTTCCCAGGTATTATACACTAAGAGTATCAATATCATGTTGCGAAATAGTTCGGAGGAAACCGCCTGCATGAGAACAACAAATCATGAGTGATGCCAGGAATTGACACACATACATACATGATGTTTCCAGATAACGCATTTAAAAGTTGAAACGGTTGAGGCGGTTGTTTTTTGTTCTGTTTATGACAGTGACATATTTGGACATAACTGTATGCCTGCGATGTTAAAGTTTCTCACCTGGTGCCACTACTGCACCCTTCTTTCCACTCCCGTGAGTGCCAGCGAGAGGCCGAGCAGAGCAATCACGTCATATGCGATGGTTAGTATTTGGGTGAGACAAATTGCTCAGTGGTGACTAGTAGCTGTCTGATTATTAGTATGTCATTTGTAATACTGGTCCCATGGAAACACATGAAAAGTTGTAATCAAACATAACAAAATATTCACCTGCCAGTTACCAGTTAAAGGTCCCATATTGTAAAAAGTGAGATTTTCATGTCTTTTATATTATAAAACAGGTTTAAGTGCTTTATAAATACTGTTAAACTATCAAAATGCTCAATATACAGAGAAATACACAACCCGTAAATCAGAAATTGTACATTTGAAACAAGCCGTTAGGATTTCTCTCCATTTGTGATGTCAGAAATATACAATATTTAGACCATTACACGGTTTTAAACGTAAACATTCTGAATGCGTCCCAGTTTATTTCCTGTTGCAGTGTATGTAAAAAACATCAGCTGAAAGGAAGTAAACATGGGCCCAAACTGTTACCTAGCAACGCAATTCCATTGCAATTCTGTTGAAATGCATTAAAACGGTGCGTTTCAGACAGAGGGTAGATACAGGTATATTCAGACAGACAGTACGAGGAAAACAAACGTTTTTTTGAACATTGCAGCATGTAAACATGTTCTAGTAGAAACACAAAATACAAGTATGAACCTGAAAATGAGCATGATATAGGACCTTTAAGTTACCAGTTTCTTAAAGCCAGGCACACCTATCTGATACTACAACTGCGACAGCTCTACAATACATTCTACCTAAATGAAGGTTATGTGTTCAAGTTGTGTTGTTTTAGAGAGGTGTTGATTCAACTTCATGGTCATTTTTGCTTTTGAATTACAGCAGGAACGCCATCAAGAAGATCATAGATGCCACAGAGAAGGCGTTGAGATAGCTGTGGATCAAGCAGGGTGATCCTACACAATCCATGGGTCGCCTGGGCGAAGGTGTCTGATGTTGACAGACCCGTCGAGACATCCGCTGACCTCAAGGTCACAATGATGTGTCCAAGATGCATCAAAAGATGTGTGTTAAAACCTACGTAGTTATACTGAGGTGTTTGTAATATGTAGTTTTCCCTTATTGATTATAAGTGGACAAGATATGAGAAAAACTCTCAGTATAACACGATACAATTTGACCATAATGTTGACCTCTTTAAAAGAGTTTCAACAAAAATGGAACATTATAACCTTCATGAAGGTTGGATTTAAGGCAGAGCTGTCATATTGACTGCATTAGTCTTAGGGAGGTGTACTTAATAAACTGACAACTGAGTGTAATCTAAACCACATAGAAATCTGGATGGTCTACCTCAAGAAAATGTGCATGTGTACTGAAAGTTACTGTTTTAATAGGGACTAATACACTGCATGATTACAACTAATGCCTAAGATAATATCCTTACTAATATACCACACCTATACCCCAGTTACTGGTGTGATAAAATTGCCATTACATAACACACCAATAGTAAGGTAGTTTTATGTCTCTGAGGACACTGAAATGTGGTTTGGTCACTCCAACTGGACAGACTCGACACACCCAGCTCATGTGACATGACTCGCTGTGCTGCATTTTCAGAACTCACTAACCATAAATTAAAGAGACGCAACGTATCTTTTTATCTGAGGTGCAGCTTTCCATCACATATTTGTCTTGCGTCACACGGTACCGTCGAAACCACCCATTCACCTTTGCGCTCATACTGCTGTTACACAGCCAATGAAGAATAAAGTATTGCTCAAAAAGCAATCACTCTCATTGTGAGTAAAAAATGACACCGGGGTTAAATGTGAGCTTTACTATCAGACAAAATAATTTGCAGTAACTAATGGCTTAATCAGGCAAGATAAAACCGATACTGTATTTCCTCTCCCACACACCTTTGACCACGGGGAGTCAACGTTTCATGTATCCTGGCAACACAAACTCTTTTTTTTACCCTCCTTGTTTCTCTGTTAAACAAACTCACCAACGCCCACATGCACACACACTCCCACTGTCCAGCATGCAGCTGAGTTGCTGCACTCTTTGGGAATTTCCCAGGCACAGGTGAAGTTTTACATATGAGTGAGAAAAGTTAGAAGGACTCTTACTTTTTTAATTTTTTAACTGAATATAAAAATCACAAATTAAAAACAGACTTAATCACATACTGCAGAGGTCAAGACGGAAACTAATTGTTACCCTTACGAAAAAGTAGTATACTTCAAGTTTATTTTATGAAGTATACATAAGTAAAGTTTAAAGTATACATAAGTAAAGTATACTTTATACTATTTCCAAAGTATACTTTATGTAATAAGTATACTAATATCAATGTACTAGTAGTATACTTTTAAGTGTACTACTTTAATGCTTCTTGGGAATAAATTGGCCCACTTTTTAGTTTATAAAAGTACACTTTTAAGTATACTTTAAGTGTAAGAATAATACACATCAAGTTGTATTTTGTACTGCAAGTATAATAATAGTTTATTAGTTTTATTGAAGCCCACTTTTTAGTTTATGAGAGTAGACTTTAAAGTCTACTCTCAGTTATCTACCAATTTAATAGTTTTTATACTGCAAGTATACTTGTAGCCCATTTTATAATTTATAAAAGTGCACTTTAAAGTATACGCTCACTAAACTACTAGTTTAATAGTTTTTATATTGCAAGTACACTTGCAGCCCACTTTTTTAGCAGAGATTGGAGTCTGCTACTTAAGAATACTTAATTAAGTATATCTCGATCAAAAGATGAAGTACAAGTAGGCCTATAAGCCAAATAGACTTGTCTGTATACTTTTGTTAAGTATATCTCTGATAAGTACATAAAAAAGTAATGTACGCTCTTATTTTAAGGTTAAAAGAAGTATACTAATAGCACACTTGAATAAACTTCTTCCTGGTGAGGGTAAGCATTGTTTTGATCCACAAAAACATGATTTCCCAATAAAAGTCTTGGTTTTGGCCACATGTTGTATACTCTGGAGTGATTTCCTCTCAAGTCCAGACTGCCTTTTGTTTCCTAGTGCAGTCAGAGACAATAGGCTGAACACAAAATGTTACAACTATGCACACAGGGAGGAATGAACCTCCTCCTTTCTCCGCCTGTTATCTGCAGTAGCTGTGAGCAATGAAACAGGAGAGAGGAACCGCCTATCGCTGTTAAAGTTGTCCTCACCCACAGTAGGGTCAAAGTCTCAAAGCTCGACTACACAGACAGGCGCGATTTCACTTCAACAAGAGGATTTTTATTCACTTATTATTATTATTATAACAAAGTCTACTATTTGTCAAGCCGATGGCTCCACTGCCGAAATGCAGCATTTTGGTCCTGCTGGGCTTCTTCTTCTTCTTCCTAACGGTAAGTTAAACGATTCAATTCGTTCATGATGATCGTGTGTGTATAATGTGTATAGGCTTTAACAGGTGTGGCTCTTTTCTTTTTCCTCTGGTGGGCCATCGGATTCATTTGTGCGAGTATTAAAGTTAAAGAATACGAAAGAAAAACTAAATGCGCACTCTCCATGTTGGCATGGACACACATGTATTACGCAGAAATGTCACGTAGCTCTTTATTTGTCTCCTCAGGCAAAGCAGCTTCCCAGCATTGTGTCTGTACATATACTGGATGTGGGGAGAACTTTTAAGTCACATGTCCATGCATGTTTAAGGTCACATTAGAGGAGGCATTGAGCTTTGTGACAATGTACTATGGATGGTAAACATAATAAAAGTGTGTTAAGTTATGTAGATTTTATATGACATTTTTTAAGATTCAAGATTCACTTCATTGTCATTTCACAGAAGGATACAACATATTGTTTCTCCCAGCTCCTGTCAGTGCATTAAAACGAATAGAATAAATAAGTATTAAAATTAACATACCTAAAAATAACAATAAAAGAATAAAATAAGTAAACGTTTCAGACACAATTTCATACAATTTGCAGTCGTGTTTAGCAGCAGAGAAAAGTGCATTTATGTCCATAGTAAAGTGCTGTTTGAATTACTGTTCCAAAAATTGTATTTGACATGTGACTAGCTTTAAAAACTGTTTCTGTGTTAATGCTGGGGGGTTCACATGTATTTAAAACATGTTTCACAGACCATATTTTATTGATTTTATTAAAATAATTCATTTACTGTGAACACACTTTTTTTTCTTCTTTTTTTTTTAAAGATCCCTGAGATCCCCAATGGGCCTAACCTCTCATGATGTCAAATAAATAATATGTAAATGAATGCTATATGAGGTCAGGAGCAACAATAATAGGGTGTGCCATATGATTTTGTAATTAGGGGGTATTACACAGTGGTGTAATTGAGGGTGTAGGCGCAAGGTATACTGGGTATAACCGCCCAACAGCCAAAAAGCCGTTGGTATACATAGGAGAGTATATCCACTTCCTCCTCGGTAACCTACTACCCATCTACCTAGTAATACACCCACGTCATCAACGACCGCCTCCCCACTGGTATGACACATTATGATCATGTTTTTCCTCCTTGTTTGTTTACCTGCAGCTGGATCCTGTGGGGGCTGAAGGAAAAGGGTCAGTGTTACGGAGACAGAAACGAGTATGGATCATCGCTCCCAGAAAGCTGCACGAGAACCACGATTACACCGGCTTGGAGAGTATCGCTAGAGTGTGTACCTTTTTATTCTTTCTTTCTAAAGAATTCTATTAAAATTGACTCATTTTTCCTTTAAAACATGTTTTCACAGTCAAGTAGATATTGGATGTATGCACAGCAATATGTCATTCCTTATAATCATAAGCCTACACCGTTGTCAAATAAGTTGATTGTATTTCCCACCTCTCTGGTTTTATTACAGAGTATGTGTGAGAACAGCTCCCCCATGTTAATAATGAGTCATTTCAGACACACAATGTGGCGATGAATACATCTCTGTCTGATGTTTAGACAGGCACTCACCTGTCTGCTTATCCAGTTTCACATCTCAGCTAGATGTTGTTTTATGGTTTGGGAGCCGAGCCATGATGCAATGTCGGATATCACGTAACGAGCTAGGTTTTGCGGTTGTTCTCATGAGAGCAAAACCAGTTTTGATGCCATATTTCAGTTTTGTTTACATATCATCAACGATGGAAGGGGTATTCAAATCCTTTACTTAAGTGAACGTAGCAGTGTCGCAGTATAAAAATACTCCATTGCAAGTAAAAGTCCTGCATCCAGAATTTCACTTAAGTAAAAGTAAGTACAAGTATTAGCAACAAAATGTACTTTAAGTATCAAAAGTATAAGTAGTCAATGTAGAGTGGCTACTGTCAGTGTTATAGTATTATGTTATTGGATCATTATCATTGATATATTAATATGCAAGCAGTACTTTAATGTTTTAGTTGGTCTAGGTGGAGCTATATTTGAACTATTTCACATACTTGTGGTAGTTTAATCCGTAAAAATGGATCATATTTTATAAACTGATCGTATGTTTTGTATTTAAAATATGAACACAAAGTAACTATAGGCTCTTAAATACATGAAGGGAAGTGAAATGTACAATATTTCCCTCTGAAATTAGTTAGGTAGCAGTATAAAGTAGCATAAAATAGAAATTCTCAAATAAAGTACAAGTACCTCAAAGTGAGTACTTGAGTAAATGTACTTAGTTACTTTTCATCGCATTTCATGGCACGTGCTTGTATTCACATGATCTGAAGACCTCATAGAATACAGTTAGAAAAACAAAACATTATTTTATAATAAAAACTAACAGTAAATAAGTCATCTTTACACTTTTCCTTGTAATTGGAAGATCTTCCAGATTAATTTTTTGTGTGTATATTTATTTTCCAGATTCGCTCTGATAAGGAAAACTATAAAAAGATATTTTATTCTCTGTCGGGGCCTGGTGTTGACGAGCCCCCTATGGGCGTGTTTGGAGTCAACCGTGAAACTGGCTTTGTGAAAATCTATTCCATTCTGGACCGAGAGAACATCGCCTCATATCATGTAAGAGCACTTAAACATCCTGTTTGTAAAATCAAATGTGCATTTACAGTCATAACCTCAAGTTGTACAGTGAGGAAATGGTAAAGTAGTGCTGATGTCTCTTTTTGTAGTTAAAAGGTGTCGCAAAATTCGCCGACGGGTCCTTGGCTGAAGAGGATATTGACCTTAAGATTACTGTTTTGGATGAGAATGACTGCCCACCGGTCATTAAAGTACAGCAAGTCGGATCTGTCAATGAGTCAAGTGCAGCAGGTATTTTAAGACATCTACAGTATATTTGTGAAGGTGAAGTATTTTACATGTAATCAATGAAGTGATATATAATTTCATTCCCTTTGGTGATTCCTAGGTACTGTTGTGATGAGAGTGATAGCTACTGATGCTGATCAGGAGAACACAGTAAACTCCCGGATCCACTACAGCATTGTGGAGTCTAGTAACACAGCAGGGCTGTTCTTCATCAACTCTCAGACTGGAGAGGTCATCGTTCGACAGAACACTCTAGATAGGGAGGTGAGGCACTGAACTGACCGGAAATTCTTCTTTTGACGTCTAGTACAAGCAGTTATTTTCATTGGAAGAGCTTTTAACTCATAAGACTGTAGTCGGATCAGTATCACACAGTGATGAGTCAAATTAAGAGTCATCCCACTTTGTAAACTTGTTCAATTTTCCATCTGACACCTGTTGAATCACGGAGCATTTTGTGCATTTTTAGCAACTTTTAACCAAATATGCAGACAGAATCATGCTGATGTTAGTCAACAGGTTTTACTGGAATCTAAAAACTAGAATGTCTTAATCAGTGCATTGTATATCTGATCTATTCTTTAGAGACAAGATTCATATACGTTGACTATAAAAGCCTCAGACTTGGAAGGACAAGCGGGAGGAAACTCAGGGACCGGCGATATTACGGTCAAAATTCTGGACATAAATGACAATATTCCAACCCTGGAAAAAGAATCGGTAGGTGTGACATAATTACACACAAACAACACTTCTATCTTTTTTTCCAATGGTTTTTACAATAATGTTGTTCTAAAGCAACTGTGTGTTTCATTTACAGTATGAAGGGAGCGTGCAGGAGAACATCGCCAACGTGGAAGTGATGAGGATTAACTCCGTTGACATGGATCTGATTCACACTGACAACTGGCGGGCTGTGTACCAGATCGTTTCAGGGAATGAGGCCGGCTATTTCACTATCACCACGGATTCTAAGACCAATGAAGGAGTTATCATGTGTAACAAGGTAAAAGAATGTAGTTTAAGTTTGACAGACTGAAGTTTGAAACATTGTGAACGAGCAGAATAAACGTTACTACGGAAGCTAATGTGAACTGCATATCCTGTGCATTATACTTGAATCTTCAGGCCTTGGACTATGAGGAACTAAAAATGCTCAACTTGGAAGTGGCTGTTGCCAACAAAGCAGAGTACTATTTTGGCAGTGGGGTCGTGAACAGGCCCACAACCTCTAAAGCCTACCCCGTTAAAATCAACGTGATCAATGAGAAGGAAGGCCCCCGATTCCAACCGAGTGTCAAAGTGGTGACTCTCTCTGAGGAACACACTTCCGTCTCCATTAACAAAGTCATCGCCACCTACGCTGCTATTGACAGTGACACGCTACAGACAGCCACCAACGTAAGGTACGACCACATGGTGAAAGATGTCAACAAACAGCAGATGTATAGATATCTCTCTTTGCGTCTCTGAATTGATGAAAATGTTGATTTGTTTTGTCTTCACATATATGGATTTTCTTATTTATAGGTATGCTAAAATCAAAGATGATGACAACTGGTTGACTATTGATGAAAGGACAGCAGAAATCAAGCTGAAAAAAATGCCTGACAGAGAGTCTACGTTCTTGGTCAATGGAACATATTATGCCGAAATTATATGCATCACCACTGGTGAGTTCTGTAAAAATGACAGTTATCATTATTCTCTATCAGTGGCCTGATATGGTGCAGGTTTAATATTAATCTCTCTTTCGATTTGGCTTTCAGATAGTCCCTCAAAAACTGCCACGGGGACCATAGCCATCCAGGTGGAGGACTTTAATGATAACTGTCCGATACTGACCACTACCATTCAGACCATGTGCCTCGAGGCTAATGTGATCTACGCCACAGCCGTAGACAAAGACGAGTACCCCAATTCTGCACCGTTTGAGTTCACTGTGATTCAGGGGAGCGGCAAGGGGAAATGGACAGTGGAGCATCTTAATGGTAAGATTACAATTACAGCTTGGCAAATTTCCAGCAAATCAGCGTTAAATGGGCATTCGGCCTAAGTGCTCTTCAAGGATTACATTAAAGAGGCATTTTTAGATATACTCAGTAATCAGCTGTAGTTTTTAACTCCAAAACGTTAGATTTCTAAAGACTTGCAAGCAGATTAGGATCATTTCAGTGCTGCGTAGTTTGTTTATTTGTCCATTTAAAAGGCTTCAGGTGGTACACATTTGTGTGAATAGCAAACTTGTCATGTTGCTGCAAATACATTATATTTTATTTCATTATACACTTAGCCAGGGGTGTTTTGCTCATAGGATAATTTCTTTGAAAGCACTTTACTTTATGTATTACTGCATTCCAAGAAGGTGCTGTAGTTTCAGAGCACTGCCATTGTGCATGTTTAATCCCTGGGATGGATTACTGAGACGCTCAAATGGAATGGAACAATCGTTAACTTTATTAGCCTCATCTCTGCTTTTCCTGCCATGACAAGTAAATGTTGGTCGTGAAAAAAGGTCCATCTTGGTTTTATCACTTCTGTATAAAGAAAGGAAGTGTTACTACATATCCCCAGGCCCAAACAAACAAACAAACAAACAAACTTCTTTATAACTTTCAAATTTTAAAATGTGGGTCTCGTCTTTCTTCAGAAACCACGGCCATTCTGCGAGACCAAGCCAACTTGTGGCCAGGCACGTACAAAGTGGCAGTGGAGGTCAAAGACCAGCAGGGAAAGTCATGTGATGCTGTTCAGATGATAGATGTGACTGTGTGTAATTGCGATGACGTCACCAAAAACTGTTTGTCACGCGAGACAAAGACTGCGGGTTTTGGAGCTTCAGGTATCCTGCTTCTGCTCCTGGGACTGCTGCTTCTGCTGTGTGAGTAGAGAATTACTTATTTCCTTTCTCTTCCTGGTTGGTTATTTTGACAAGAATCATTAACTTTCCTCTACAAGGTTGCCTAACCTGACGTGTTGTAGCCTGCTTGGTGAGGTTGAAAGACTGGGCAGATCATGACTCTAGCATGCATTACACAAGTATTTGTTATGTTTCCTCATGAGTTTGAGCCCTCTGTTGAATGAAAGTAATTCACTGATTGATGGTTGGACTTTATTTGACCTGACCAGTGTATTTTTATAAGAATTTCTCTTGACATAGTGTGATATGTGGTTTTTTTTCAGTGCTGCCTCTTCTGCTGCTGTTCTGTCTGTGTGGAGGTGCAGCAGCTGCTGGAAATTTTAAGTCCATTCCATTTGATACAAAACAACAGCTCATCTCATATCACACTGAGGGACAGGGAGAAGACAAGGTACTTTGATTAGTATACAATATTTAGTAGGGCTGTCCCAAATACCATTTTTATGGGCGTCGAAGCTTCGGTGAGAAATATTCAAAGATATTAAAAGCTTCGGTACAGTGCCGCTACCGCACTACTGCACACATGCATATCTCTACACATAACAAACAGTGATATCCCTCTGAGGATAACTAATAATGATTAATATTGAATAGGAATTATAATGTGGGATTATTCCTTATTTCATGAGCTATTTTTGGATTTATACATTATTATTACATACTTATATATAAAAAAAAGAAAAAAAGCATTTGAATCATGGCAACTGTCGAAGCTTCGAAGCATTCGGGTCAGCTCTAATATTAAGATATATTTAGTATAAGAAAATGTGTCCACCAAATTTTCCTAAAATGCTGCCTCTCTGACGGGATCTCACATTTTTCTCACAGGAAGTTCCTCTTCTTCTTGCGCCAGTGCAAGTTTATCCTGGCACGAAGAATACCAATACTTTCAACACCTTTGAGGGAAAGGGTTACGTAGGAGAACTGAATGCATTGGGAGGCGCAGCAGGTGGAGTCGGTGCCCTGAACAATTCCACCTTGACAACCAATGACATGTACCTGCACGACAAATATGGCCTTTCCGGTGGGCAGGTGGGGATGGACTACATGGACGGTGGGACGATGACAGGACAAGAACACCGTTTCTCCACATACAGGGCTGGGGCCTTTGATGGGATGGCTCTATCTCATCAGTACCTGGGGGAGTACTATGCAAGTGTGAGTACATAAAACACTACATCCAACATCCAAGTCTAATGGTTTTTAACAAAAGATTCAAATTTTAATTTTAAGTTTGTATTTATACTTATATTTATAATAAGATTCTGGTTCTGTTTAATTGCAGAAATCCAGCCATGCTGCACAACAATCCCATCAGAAGGACAGTCTGCTGATCTACGACTATGAGGGTCAGGAGTCCCTGGCAGGTTCTGTAGGTTGCTGCAGCCTTCTTGAGAATGATAATGACCTTGCCTTCCTGAATGACCTTGATCCTAAATTCAAAACCCTGGCTGAGATCTGTCAGGGGTCAACCTTGGCAACAGAGTCTGTGGACGCAGGGGTTTTTATCTCTCCACCCAGACCAGTGTCTCCTGTCTGGCCCTCCACCTCCACCTCCACCCACACACATGTCAACACTCACACAGAAACAATCAGGGACAGGGACCACGTCAACATTAACACCCTCAACACCCTCAACACCTCCAATGTAGCGTCTGGATCCTCCACCGTCGTGCAGGAGGAGCTAATCTCTGCGAGAGCCACCGCTCCCATGGTACATGTCCAAGACAACATTGTGGTTCCCAGTCAGACGATGCTCATACAGCAGCCCTCTATGTACTATGCTGCCACGCCCATGTATGTAGTCGAGTCCAAGCCCCAAATGGTGCTTGTGGCAGGGGGGGCCCAGCAGACAGTGGGTCAAGTAGGCCAATTTGGGCTAAGTCAGGGGCTGGTGCAGGTTGGTGGCCTGCAAAGTGGTCAGGGGCTGGTGCAGGTTGGTGGCATGCAAGGTGGTCAGGGGCTGATGCAGGTTGGTGGTCTGCAAGGTGGTCAGGGGCTGGTGCAAGTTGGTGGCCTACAAGGTGGTCAGGGGCTGGTGCAGGTTGGTGGCCTGCAAGGTGGTCAGGGGCTGGTGCAGGTTGGTGGCCTACAAGGTTCTCAGGGTGTGGTCCTTGTAGATAGGCAAGTAGGAGTGGGTGGAGTGACTGGAACCCTCTCCAGGTCCACACATGTGTTGGTGACGGAGAATGGGTCCTCAGGTGGAGTGCAAGGTGCACATTTAGCACAGGGCATTGTTCAGACAGGACATGGGTCTGCAGAGCAGGGTTTGGAAATTAGAGGTCAAGGTTTGCAGTTTTCACTGGCTTCCCGCGGTTCTACGGGGTTAAATGAGGACTTTGCTGTAACAGCCACACCCAAATTGCATGAAAGCCAGAGAGTGGTTGTGCAACGCAAGAAAGTGTCAGTCACTGAGAGAAATATTGAATCTAGTTCGAGAGCGTAAAGCAGCCTGTTTGTTTAGCATACCCACTAATGTCACACTTGTTAGGAGATATACTGAAATATATTTCAGTGTACTAAAATACAGTACAGTATATAAATACATATATGTTCATACAGATAGATTGTGGTAAAACTGGTAAAAGGGATAGTTTAGTCTGCTGGACCAAATGTGCAATACTGTATGTCATCATCTATTGATCACTCTACTGCTCAAAGTAGTTAACACCACATGACTATCACAGCCATAGAAGTTGATTTGATGTCCATATTAATGTTGTTTTGGAAAATGACTGGCATTTGTTGATATCAAAAAGTGCATTCATTTCTTGTATGCTACCTGCTGGAACAAGGTTTTGTCAACATTAGTTGAGAGTGTGTACTTCACAGTGTCAGTGTTAAGTAAAGAATTGGGATAAAGCAACTGATTTTAAGAGGCATTATAGGACAATGAGTGGTTACACCCCAGCCGAGGTAAAACCTCAGCAATTGTCATTTCCCTCTTTCTCCTGTCCCAAGAATGACCAGTGAGACACCAAATGACAGCCCTAAAAGCACTGTAATTACTTCAAGTACAAAAGTAGTTTGGCTTCAGGGTGGGAACAGCCAAAGTAAACATAACAGAAGTACAGTAAACAAAAATCAAGCACCTCTGACCTTATCTCCTAACTAAAGATACACTGGAAAAAGCAGAGCACAAACAGAAAGGTTACTCGCCCCATCATCTCAAATATCTCAGCACCTGGCAAATAGTTATGTCATTGGTACGGATTAAAATCATACTTATTGCTCTTCTAGCTTAGAACAGCACAGAGCATGGAGCTCATAGAATCCAGATCTTTAGTGACTTGCCAACAGTTCTGCTTAAATGACTATAATTATACCGTAAGTTGTTAGACTTGAAAAAGCACAATCATTATGAGGTAGAACAAAGTTTCTGTAGCAACAATAATGTTGCATCTATCCACATAGGCTTTGAATACTGGATCCAGTGCTCCGAGTGCTGTATTTTCATAGTGTGGTGTGACTCTAAAGATGCTTTGGTTGCATTTGTGTTAATATTTTAGCTTTAGCCATGCCATTAGCCGTTCTGCTGACCTTTAGATTGTTGTTGAACTTTATGAGTTATACTGTAACTAATCAGGAGATGTCACTATATCTGTTGTGGGTGGCCACTGCTTGGAACATAGATAAATGCTGATTGTACTGTAAGGCTGATGAAAGAACCCTAGGGAGATGACTGTTTTTATCAATAGATAACATAGTCATCACAGACTATAAACAAAAGAAGAGAATACCTACACAAATTCTCTATTTTATTGTTGCACTTTTTATATTATTCTTTTTTTTTATTATTATTATTTCTACAGAATATGTGTGGGATGTTTCTAAATTGTAATTTTCCAATAAGACAAGTGTTAACTCCAAAAGTGCCAATTCTGTAAAAAGTGTACTATAGCTGACGGCCTTATTTTTACAAATGTATATTGTGCCATAATTATCAAATACGCTTTTAATATGTTGTTTTTTTTGTTGTGTGTGTGTGCGTGTGCGTGTGTGAGTGCGTGTGTGCGTGCGCGTGTGCGTGCGCGCGTGTGTGTGTGTGTGTGTGTGTGTAAAGGTAGCATAATTTGGGTATGTGGATAGGGCAGAGTAATCAAGGATGAGCTATTGATATATATGTATTTTCATCTCTGGTTAATATGTTGTATTGATATAGCATATTGCTTCAGAACAGTGCTGCACTAAAGCAGTATTGGACATGATAATGAATGTTTAAATTGTTTAAGTTTTGCACCTCCTGTCGTAATAAAATTGAATTGAAAAAAAGCTGTTGTATTGACCTTTTTTTTCTGGTGTCAAATATGCGTTGTAACAAGTGCATGTGAAGGGCAGAGGCAGGGTGTTTGGATGACACTCCACATAGTGTTTTAGATTAAAGAGACAATTTTTACTGATGCAATGTTTCGGTCATTTAGTTTTCAACAGGAAGGGCATCATTCAAATAAAGTGTGTATTTGTTTGCAATGAAAATCAGGTGTAAACAAATCCGTCTTTCCACTTTATTGTAAAGACTTTCAAAACTATTTGATAAATTGATATGGTGTTTTGAAATACTAGATATAAAATTGATCATAATAGTATCTATATAATGCCATTTCGCCCACTCACTGACAAATTTTCTACTACAGTAAATTCTGTAAAGACAGCATTCATACAGTATATTAAAAGTACTCCTGTGGATAGACTTTTGATGTGTAAAATAAGTGGAGTTGAATTGAAAATGTGTCTTCTTTCAAATGCACATATGGAAACTGTTGAGACACGCTGAATGTGGAGTTTTGACAGGTGAAATTCTTTCCTGACCTATAAACCTACATACTTTGACTGTTAAAACCTGCCTCCTACAGGGACGTTAGAAGAGGATTTTGCTTCAAGCTTTTCCAAGCAGTCAAAGACAAGACTGTGTAGAACGAATACAACTGGTTTCTTTGTAGTGCCTTCAAAAAAAAGAAAAAAGAAAATTCAGTCATGCTTAACTTAAACAAAGAAGAGAATGTGGACAATCAGGTTTCCCTCGTGGATTAGTTTACAGGTCATTTACAATGCAGGTGAAGTCTGGAAGTGGAACAAAGAGTGATTTTAACTGAGATGTGGCTGCGCAAACGCCTAGTTTTGATCTTTCTAACCAGAGACTTCGCTCTTGTGCATTTTTTTTCATTATTATTTTTGCATTCAAGGATAAAGTTAATAACCCAGGCTTCTGAGTGCTGTGATGTTACCTGCAGGAAAACACACAAAAGTCAAAGAGCATGTTCTACCACTATCTCAGATCAGGTCAAACAACCGGTCAGGTCAACAGATGGGGGTATGGGAAGGGTTTGACTGACGGTGCACAGGTGGAGCTGATGTGTGCTGAATGTAAAACATGTTTACTGCAGTTTTTACTAATGCATCTTTTTTTTATAATTTCCACAGTAAGAAAAATGGCATTGTTCTTATGAGCGTGTGAGTATTGGAGAGTGAAACTATATAGAATACTGACTTAACTGTACAGTAATTTGTGTAATAATTCAACTGTTCAATACTGTCCTTAATAATCCCCAATTTCTGATTCTGAATCTGTCATAGAGGCTGCGTAGTACTTCATCAGAGCAGGTAAGAGCAGGTAGTTTGTTATCTTAATGTCACTGTTACCTGTCTTACAGGTATGTAATCCTGGGGGCAAATACAGAGTCTCAATTACAGCAAGAATGAGTTTTCTGTTGAGTTGGGAAAAGTTAATAATTAATATGGATAATAATCCCTAAAGTAAATAATGAATGTGGATAATAATCCCTAAAGTAAATAATGAATGTGGATAATAATACCCAAAGTAAATAATGAATATTGATGCACTAAGTAGGAACTGGTTCTCGGGATGCTAATTAAAGAGCAAAAGAAGTTTCAAGAAGTTTGTCCAGACAGTTACTCCTTGTCATATCTTATTTTTCTTATTCAGAATATCCCTCTCTATTGTCTCTACTGTGCCACTGAAATCCAAAAATAAGACATTTCCAAGTTCTAACCTTGGCAGTACATATCTTTTAAAATTCTTATAGTTGTTCTTGCTTGTGCAAAAATAGCATAAAGTATTTTCTTGCTTATGTTGATACACTTTTCTCTATAAATCGTATGTGGTCTATCCCATTAACTGTTCTGTTTCTTCACTGTTGAGGTACATTTTTCAGTTTGTGATGTTGTGAAATCTCCACAGAAATGGAAAGTATTTAGCCAATTTTATTGCTTTGGTATTACACTCAAGTCTAACCAAAAGAAGTCTCCTCCAGATAATCACCCTACAACACACCCTTTTTTCAGTTTCAGACAAGTTTGTCAATAGACGCAGCATTTAAAACTGTTTTGTGTTACATCCCAGTCCCGTGTTTAAGGTTATGTTTTCTTGTTTCTAGTTTCTGTTATATACTGTTTCATTTTGTCTCTCATTTTAGATTCTTCACTTCCTGCCCTCTGGTGTTTCCCGCCGGTGTGATTAACAAACCCTGCCATGATTAGTTTTACCTTTCCCCTCATTACCCTTCCTCCTTTGTGTATTTAGTCTGTGTGCTCCCCTTTGTCTGTGCCAGTTCCTCTTCACGGTTTCAGTCAGCGCTCCAGCTGAGTAGCTTCTAGTGTTTTCTGACCTTGTTTCTGCATCTTAGACTTTGACTCTGCCTATAGTGTTTTTTGGTTAAAGTTGCCCGACTTTTTGCCCGACTTTTTCTTTTTCTTTTGCCAAGTAAAGACTTGTTACTTATACTCTTTGTGAGTCATGCTCTGAGTCCTTGCCAGGGCTGCTTGATATTTTGAGCTATTTTGTTAACTCTGACACCTAAGACAAAAGTGGAATACACTCGTCTAATATGAAATTTGAAAGACTTATTGGCCTCATTGAGCTTAGTCTGAGTGACAGCTTGTTACTGATCACAGCTGTAACTCTCAGTTCTACCTTGCAAAGATTGCTATCTCTTTTGGTTCTCCTGTTCTTGTCTTTCTTCTGGGATAATTTGTTTAAAATCCATATTTGATTTGCTCCTCATTCCTCCAAAAGGAGAGGAGAAGAGTTAATAACATGATTTTATTTCTACTCACCGCTAAAGACATACCCCGAAAAGCCTGTTGTGATGAGTAATTTTCTCTCTGGCTCAGGGCAAGAAAATTGCCGCTCCACTACTCAGTCTGGTTTAGTTTTTTTTCTTTTTTTTTATCTTTCAGCCATCAGTCATGTCAAAGCAGATGTTTTTCATCGGCTGTCTAACGGAAAATTCTTGCTTTTACTGGGGTGTGGTTGGAAGCGTAACATATTTCAAACTTAATCCCTCAGAGAATGGTTCAACAACCGGTTTCTGTCCTTGTCTCTAATGCAACGTGTGCTCGAGTGTTTGTCAGCAAGTTTCATCATGTCGCCGTGATGGTGTGCTTCACATTTTTATACTGTCAGTGATTAATGCGAGTTTTTAAATTCTGTTATTACTTTCTCTGCATGTTTTGTAAAGATTTATTTAAGTACTGTCGCTGTGCTCCTCCCTGGTTGCTTGGACGTGTGACAATCTGTCAGCCTATCTGCATAAAAACGCTATATATCAAGATTTCACAATGGCTTCCAGAGATTCAAACCAAACAAAACCCTTTTAAGTCAAGTTGTAAGTCTTATGGTTGCAAGACTTTATATATTGCAAAATGTATCCCATAAGAGGTTGCTATTTGTCATCTTAAGGCCATTTTGGCCATAACAGAGCTAAATGTGTGTATTTTTTCACCAGTCAGTACATTAAAGGATAAGGCTGGGGAATTGTATAATTTATTACTGTCAACAAATTCCATGAAAAGACCAACAGCTGTAATGCAGTTGTCTTTCCTTCATTACTTTCTGACTTCCTTACCTTTGTCTGTGGCACTCAGTCCCAAGCCCATTCTTTCCTTTTGAAGATGTAAATCTTCCAAAACTGATCACGAATATATTCCTCAATCTTTAGAAATAGCTAAATAGTTTCCTAAAAGAGCTGGACTCTGTAATATTTACTGCACATGGACTGTGTATGTGGGATTGACTCAAAATGACCTACAATGCCCATGTTTGTTGTAATAAGAGAACATTCTCACTCAGTGCAGCTGTGCGGTTCATTGGTGGGTTTTTAATAGTTTCTGGACAACAAAGCTAGTCAGGCTTTGGCTACACTTACAGCACTTGATAGTACAAGTAGCCCAAATTTTGTGTTGGTTTTAGGTTTTCATGGGATTTTTTGATGATTAGAAAAATATAGAATATCATCACACCTTAACAAAAAGATGTCTCATGCATACCAAATAGAGTTAATGTGTAAATATACCACACATTACAACTAAAACTAGGACTTATACTGCGATAAATACAGAGCAGGTTTGCCCTTATTCACCTTTACTCCTGTGCAACCATCAAATAAAAACAGGACATCAAGTGTTCACAGGACTGGATCTTTTATTGGAGACTTCAGACAGTGAATGCATGTTGAAGTTAATGTTACAAAACTGTTGTTTAGAACAAGACTGCACTTATTTTGGACACTGGCAAAGCATGAACTTGGAAAACCAATTACTATAGTACTTGCATATTTTTAGGTTCTAACACCACTCATGATCTTTGTCAGTATAAGCTATATCTTTATGCAATATAATTTTAGCTAAACCGCTATTTTTCATTGTGATCTGCACACTGCAATATGTAGTTGAACACCTGCAACTCTAGCGTACTTCTTATGATCTCACTGCGCTGACCAATAATTTCAGGGTCTGTTTTGAGTGTGTTTTACAATCAGTGGCGAACGTCATGACGGACCTCGTCCTCATCCTCTATTTCATCTTCTTCATATTCGCCCATCTCATCAGCGGTGGCATCCTGGTACTGCTGATACTCAGACACCAGGTCATTCATGTTGCTCTCGGCCTCGGTGAACTCCATCTCGTCCATTCCCTCGCCGGTGTACCAGTGGAGGAAGGCCTTGCGGCGGAACATGGCTGTGAACTGCTCCGAGATCCTCCGGAACAGCTCCTGGATGGCCGTGCTGTTGCCAATGAAGGTGGCGGACATTTTGAGGCCACGGGGAGGGATGTCGCAAACGGCCGTCTTGACGTTGTTGGGAATCCATTCGACAAAGTAGCTGCTGTTCTTGTTCTGCACACTCAACATCTGCTCATCCACTTCCTTCATTGACATACGGCCGCGGAAGATGGCTGCCACAGTGAGGTAGCGTCCGTGACGAGGGTCGCAGGCTGCCATCATGTTCTTGGCGTCGAACATTTGCTGTGTGAGCTCTGGCACGGAGAGGGCACGATACTGCTGACTGCCTCTGCTCGTGAGGGGCGCGAAGCCTGGCATGAAGAAATGCAAGCGCGGGAAGGGCACCATGTTGACAGCCAGCTTACGGAGGTCAGCGTTGAGTTGGCCAGGGAAGCGGAGACAGGTGGTCACCCCACTCATGGTGGCTGACACCAGGTGGTTGAGGTCTCCGTAAGTTGGGGTGGTCAGCTTCAGGGTGCGGAAGCAAATATCGTACAGGGCCTCATTGTCAATGCTGAAGGTCTCATCTGTGTTCTCCACTAGCTGGTGGACAGAGAGAGTGGCGTTGTAGGGCTCCACCACCGTGTCAGACACCTTTGGGGAAGGCATGACGCTGAAGGTGTTCATGATGCGGTCAGGGTACTCCTCGCGGATCTTGCTGATGAGCAGTGTACCCATTCCTGAACCTGTGCCTCCACCCAGTGAGTGGGTGAGCTGAAAGCCCTGGAGGCAGTCGCAGTTCTCCGCCTCCTTCCTCACCACGTCCAGCACCGAGTCCACCAGCTCAGCTCCCTCGGTGTAGTGACCCTTGGCCCAGTTATTTCCTGCTCCACTTTGACCTGCATGATGCATGTAATGTTTAAAGACAATTCATGTCGGACAAATAATGGTGCCACTTTCTGCTAAGGCACACTTCATAACGGGTAAGTTGAAACAAACGTCTTCACTGATGGATTGCCATAACTTTTTGTACAGACATTCATGGTCCCCAGAGGATGGATCCTAATAAATTTGGTGATCCCCTAACTTATCCTCTAGTGCCACCATGAGATTGACATCTGTGGTTTTGAGTGAAATTTCACAAAAACTATTGGATGAATTGCCATGAAATTTGGTATAGAAACTCACGTCCCCTACAAGATTAATTCTAATAACTTTGGTGATCCCC
Organism: Sebastes fasciatus; assembly: GCF_043250625.1. Classification (NCBI taxonomy): domain Eukaryota; kingdom Metazoa; phylum Chordata; class Actinopteri; order Perciformes; family Sebastidae; genus Sebastes; species Sebastes fasciatus. The sequence continues at coordinate 19,823,637 of NC_133805.1, forward strand.
TGATTTCATGTAGCATCATCCTAAGGTAAAATGTTCTATTTGACTGATACATTCTCATCAGCCCCAGCTGTACTTTGTATTTATTGCCAATTAGGAAATGTAATGCTAAAAAGCAAAAACTAAAGCTAAACATGATAAACATTTACTGAACATCAACATGTTAACATTGTCATTGTTAGCACTAGTACACTGCCCGTTCGGGGCGTGTGTCCATTCAGAACGGGCCGATTGCTTGGCCCCCAGGAGTTCTGCTTGCAGTGTTGTCAAGAACAGCGGTACGGCTGCTTGCACCTGCCAAGTGTGAAGTTGATTGGATGAACGGTTCTCAAGATATGCTATGGACAGTCATACATACATACACAGTCTGACAGACAGAGATTCCTTCCTTTATAGTTAGATGATGCTGCTACAGCGCCACCTATTGGCGAAATGACACCAAATTTGTCATGGTCACTCAGAAATCATATCTACACATGTCCACCAAATGTGGTCGCAATAGTACAAAGCGTTCAGGAAACAACTTTGTTTTGTAATATAAGCCCTGCCCAGAGCATTTGAGCTAACTTTGAGGGCAAAACTGTATGGAACATCAAAAATGCAAAAAAAGTATTTTTTTTCCCCAGCGTGGTTCAGAGATGTTCCGTACCAAATTTGGTGACGATTGCTCCAAATCTGTAGGAGGAGTCACAAAAGAATCTGATTTTGTCGCAGTTCAAAATGGGTGTGGCTTCTCTGGGTTGATTCAACTGGAGCCACCATGGAAAACAAGATTTTTTTTCTGAGACTAATGGTTCCTAAGTTAAAGAGCCAAAACATAAAGTACATTGTTATAGCACCACCATCTGGTCAAATTGCACCACATTCGACACTCCCTTGGGTCTTGAGCAATACATTCAATTGTGAAGTCGGTCGGATGAGCGGTTCTCGAGGTATTTGAATGACATACAGAAAGACAGACAGAGCGAGATTCCTGGCTTTAAAGTTAGATGTTGCCATGCTGGCATTAGGAACAGTTGTGCATTGAGCTAAATACTAAGTACAGCCTGACAAAGCTGCTATAGCACAGCTGTAGACTCTTACTGTTAACAAACTGGCAAACCCAATGTTGATGTTCTATATGTGCCTGAATATACTGATCTATAACGCATTAATAAATCATGTATTAGCCATTAATAAAGCCATTTGTTACAACACATTCATGAGAACCTTTGTAAAGTATTCCTTGTGAGAAACAGGCAAACATACCATAAGTTATTTATTATGAATGAGAAAATCTGAAAATGAAACGTGTAATCTTTAGTGAATGTGCATTAGTTCATTAGCTCTTTTAAAATCTAGAAATGGTAAATGATATTTCTGGCGAGCTATAATTCTATAATGGAGAGTCATCCTGTGGGCGAGTTTATTGGCCCGTGTATCCCCACTTATGAGCAGCACTGCAGCATCATCTCCTTGTAGATTTCTTTTTCGCTGAGTCACCACGAGAGCTGTCTCAGTCTGACTCAGCTGCACATTGACAATGCATCACACTACTGGCACATCGCTGAGAGGCTGCAGAAGCTTCGTACTGGAAATATACATTGCTGTACAGCGCTGTCAGGTGAAACCAAGCACAGCTTGACAGGATGTGACAGCATCATTCTGACACACACACACACACACACACACATATTGTACATGCAGTTGGTTCAGGGTGAGTGGTGACATTGGGATTTATTGTCCACTCACCAAACACAAAGTTGTCAGGCCTGAATAGCTGTCCAAATGGGCCGGAGCGAACCGAATCCATGGTTCCTGGCTCCAGGTCGACCAGAATGGCACGAGGGACGTATTTGCTGCCTTTGGACGAAAAAAGAGCAGAGGATAGAGGGACAGAGAGAGGTAATGGATGGGAGGGTGGAGTAAGATATCGACACAGTGTGCATGATTGTAGTGAACCATGGGGAAGATACTGATCTAAAGGGATATTAATAGAACAATGCTGTTTGCTAATGTAATCTTTTAGGTAAACAGCCTTTTGTTTAAAGATCAGCCTGTCGATCAAGCTGGATATTTAAAAACCGTATGGTGCCTCTTATTGTTTTTTTCCTTGCACTTTGTTCCTCCCTCTTCCTCTGTAACCCTTCTACAAGCAAACTGCTGCAGCATGCTGCACTGCCTATTCTAGACCACTGGGGCTCACAAAATGCTGAGCTCTGCAGAGTGCATTCAAACAACGATGCAGTCTTCCTACCCAGCCCTCTTTTTTCTCTCGTCTTGCCTGGGCACGTCTTAATGTTGCTTGCTTCTGTAAACATCTGGCAGTCTATTCTCTTAACTTTTAAGGGGAAATTAATTTTTTGGGATGCTCAGTCAATACATGCACTGTACTTCGCCAGTGACACCAACAGACTTAATAAACTGATTAAGAAGGCCGGCTCCGTAATTGGCTACAAACCGGATTACTTTTGACGTTGTGGTGGAGAGGAGGACACTGAACAAACTGTTATCCATCATGGATAACCCTGTTCACCGTCTCCACCATACTGGACAGACAGCAGAGCTCTTTCTCTAACAGACTGATTTAGCTTCTCTGTCGCAAGGACCGATACAGGAAATCTTTCCTGCCCAAAGCAATAAGTCTCTACAACACCTCACCTCTGTCTAATGGAGAACTCTCAGCTCTGTTTTAGTCCTGTAATAATCTTGCACATGTGGAATTTGCTCATTGGTTTACTACCTCATTTCATTTCATTTTAAACTTGCACACTTTGCTAATGTATATATAGTACGTTATTGTTATTCTATGTTCATATCTTATATTTTCTAAGCTAGTTGTAGTAGTCTGGTATATTTATAGTGTATTATAATATATTCTTTACATTGTGTATACTATAAATATTATCTCTAGTGTTGATATGTATATTTACTGTTCCTCTATCTATCTATCTATCTATCTATCTATCTATCTATCTATCTATCTATCTATCTATACACATTCAATACTGACCCGCTACAGTAGGTGACATTGATGCCAGCATGCAACATGGAAAGAAAAGATCAATAATGCTTGCCACTAGGAAATAGGTTAGTGGTAGACATGCAGTAAATAGTGAATATGCTGTTTAGGCCTATGCCACTCCTGCAGGCCTTTTTAATTTCTGCAAAGCAGATGTGTGAACTCAATCACATGGATTGTGATCTGCACTGACTTGTCCTTCTCTGACAGCATCGGTTCACAGACTGAATCACCAGACACAGCAAATGAGCTGCGTGTTTACTGAACCTCGTTGTTTGACTGTTCATTGCACAGCAGCTGTGCGGGAATGACACGCAATGCATGTGGAATGACCTTCAACATGCCACGCCAACAAAATCAGACAATGAGATGAGACCAAGGCACACAGTGGGCTCGGGGTCAGCTATACAGAGACTGCAGATACCTGTGCTCCCTATAGAGAGAGAGAGAAGGAGGGAGAGAGAGACAGAGAGGGAGAGAGAGAGATATTTTAGCAGATTCACTGTCCTAATTCTCCCCTGCACTCACAGTGGGACCTACTTTTTCCCTTGCAGCTAAATTAGTGACATTCAAATGAGGTGCTGCTGGTAGCATAAAGGCATGCACGAATAATAAGCAATGGAAAGCTCTATGTAAAGGTAAATTATTCAGATGCAAACGTGGTTTATTTAAAACAAACTTTCACACTTTTTTTTTTTTTTTCTTTTTTTTTACCTGATGCCTCATTGTAGTAGACATTTATCCTCTCCAGCTGCAGGTCACTGTCACCTTGGTAACTACCGGTGGGATCGATGCCATGCTCATCACTTATAACCTCCCAGAACTATGATGGGACAAACATAATCATATGAACTTCAGTTTTTTGGGGACATTTAGCAACATAACAACGTGTGCTGTCATGAATTATTTGAGTAATTGCACATCTGTTTGGTGACAAAACGCAGCAGAGGCTGAACCACACCCAGCACATATATAAACAGTTATCAATCTATCTTAAAGAAAAGAATATATATATATATATATTTTTTTTTAATATATATATATATATATTTTTATACATACACACATATATATATATATATATATATATATATACCCAAGAGATGCTAAACTAATTATTTGAATGACTCAACTCTATAAATGATTCAACAACAAAAGTCCCTATAATAAAACATGGCACGTTCCTTATTAAAATTAAAACAATTAGGCCTATATACGTTATTTGTTCTTCTTCCTAAATTAAATGATTCATACCTTCGCCCCAATCTGATTCCCACACTGTCCAGCCTGGAGGTGAACTATCTCCCTCATGATGCAGCTGCGGATGCGGTGTCCTGTCTCGACTTCACCTCAGCGTCCAGTCTTCAGTCTCTTGTGTCGCTGTGTTTCTCTACAAAATCTGCACTTGCCTCATTTCTAGGGCGAGTGTTGAGCCGGCGAGATAGATAAACGTGCTGCTGGTCAGATGACGTCACACCGCGGCGCAGCATCACAATGTGCCCGTCAGCCAATAGGAGCGCTCCAGTTTGATGCAGTGGGCTAGAAGAGGATCATGCCGCATCATCCTCCTGACATCACCCTGTCCTATGCAGGGGAAATGTTGGCCTTTTTTTCTTTTTTTTTTTCGCTGGACTTAGGTGGTTTTCTCTGCCAGGAAATGAATTAGTGTAATACTGAAGGCTGCAGTTCTACACCTGCTGATTAAATTATAGGACTGTGTGAATACAATGTTCAGGAGAAGCTATAAAAAAACATGTTGTTTCAAACTCCAGATGGAAAAAAATAATGTAATATTCTGATTAGGCATTTTAATCCAGATGAAATGACTCATGTTGTAGTTTGAATAATGCAGATGTTCCTATGAGTTCAGAAAATGCTACAGCCGCAGGGCCGCATTAACTCGCTTGGAGACCCTGCAGGGGGCAAAAATGAACTGAGCCCCCATGACTCAACCCATTCCAACAGCACAGAATTACATGATGTACGCATTTTTTTCCTGCTGTGTCACGTTCAACGTCACAGGTTAGTAAATAGTGAAAATGTTGTTCATGTGAAAAAAAGTAAGAATATCATAATAAAGTATGCCTTAAATTGTCATTAAAATGTCATTAAAATATAGTGTAGTGCCATAAAAAAATCACATTATGGAATGCCATGAAAAAAGTCTTAGTATTATATTAGTAGTAGCACTAGTACTAGTGCCATAAAAAATGCCTTAAAAATTTTATAAAACATCACAGTATATTATGCCATAAAAAGTCATAGTATAGTATGCCAGAAAAATGGCATAACAAGTCATAGTATAGTATGTCAACAAAAATATCATAGTATCATATGCAATAACATTGTCATTAAAAAATATAAAAAATGTCATTGTATATTATATCATAACAATGTCATAAAAATGTCATTAAAAAGTCATAGTATTGTATGTTATCAAGTCATAAAAAATGCCACAAAATATCATAGTATGCCATACAAATATCAGACAAATATCACAAAAATATAAAAGTATAGTCTGACATAACATTTTCATAAAAATATCAGTATAGTATGTCATAAAGTCATTAAAAATATAATGAAAGTATCATAAAAAGAAAACCACAAATATAATAGTATAGAATATCATTGATAAGTCAGAAAAATGATCCTAGGATAGTATGCCCTACAAATGTTGTAACAAATATCATAAAAAATATAGTATGCCATAAACATGCAGTATAGTATGTCACAAAAAATGTCATAAAAAATGTCATGAAAATATTATAGTACCGTTTGCCATAACATTGTAATAAAAATATCACAGGATATTATGCCATAACAAATGTCATAAAATAGTCATAGTATAGTATGTCATGAAAGCCATAAAAATATCATAGTACAGTATGCCATAAAAATCTCATTAAAAACCTCATACTATATTATGCCATAAAATCTTCATAAAAAGTCATAGTATATTATGTCATAAAAATTATGTGACAAATGTAGTATACTATGCCATACAAATAACAAATTATCCGTTTTTCATAAAAAGTAAATAGTATAGTATGTCATATAAAATGTATAAATATAGTATAAAAAATATAGCATAGTATGTCATAACAAGTCTTAAGAAAATCATAGTATAATATGGCATACAAAAAAGTCATAAAAAGTCATTAAAAATGTAAAAAAGATATCATGTATAATATGTCATAAAAGTCATAGCATATGCCAGCATATGAAGGTCGCACAGGAAAGTATACTGTATGACTTATCTTTTTTTAGACATACTATGGCTTTTTTTTATCATATACTATGTTTTTTTGACATACCATACTGACTTTTTTCAACATACTATACTATGTGTTTTTTATGATTTTTTTTTACATAATATACCATTACTTTTTTGAACATAGCCCACTGTACTATGACGTTTTTCGACATACTATGACTTTTTTTTACTTTTAAGACATACTACACTGACTTTTTTTCGGTATACTATGGCTTTTACTTTACATACTATACTGACTATTTTCCACACACTGTATTGTGACTTTTTTGACATACTATGACTGTTTTAAATTTCTTTCGACATGCTATATTATGACTTTTTAATTTTTTCGACAAACTATAATATGACCTTTAGTTTTTGTTTTTTTTCCGACATGCTATGACTTTTTGATTTCTTCAACATACTATACTATTTAAAAAAAAAAATTCGACATGCTATACAATTACTTTTTCAACAAACTATAGGATTTTTTTATTTTTTCGATATACTATACTATGACTTTTTTTCACATACTATACTATGACTTTTTTAGATTTTTTCGACATGCTTTTCTATGACTGAAAAAAAAAATTCAACATACTATACATTAATCTTTTTAATTTTTTTGACATACAATACTGTGAGTTTTTTCGACATACTATGCTTCAACTTTTTTTTTTTTCTCGACATACTATACTATGACTTTTTTGCATTTTTTCAACATACTATAGTTTGACTTTTTTTGCATTTTTTCGATATAGTATACTATGATTTTTTTCAACATACTATTATACTATGACTTTTCTTCGACATACTATACTACTACATTTTCATTTTTTCGACCTACTATGCTATGACTTTTTATATTTTCAAGTGTAGTGCCACCAAAATCACTTCACACATAAATGGTCTCTTCCTGGTTGTACTACAGCACATAGGTTGGAAAAATGTGTTTTTGTAAAATTTGGGCGATTTTCATTGGGAAAAATAATCAACTATTTCAGTCTCATGCAGTATAGTACCATCAGATTCAGTTCAACCACCAGGGGTCTCTTATTGTTTACGGTTGTACTACAATACTCATTTTGGAAAAATGTGATTTTGTATCATTTTGGTGAATTTTTAATGGGAAAAATATGAATATTAACCAGGAAGTGACCACTGATGTGTGAAGTGATATCGGTATCATTACACTGTATAACGTCTCTTTTCGGCGTTGCACTTTGTAGACGGCCCCTGTGCACTAGTCTCACAGCCGGCCGCACATAGAGAACAATGTTATGTTTTTAGTTCGGAGGATGGCTCATTTTGATGAAAATTAGGTTGATGTCTACCTTAGTACGGTTAGAAAGGGCCGATGTTTGTGTTTTAACAACATTTCACTTATAAGTTATTGATCCATGAAGTTCAAATCTGAATTACATTTAGTGGCTGCTGGTGGAAATTCTTCTAAGTAGGGCTGTGCCACATCCAATCAATTTCAGCAAACATCCCGGTATGATTTAATGCAAAAAAGTGAAGGTATCAAAAACACATTACTACTTTGCAGTTAAATAGTCAATAATTATTTAATTCCAACAGGAGCAGTAAAGAATGCTTAGAAAAACACAACAGTATAACATGTACTCAGTGGTGGAAAGTAACTAAGTACATTTACTCAAGTACTGTACCTAAGTACAATTTTGAGGTACTTGTACTTTACTTGAGTATTTCCATGTTCTGATACTTTCTACTTCTACTCCATTACATCTCAGAGGGAAATATTGTACTTTTTACTCCACTACATTGATTTAATAGCTTAAGTTACTTTACAGATTCAGATTATTAATAAAAAATATAATCAACGAATAAATTATGTATTATTATAGATTAAACTACCCAGCAGTATATAAAGTCTTTAAAATGAGCTCCACCTTTACCAGCTGCAACATTAAAGTGATGAACACATTAATGCATTAATAAGTATAATCCAATAATGTACATTATCCTGCATAATATGTACTTTTATGTTTGGTACTTTAAGTATATTCATATGCTAATATTCCTGCACTTTTACTTTTACGGATTTTGAATGCAGGACCCTTACTTGTAACAGAATATTTCTACATGTTAGTATTGCTACTTTTACTGTAGTACAAGATCTGAGTACTTCCACCACTGCATGCACTACAATACAATAATAAACATGTAATACAATACTAATGTAATATAACAATATAACATGTAATAGAATTTTTTACATAATGTGATGCTATTGACCTTGCTTTGTTTGGTAAACCAATAGTGAGGTAAAGATCATGGAAAGTAAACATGAAGTGTAATTAGGAAAACTGCTGTTAAGTCCTGAAGCTATTCACCTGAATGTACAGAAACATGGATTCAAGTGCTCTGAGGTGTAGAGATAGTAAACTCCAGCAACACTTCTGCTTCAAAACTCTCTCACCTTACTCAAAAGGCACAACCACAACACACCCACAGATATAAGATATCACACATACAGAATATCCAACATACAGAATACAGATATAACAAATTCAAGTTCGGTAAAGTTGGAAATTCTCGGAGAATATCTTTCCAACTTTACCGGACTTGAATTTGTTGCTGAGTTTTATCTGCACAGCATCCACACTGTGGCAGCTGTCACATGTTTTGGCGTAGAGATGGGCTTTAATGTGTTGTTATGTGAGTTCACTTATTTGGCAAATGTGTACAGCTTTAGCTAGTGTGAAGTCAGTTGCTTTAGGCAGTGCACGTCTGACACTGTCAATACCAAATCTACAAACCAGTCTGTCTGGAATGAGCTCATCTTGTAATCTCCCGGTGGCTGACAGAGTAAATGCACATTAGATAACACAAAGGATCCTGTTTTCTTGCAGTGGCCTTTCTAAAACGAGCAAAGTTATTATAGTCTCTTATGATCAAGGAGTTGATAAACTAGTGTGCTAACTTAGTTGAAAAGCTGTCTACCTCCACTTTAATGATTGAACCACAGCGGGTACTGTACGTATATGGGGTCACACCTGCATAAGACTTGCAGTTTGTATACACATATTTGTTTTTCCTCCTTTTAGGAGCACACTTGTGGTTTGTAAAATAAAAATTTGACATGCTTGTGCAGCACCTGTATGGAGCTCCCAGCGTCCAGTATTGTGACTGAAAACCCGCTATTTTTTTTCTTTTCCTGCTTCGGTGTTACCTTTTTTTTTTTTTACCGTTCCTACCGGCTCCGACGAGGTGTCCGAGGAGAGTGTCACACCAGGAGATGTCCCACTTCTGACACCATGTTGTTTCATTGACTGGGACTCATGATAAATGTTCAATTCACGTTTATTTAAATGAACGTCAGGAGTCAACCAGGAGGACAATTTGAGAACATGGTTGACTAACAACTTAATGCGAGATCACGTTTTACAAATATCACGAGACTCACGCCGGGTACGGCAACTCTCTTGGGTCAAAACAGTATAACAGTACCTCTGTCGACAACTACGATAAAGTTAGTTTCCGACTGTTAAAAGTGGAGGGATCCAACACTGCCTTCTGAAAAAGCTGGGGGGGGGGGAATGTCCCCTGTGTCCCTCACGTAAATTACGTCATAGTGAACGTGGTTAACATTAACGTTATACCTGCTAAACATGCATGTTACAGTAGCATAGTCATGAGCAGGGAATGAAATTAGCACCTGCCATCTGCCAAATACAGGCTAAATGTTGGTTGTGGCAGGTAAAACTTTCAGGTCACCTGCCACCATGGCAGATAAGTTTTCCTTATCTTAAGAAATAATTAGGTTTAAAAAGCAATTCCTAAATTAAAAAGAGTCAGTGATTAAGGTTACATGATCCATATTTCTACTGTCTGTTACCACTGACTCAGTGTTTACTAGGGGTGGACGAAAATATTGAGTATTGCAATGTTGTGTTTTGTGATACTGTATTCATTCTCAAAAACCCTGTATTGAATTCTAATTAATAGTTTACATGCAAAGATTAACTCAGGAAATAATTTCCTTTATTTTTAAAGATATGCAAATGCAAATCCTACTATTCCGATTGTATAAAAAAAGTATAAAAAAAGTTTTCCTAAAATTAGATTTTTTAAAAATCGCAATATATCACCTTACTAAAAGTTTCGCAATATATCGCAATACATTGAATCGTAACCCCTGTATACGTATCTTATCGCCAGATTCTGGCCAATACATAGCCCTAGTGTTTACGATTCTAAAACGTTCTACATAGATTTCAGAAGTGGCAGACAAATCAATTGTGTGGCTAGTAGAAATGTTCAGTGACCTGCCACAGTGGCACGTGAGGGAAAAACTTAATTTTAGACCCCGATTATGAGCATTTTAGCAAGCTGGCGTTAGCATTTAGTTCATTCCTGTGCCTAAATATTCAGCATGTCAATGGACTCTCTTAGCCTTGTTAATTAATCATATCACCACAAAGTATGGCACACAGAGGATGCCCCTGGGGGTTCTGGGGCATTTGCTCGCTCTGCTCGGTTAATCCATACTTTGAAACCATGCTGGATGACTAAGTGTAATAGAAAACAGTCATGCGCTCCCTGTTTTTTGTTCTTTAAAAGTGATTTATTTGTTTATAGATACAAGCCAACAGAAAAAAAGATAACTGTTGTTTTGCCTGGGATCTACTTTTAATAAAAATCCAGGAAATGTTATAAATCAAGCACTCACTGATATCCATGGTTGATCAATAAATAGTGGTTTATTTTAACAACAGGTATGGCTTATATACAAGTGCATTTTATGTCTGTTAAAACAAAACAAAATGAAACCAAACAATCAGAAATTATAAATGGTACAATCCATGGTTTTTACATTCATTCATATCTTCCATCAGGAGATTCTGAGTCGCACAGTTGAGAGAAGCAAAACCTGAAATGTGTACACTGGGGACTTCATGTCTCTGAGAGTTTAATCTAAGTTCAAAACTATTAATCAGTCCATGATACGATCTATGATCCTTCATCTTAGCGACATTGGGCGTTTCCACACATTTACTATTTACAAAGGCATAACCCATTCTTCTTTTTTTTGCTTTTCCGATTACTGTCTCCTATAGTCCACCCTATCGCTGGTGCTAACATTGCTTTGGATTGACTGATTTTAACTTTAATTTTACTCCCAATAAATCACTCCCATCGGCACCGTGAAATAGCTGCATGGGAGTTGTGAAAATGGAAGCAACAGATCTTAGAGAAGGTTGTACACTGGTTGTATTGTGCTGTGTCACTGTCGTTAAACTGGTGTTGCATGAGGTTTTGGCAATAGACAGTTCAATTTCTGCAATACGCACACTGAGACAGAGAGACCAACAATCACAGACAACGACGACTCAGAGTAATGTGAAGCCACTGACCACTGCAGTCAACTCACTTTTTACTGCAGATGCCAAGAATTCCTTAGTAAATCCAGTGTCAACACCCTCTTCCACACGGTAATTACATTTGGGTCTATTGCAAAAGTGAATGTGTTACTAGTGATTTCAAAACCCCACTCCATTTTCCCTTTTTTTTTTTTTTTTTTCCTATCAAGACGCCAAGCTCCACCGAATTTGACATCACATGATTGCAGGGCATTGTGCTTTGAGGCTTAGCAGCATGGCATGTTAGACATTACATGTTCATATGAATCTTGGAAGTTTGCTGACTTGGTGATCTATTAAAAGATCAATGAATCAATCAGAAAAAAAGGAGCTTTCATACTTTGATTCAAGCTGCATCTGAGGAGAAAAAAAACCCACAAGCTGGTTTGCTCAATCATTCAGATACCTAAAGATATGTAGCGCCTTTGTCAGTGCACATTAGACTTAGATGAGTAAAGTACCTGTAAGGTTCTTCATACGTGTACCACAAGATGAATAACACAAGTCTGGTGTTGTCTTTGACACCTGAATGACACCTTAATAGATCACCAATACTCCCTGGATCAATGTAATATGACATATCGTGAGAGAGTTTTATCACATTTGAAATGACAAGACATCATTCAGTTGGCTCTTAAGTTTTACAATAAAGTGTAATTATTATTATTATTTATCATTATTATTGTTGTAAACAGTAGTCTATCCGTAATCATACATCTTTCTCCAACAAATATTACAACCTCCAAAGCATGAAGTGTGTAACTACAAACTGTCAAGTTACACACAAGTCAAGTAGAACGCTGTCCACAGATGGACACAGACTTTGGAAGAGAAAGTGCCTCCTTAAGCAAGAGTTTGTCAATTTAAGAAGATTATGAATAGGTTAATCTACCTGTAAATAAGGATTTGACCTGTGTTTTTAAAATGTCTTTTTGAATTGCATTGAATCCTATTGCGTTTTTTTTTTTTTTTTTTTAAAAGGTAAACTTAGTTGTGCATGTGAATGTATGAACACATTGACACACATGAACTATGTTAATGCCGGAACATGATTTGGAAAACACACTGAAGGTTAGGGATGCTGTGACAGTCGGAAATCACGTTGAACATTTTTGTCATCCATTGGTTCATTTCAAAAATAGCTTTTGTGTCTTTTTAAGGTTTGCTTTTAAGGTTTTGTTTCGCTGACACGTTCACAATTATTTTCATGCTTTGTCCCAACTGCAAAGAATAAGGTGGCGCCACACTGAGGTGCCACAAATACTGTAATAATGTAGTATAGCTTTGTACAATAAGGGCACGCCATTGGAGATTATTCAAAATAATACTTTGAATTTTTTAAAAAAGAAGACTGAATCAAGCTCAACAACTAATTATGCATTTACTTACAATATCACATTTACAAATAAAAGCGTTTGCATACTATAAATTCCATTGACTGAAACGATTGGAAAAATAAAAGTTTCTTCAGACCGACAAAATATGGGTCATTCTTTTCTCCAATATCGCTGTTCACACAATGAACCACATGTTGATGAAAGCTGTTTTCGCAATCTCAATCTCATCTCTCAGTTCTAATTTATCAAATGGTGTTGTAGCTTTCAGTCTTTAATTAATTTGATGAACAATTTACTTCTTTTGTATATATGAACTTTGGAAAAGGGTTCATCCGATTCACTTTAATCCACATACAGTCTATGGCAGGGGGACTGCACTAAACAGTATTTCCCCCAAACAGGCAAATACTGTATTTATACTAATTTTTGGCACTATGTCTACATTTAATTTTGGTCAGAGTAGTTTTTGGCGTTTTATTTAGAAAAAAATCACTCCAATTTGGATTGTTTACCTCTGTAACGGCAAAAAAACGGTGTTGTAACATTCAGATTCTTCTTGTCCATACAGGTAAGGCGATATTTTTATACAAATATGTTAGACGGACATTTCATTTGAGCAAAAAGTACCAGTGATTTGATTTTTTTTGTTTGTTTTTAGCATCATAGTATTTCTCACCAGTCCTCTCAGTGATTGTGGGGTTTAGTTGCGAGTCTCTTTAAAATGACAGACAGTGATTTCCCATTCATTTACATCAAAGTAGTTTAAAGGCTGGTGATTTCCAGTGACATTCAAAAAGGAGCCTCTGGCACTGCCTCTGGCACTCTCTCACTTGCGTGGTCTCATTTATTGGCTAAATGCAGGAAGGGGTGGGGGACATCGAGAACCATACAGCATCTCTGTAAGACAACTCCAGGTGGGGACAATCTTCAGTCAGTGCCTGAAGACTGAGTTCGTACCCCCCCCCCCCTCCTCAACTCCCTTCTCGGTCATTCATGTGGCGTGGTGGGCTGCTTCCTCGTGCACCTGTAAAGCTTCTTCTCCTGGCTGCAACACTGGATCATAACGACGCCGCGCCGTTGACAGTGTTGTTTTCTGTGCTGGCGCTGTCCCTGATGGAGAGAACGCCAGAGTCTATGGGGGAGGAGACGGTGCAGTCCACTAGAGAGGAGGGTGTTGCTTCTGTAGAGCCTGAATCCGTGGTGGAAGTTGGCGCTGAATCTACGGCGAGGGAAGCAGCTGAATCCTGCGTGGGCTGAACAGTCAGAGTGGGAGATTCTGGAGTGGAGGTGTGCACAATGTCTGTGACGGGGAGAATGGTAGGAATCTGTGGGGTGTTGACAGTATCTGGGACGGGGGGAGTGGAGGAGGCCGCTGAGGGCGTATTGCCTGAGTCAATGGGTGGAGGGGAAACAACGACGGGGCTAGGGGGAATAGGGGAACGGGGAGGTATATCATTGACACAGGGAGTGGTAGGGTCTAACTGTGGCGGTTGGGGGTCTATGAACGGAGGTATAGGGGAGTCTCTAGGGGAAGGAGTAGATGTAGATTCGTCTACTATTTCTAACTTGATGGGAATGTCAGAGTGTGCGCTAATGGAGGGTGGAAGGTCAGTGGAAATGTTGCCATCGGTTATCGGAACAGGAGAGGGAGTAGGGGATGGAGGGAGGCTGTCATGCGCAGATGGAGTAGGGGAGTCTGCTAAAGGGTTCTGAACGGCCTCTAGCAAAGGCGGGTCGAATTTCGGAGTATTACATTCGGTCTCGTTTTCCAACGGGTTGGGGGATTCTAACGTGGAGCTAGGCGGGGGTTCGATGATGGGTGTGGTGCAGATCAATAAGGAGGCAGGCACGGTTTGAGGGACGGGGGGAGTGGAACGGTCAAATGAAGGGGAAGGGGTAGCGGCTGACTCTTTTGTGGGGGAAGGACCGACGTCATTCATTGCAGGAACGGCAGAACCCGTCAGTGGGTCGACAGAATCCAGGACTATTTCTTGAAGTTCTTGGGCGTCGGCTAAAAGTGGGTCGGTGATGCCTGGGAGTTTGTGTAAAGGAGTGGAAGACAGCAGGTGCTCTTTACTGGCGTGTATGGCGCCGTCTTTACCCAGGGTTGTGATGGGGGTTGTGGATAAAGAGTGACCTTTGGGGTCTTTAGGATCAGGCTTGCCGGGGTGCACCTCCATGAACGTGGGAGCGGACATATCTCCGACCGACGGAGCGGTCAAATCGACAGCCGAAGAGGCGGTGGAGTCCATGGCGGACATCGCGGTGGCGGCCGCTTCGTGGAGCGGCGTGTCGTGCACCCTGGTGTAGTCCCTGCTGCTCTCGGATTGAGCCAGCAAGAGGCGCTGCTCTCCGGGTTTCCTCGGGGGGAGGAGAGGTTGACGGGTGTAGCACTCGCCGTCGGCCAGGGTCTCGGGGAGGGGTTGGTAGCGCGTCTCTGGCAGCAGGAGAATGCAGATGATGCAGATGAGAGTGCAGCAGGCAAAGATAATGTGGTGGAGAAAGTAGCCCTTCTGATTGTGGAGCTCCATGATGGGCGCAGTCAGCATGCCGAAGCCGGCGCTGGCTAGGACCAGGCCCAGCCCCCCACCCCTAAGAGGAGATGGAAAATGTTATCACATGGTAGGATTTATGCTCACACATACATAAAAACCTCATAACCTTGTATAAGCCAGCCGAAGGGGATGACGGTTTACTACAATTAAAGTAAATCATGATCTACCTGTTCTATCTATCACCTAATTAATTTACATCAAAGGGATGGTCTTTATTTCCCTTCATTCTTCTGTTGATTTATTACTGCCATTTTAGCAAACAGCAGCAGAGAGTGCTGCGGCAACACCAAACGCCCTCCTCTACATGCAGTCCCATCCCTCTCCCGTAATTGCCTTAGCTCACCACCAGAGGTCGCCCCTGGAGCACTGTCAGCAGAACAACACCCCTTACATAACCCCAGATAATGAACATCCAGTGCTGTGTCATATATTCTCAAGGGGGCTGGCTAATTTTTTACAAGATGTGGATTACATTTGACACTGAACCGTGAGAGTCTGTTCAATGATTTCATACCCTCCTTTAACAGGAGGTGAAGCAGCGAATCCATCTGCAGGAACATGTGATGCTATATGGACATCAACCACTGTGTGAACTGAATCATAAACTAATCAGGACATTAAAACAGGTGTAGAAAGAACACTTCAAATTTCTACAACACAAAATAGAGC
This sequence comes from Sebastes fasciatus, assembly GCF_043250625.1. Classification (NCBI taxonomy): domain Eukaryota; kingdom Metazoa; phylum Chordata; class Actinopteri; order Perciformes; family Sebastidae; genus Sebastes; species Sebastes fasciatus. The sequence continues at coordinate 19,839,836 of NC_133805.1, forward strand.
AAATATGAACAATGTCATTGAAAACACAGCTGTTTCACTCCTCAAGAGTAAAAGCACATTTTCCACATTACACTGTCCTCCCTCTGATGGTACAAGTGCCAGTGTTTCAGTGGGCTTACCTGATCACAGTGGGTGTGATCTCAGCACAGAAGAAGATGCTCAGGTTGCTGACTGCGTGGGAGGAGAACATGCCGATGATGGAGAAGGCCATGGAGAAGTTCTTATTCAGCTTACTTGTGTAATCTGTGGTGTTTAAAAGATGATATTGCAGCATTTCAGCATTATTTAACAACATACAGAGAAGAGACAGTGGGTTGCTGGGAAATCAAATGTTGAAAATTAGGGAAATATGGAGGCAAAGAAAGGTCATAATTTGAATTTTTAGAAGCAACTTTAAAACTAATTCTGAAATTCAACCACTACTGAATACTTAATGTTAAAATTGGAATACCACTGAATGTATATCATTCAAATATTTTCTAGTCCTATTTTATTTCTATGAGTAAAATATTTCAATGCTACAAATCCAATGATATTTAAATTTCAACATTAAGTATTCGGTAGTGGTTATATTTAAAAAATAGGTATTCAGTTGCATATCAAATTCTAATTATTGTGGCATTTCTTTGCTTCCGTAGAATACCACATACTGTATTGGTGCCTTCAAATGAAACTTGTGAGCTTGTGTTTACAACATGGGAAGCCTTGTACACATTATGCTTGGCGTTTAAGTGGTTGAGTCGTGAGAACACTGCTGCTAAGCAACGGCAGTATTAACGTTCCTGTCAGCATCTACAAGTTAGCAGGTGGGTAACATAATGCAGGAAAATGCAAAGGCATAATGACAGAGGAAAAAGATGAGGCCGTTGGGAATATCAACATTTTCCTCAGACATATTATAAAATTACGAAGAAAATAATATACGACTAAAATTACAATATATTAACTTATTATGCACCAAAAAATTAACTTCCAAGGCCTCCGCCATTTCTGACGTCAACAAACACGTCACAACTCGTGAACTCAGAACCTTTCCACTTACGAGGTCGTGAATACCACAAGACGGGGGCGTTCATATGGACTCTTCTCGTGAACACGGTAAACACGACCCCATTTGAAGGCACCGTATCACCTCAGTTAAAGAGGATATTCTAATATATATATATATATATATATATATATATATATATATATATATATAAAATCTGATTCAGCAAATGAATGTAGAATAAATGTGTCTATTATTCCTCAACCACAAGAGTTACTGAATCTGGATCACGGACGACTATAAGGCAGGTCTTTTATAGCATTTCAGTGTGTATCATTTCAGCTAATTTCAAACCGTGCATTTAGAAAACCTAGAGGAAAAGTGCCAATAAACTTGGGTCAAATAAAATGTTACAGCTTCCCAACGCTAATGTTTATTTTGATGAGTTATTGAGGACTTGGCTTGCTTACAAAAAGTCTATTTAGACCAAAGATGGTTTGAATACAGTGTTTTTTTTTTATGAATAAGACATGTTTGAAGATGGCATAAAGAGGATCAGAGGAGACTGCTCTGTGATCAGCTCTCGCTTCCCACAGGGGGATTAGTGAGGAGAGAATAAAGAGATTGATAAACAGAGGAGAGCAGTGAAGGAAGGCTGGTTGTGAGATTCACAGCTCTATAACAAAGAGGCTCACCCTCTTCAACACAAATAAGTGAAAAGCTAGCCATAATTACATCTAGGACTTCATTATGTGTCTCTGCAGGGCTTGTATACGCCTAATGAAATACTGCAGGATGTCTGTATGCAGCACATTTCCCTAAAACCTCATCAAGATAATGCAGCAACCTAAGTGATGAGTGGTGTGAGACAATTCAATTCACACTCTGAAAGAATGTGAAGCTGATAAAACATCTAGGCAAGATAGTGGAGCAGTCAATTATTGATCGGTTTATCTACCCAACGCGAATACAAGACTTCAGAAGAATGGAAATGAAGAGATTACCTATATGCAGATGGTCACTGTACTTCCCCAGCACTAGAGGAGAATGAGAGAGATTAACAGATATGTATCAGTGAGAGACATAAAAAGCAGAACAATCATCACGTGCGACACAGTCAATAAATTAAATCGGGAGTCAAGCATTAAAAACAAAAACATTGAGCAAAGCTTGTCAACACACACTGTTACAACATTCAAAAGGGGAACATGACACATGAGCTTAACCTTGATGTGTTGACTCAAGTTAAACATTACGGCTCGCTCGGTTGTAACTGAATAAACGGACTTGTGCCCGGTTTTGATCACCTGGAGCACTTTTTGGTACACATTGACTAAAATGTCAGTTTGTAATCATGTTTCGACTACTCCATGAGAAACACCTAAAGGACACCAAGCTCTTACAAAGTGCACCCACCACACTGAGTGTTCACAATATCAACATGCATCGTTGAATAGAAAATGTAATCAAAATAACATACTAAGGGGTCAAATTGGTATTTAATGCAACGAAATGTAAAACGGAAATTATTATAACTTATTCTACTACTTTTTAATTAGCAGGATTTTGTAAGATACTATGGATTATGATCATATCATCATAACATGATTGCACTGAATGTCAATAAACACTACAGGTGAATCATTGTCCAGCTCTAACAGGACATTGGCCGATCACCTCTGTTATGATAGAGGATCCTGTCTGACTGTGCGCAAAACCTTCCAACCAATCTTTATATTCCATGTATTCATTTAATTGTTTAACAGTCAATTAAAGTACTTTCAATACTGTCCGATATAAGCTTTAAAAATGTGCCCACAAATGTATTGTTTACCTTTTTAAAAAGAATAAACAATTCCCTAAAACAGTTGTTTTCAGCAAACATTTCACAGGAATGGCACCGTTTTCTGCCATGAATGTTTACATACTTAGGGAGTATTTCCAGCAGCAGGACGTGTATGTGGACTCAAAACATCAGTACCCATGTTCATTGTAATGAAGGAACATGTCACCCAGTGCAAAATTACTACTAAGGCAACTATGGCACAGAGGAATAAGAATAAGATACATGTGGTTTTTGCGTACACAGACAATTGGTGTTTCTCAAAGTCAAGGAAGGATCCTTCAAATGAATTTCAAGGATGCTACGTCATCGAATCCCGACGAAGAACTGCTCCAAGGATGGTTTTGGTGAGTTTTTATTTTGTTTGAATAAAGTGTGTTTTACAATCTGCGAGGTAAAATTACCGTGTTTTTCCAAATGGAGTCTGGTGGCTTTGAGGAGGAGTATATGATTTTTATGTTTTGTACGTTAATAAATTATGATTGTCCAAATCCGTGTTGATTTTATTTCTTTTTAATAGTCCTACATTGTTTGAATCTGTTTATATAGTTTTGAGGAATGCAATATTGTAATATACTGAATTGTTCTAAATAAAGTTTGGAAAAGAAAATACCACGTCCATTTCTTCCGCACACTGGCACACTTGCTAGACTGTTCCAATAGGTTTGTTCGAGATGGAAGCCTGGAAAGTAGACAAGATCAGGCGGCAGCAGCAGTGGGCGGTGACTAAAAGCTGTGGTCAAGTCGGACAGTTTCCAGCCGACACATCCATGGTTTCCGGCAGCCTTCAAAAAATGTACAGGATGTCACAGGAATAATTACATCCTGTTAGATTCGATCTATAGGCTACTTGTAGTTGTCAGAGCAAGTCGGGATCAAGTCAGACACAAATCTAACCGGCATGCATTGGCCGCGCTGGCCTGGCTCATCTCGAACGAGCCTAAAGTGTGCTCTCCGAATGCTAAGAAGGAGTCTTGCCTAGCCTCTGTAGGACCCAACTTGGAAGGATCCGTCCAACCAAAGAAGCATCCTTGACTTGAGAAACACCCAATATTCGGTAGCAGGATCAGTTCATTGTTGGTTTATTAATGGGATTTGTTGGCAATAAGAAACATATAGAATAGTACCAGCCTTATCATTTAATTCTTCTTTAAAAGGTTAATGTAACCAAGAACCCAAACATGTTATGTCCTATAATTTAAATCCAGAGTTTCTTTAAATTGAGTAGTACTGCCACAGATATTGAAAGCCAATAAACAACATCACTTTGGTATCATCCTAAGTGGACATTGGTTCCTCATAAAGCACTCACAATTGAGCAGGCCGAGCTGCAGCAGTGACGCCAGGGCAGTGATGATCATAAACATGAGAAGGCCGCCCCGCCGGCCCATCAGGCCCACCGCCGGGCACAGCGCCAAGCAGGAAGCCACCGCAATGCCTGCCATGGTGTAATAATCTGCATAGAAGTTGTGGAACATGGTCGTCTCCTGAGCTTCAGGGTCCATCATGCTGCGGGCAAAGCAGTGGTGGATCCCATAGCCTGTCAGCCTGGATAAAGAACATACACAGGGCTAGGTTAGGGGATACTAGTAGTAAAGTATGCACAACAGGAGAGAAGAACAAGAAGAAAAGAAACAAGAAGAAGGAAGGGACAAAATGGTAAACACAAGGGGAGAAGATAATATAGGTCCAAGCAAATCTAAAAGATGAGGGATAATTCAAGGTTTATTACATTTTCTTTCAGAGAAACTGCACACAGGTAAACACTGATTTATTGACACACACACACACACACACAAATACAAGAGCAAACACTCACACACCCTTTTTCTCCTGGTTGTCTAATGTTTCATAAGGACACAGCAGCTCATGTAAAATTTATGCCGACTTGGGGAGTTAGGGATACCGTGCACTGAAGCAGAGCTAAAGCTGGGTCAGCCCAGCTAGAAAAAGAGGTCTCAGATGGAGAGCAGAGGAGGGATCCCACCGGAGATGAAAAGAGAGAGCAGCACAAATATGGAAGGGCAAAAGCATTGAGGGCTGCTGATCAATGCCGTATCGAGCCTCCAGGTTAATAGTGCCATCTCGACTGCACAAAATGGCGCGTCTGACTGGCATTGCCTCGCCCCACACCAACATACAAGCACACGCACGCTTTCCCTTTTTTTCTCTCTCTGGTTTTTTCAGATCCTCCCACACACTCATAAGTACCTTGATAGATAAATGTTCAAACGGTTTCTAAGTACCAATACGAACACTTACGAGTTGACGCAGAGCACCACAATGTTCTTCCACAGGTTTCTCGTCCCGACCATTTTCACAATACACGTCTTCTTGGATTTCTTTTGAAGAGCTCTCTGCAGTTCTGGAAACAAGCAAAAACATGTTAATCTTAGAGCCCGACCAATATCTGACTTTTGATATAAGAGCATAGAGCAATATATGAGCATAAAAGTTATTTCAAAAGTTTGAGTCCAGCAATGCAAAGGGTGGTCATTTTGAATAGTGCAATGGTCTGTTTCTGCTTCAAATGCATTATTATTGTTCTCTATTCTTTATTATTCCTATGTTGTAGCATCACTATATATAATTATTTATGTATAACAAAATATAACTTGTGTTTTTTTATTGTGAGTATAGATTTTTCCCCACAATATATAGTTTATGTTGTGGTTTATGAATTAATACTGCTACGTTTTCTATCCAAGGCAGTAACAGTAAACATAAGATGACAACAAATCATGAGCAATAAACTTCATTGGAAATTATACATTTTTAAACAGTAATTTAAATAACATACATAATACCACAGAAATATCTTACACATGTATTTAGAAAAACAAGGGTTAAAAATTATGGAGGAGGAAACCTGCCAAAATGAAAAATGAATAAATAATATAAACAGACACGTGCGAGCATATAGCCGATCTAAGCATTCTGACCCTATGACACATGTTGAATGACAGCCCCCTCATTTGCATAATGAGGCAGAAATGCATAAAGAAATGTATGAAAAAAAGAATAAAGAAATAAATACATTTGGGGAGATAAATGGGGTGGGAAATGCAACGGGAAAATCATAGAGAAATAATTAATAAATAAATTTTGAATGAATAAGAAATAAATGCAAAAAATAATTAAATAAATTTAAGTGAATGAATATAAATAAATAAATAAATATATAAAAGGGAAAATTAAAAAGAGTCGATAGATACAGGAATTAATACAAAGGTAAATGAATAAAGAAGCAAAGTAAAACAGAAATATCAATTTATGTCACATTTTGTCAATTAATTAATGCCTACATTTATTTTTAATATTAATTTTGGAACATTTAATTGCATATTTATTTATTCATTTATCTAGTCATTTATTTATACATTTTTAATTTCAGCAGGTTCCGTCCTCCATAAAAAAAAAACTTAAAAATGCAGCCGATGAAATATTAATGTAGTCTGATTTCTGTTTGCATATCAGCCGGCATATACTGATTCCAATATATCGGTAATAAACCAATATTATCAGCCAACATGATCCGCCTGCTTATATATCCATCAGACTCTAGTTAATATCATCATGTCGAATTGAGTTCTCAGGTCGAAGGAAAGTTCGACAGCAGTCTGGCTTCTCTAAAGACACAAACAAAGACGCCCCTGATTCATTGCAACCACAGAAAATTCCACATGTATTTTTAATGAGCAGGTTTCATCCTACGTGACCAGCCTCCCGCTGCTGTGTGAGACAGGTATGACGATGTTCTCAGAAAACAGGAACGGGTCATAAGAAGGCAACACCTTCAAACCGCAGGTGAAGTGTGACAGGGCAAACGGTGGATGTTTTGGTATCAGGCTGCGGGTTGCCACAGAAACACACCTCTGCTTTGCGGTACTGTATGTTCATGTTGACTCAGGCATGTGACAGCATTCCACACCGCCGCCTCAAGGTTATCTCGAGCTGTACCACTCAGGCTTTCCAGTGATCCCATGGCCATGCTACAAACCTCTGAGTAAGACTTTCCCCTACTGAGATCTACGCAAAGATGACCTAATCAGTACTAGTTACACATGTATCTGTCATGTCTGAGTGCTTGACAAAGTTACTCAGCTGCTCTGATATAGAGGCAGTTAGTACATTCAGTGCCCAAACATTGTGTTTTTGTGCTGAGCAGTTAAAAGTGAGAAATATTACTGGAAGACTCGGGGACAGCCAGTTACTATAAAAACAAGAGTGGATAAATTAATGTCTATGGCAAGGTACTTTTCTCAATGCTGCGTCAGCACACAGTCTTTGAGTTTTAAAAAAGTGCAGTCAATTTCACACTGAGTGGTTCCTCTTTGAGCTTTTTCCCAGCAGTGGCACTGCTTCTTTTTCTAAATGGATTGATAAATACAGTACAGTGAGCAGTGCCAGAACAAAAATGGAAAAAGTATACTACAGTAAATGGTGTCCTTTTAGTTTAATACAAATGCAATCTGATATGACATTTAACGACAACACAATTCACTCTGCTCTTTGCCTCTGGCACGACAAGTACAGACGCAGTTTAACCCAGGGTCAAAGTTCATGACCTGCGTCCGTCTGTCGTCTCCGTACACCACCCACCCACCCACGCTATAACGACATGAATGTGCGTTCTAGAGTGTCTTAATGTAATGTTCAACACCGACTGCTACCTCCGGAGTGGTCTGTTACTATGGTAACCAGGCAGGAAGCAGATATAACCTTGTCAATCTGTCTTATTTAGGAAAGCACAGTTTAGGATAGTAGCACACACCCAGCGATTTGAAAAGGGATACAAAAAAAAACTTGGAAGATGACATTGCAGCAAATATATAAAAGACATAATAACTACTTTAGCATTAAAAAACATACAGTAAATCACATGATCAAAATGTAAAAATCACACTTTTAATGCAAATTTCTTCAAAATTAGTGTTGATGTATGCCTTACCTGTGAGGATGTTATCGGTGTCGAGCTCCATGTTCACTCGGTTTTTCTTTGCTATGTGTCCCATGATCCACTTGGAGCGGCTGTACTGCTGAGTGGCCAGCAGCCAACGCAGTGACTCAGGGAAGATCCTGTCAAAAAGACAGGGGATGTCCTCGTTAATAAGAGGCAAAAAAAAAAAAAGACAAGTCACGACAAAATGAATCCGCCTTTTAAAACGCTGACTGAAATCGATCTAAAAAGCGAGGAATGAATGTCTGTCTGTCTGTCTGTCTGTAAGTCTTTATGTCTGTCTTTCAGTGGGTCTTTGCGTCTGTCTTTCTTTCTTTCTGACAGTCTTTATGTCAGTCTTTATGCATGTCTGTCTTTCTGTCTGTCTTTCAGTATGTCTTTCCATGTCTTTATGTCTGTCTTTCTGCATGTCTTTCTGTCTGTCTTTCTGTATGTCTTTCTGTCTGTCTTTCAGTATGTCTTTCCATGTCTTTATGTCTGTCTTTCTGCATGTCTTTCTGTCTGTCTTTCTGTATGTCTTTCTGTCTGTCTTTCAGTATGTCTTTCCATGTCTTTATGTCTGTCTTTCTGCATGTCTTTCTGTCTGTCTTTCTGTATGTCTTTATGTCTGTCTTTCTGTATGTCTTTATGTATGTCTTTCTGTCGGTCTTTCTGTATGTCTTTATGTCTTTTTCTGTCTGTCAATCTGTATGTCTTTATGTCTGTCTTTCCGTCTCTTTATGTATTTCTTTTTGTATGTCTGTCTGTCTGTCTGTCTTTCGGTCTGTCTTTCGGTCTGTTCATCACATATCTCGTAACTTATGAACCGTAACTCTCAAAAACAAAATTATTTTTTTCCTGGATTTCATGGGTCCAGACGAATTTATCAACGAGCCACGTCCATTTGCGTCTAGAACTTTCCACCATTTTGAATGGTGTCCAAATCTGTTGTTTTGCTACTCCTCCCACAGATTTTGAGACAATCTATAAAGGAAACTATAAAAACTTTAAAGGAAGGAATCTCTGTCTGTCTGACTATGTTTGGACTGTATGTATGAATGACTGTCCTTCGCATGTCTCGAAAACGCTGCAAGCAGAACGTTTGGGGGCCAAGCCATCGGCCGGTCCCCGATGGGCAAACGCTCCGAACGGGCACTGCACTCATCTCTCTCAATCAGGGTTAAAAGTATCAAATCTTGTTTGTATCCTGAACAGGAAATCCAGCTTCACACGCAAACACTCACATACCAGTTACAGGTGGCAGGGCCTCAAATTAGCCCAACCAGATGTCATTACTGGGGGAACAACAAATAAACACACGGCTGCCAGCCATTGTTATCCCGTCCCTGCTTTCATTTGTTATGCTCTATTATCCGGTAGTTGTATTGAGTTATGTTGCGGTGCGCACATTCCTGTGAGCGGTCAGGTTTCCCCTCGCAGATGTGTTGAAGACAGTCAGCAAAAAACGATGCCACATTTGCCTCCGTTGTTGGTTGCACTTCTCTGGAGCAGATGTCTCTACCCAAGTAAAAGTGCAGGATTAATGATCTTACACTGGCATGGCTTTAAGTTGTTTTCCCAAATCAGCAAACTTGGATCACCTGCAGTGTTCAGCCAAATCAGCTGTATTTCTATTTTTGCAGAGTCAGCCACTTTGTCAGTGATGGGTCCAATTTGTGCCCATAAACGTTGTCTGGCTTAATCAAGAAAGTCAACACGGGTCCGTACTTTCCCAGAATCCTCTTGTGAAGCTTGACTCAAGCTTGCTGATGCATTTGTGTATCTCAGTAGTGTGTGCTATGTGGACAGCTCTATCGCATGTGTAGAAGGAGGCTACGGTGTTTGCCAATAAAAGCTTGCTCTGCACCTTGCAGATTGAGTTCACTGTCCAATGTCCAGTATTATCTGTGAGAAATATCAGTTTTACAACCTGCTCTACTGTATGTCCTTGACTTCTGTAAGTCTTTTTCAGCCAGCAAGGCCACGATCGCATAACAGCAGACCGTTACAAAAGCCCTTCCACAGCGTAGCCGCCCGTCTGCTGAGCTATTGCTTGTTTTCACTCATTCATCAGGATAACAGCGACTACCCTGGTGTATGCCTCAGGTTACTGACTCCTGCTCTGTATCATTGTGGAAACCCCCATCTATCTGCTCTGCTCTCTGTGTCCTACATTGATTCAATTGCATCATATCACCAGTATTGATGTTTGATCAGATTAGTGCTTTGGAGTCCTTTTGATGGTTTCTGAGTGGAAACACTCTTTATTCTTCAGGCACAACATTGAAGAAAGCCAAGGCCTTTGATACCCTGTGATAAAATCTATACTCTTGGATTTTCTTCTGCTGGCTTTCTACACATCAGCAGCGCTGTGGAGCGTTGGGCATCACAGTAGAATAAATGGAGGTGAACACACAAGTATTTATTACCTGGGCTTTAGCAAAAGAAGACTGCAGTAACTGTAGAGGTCACTGCAAATGGGTTAATGAAAAGACATTAAATTTAATTCAGCTGGGAACTCACTGGTGAAAAATGTCAATGGAGGGAAGACTTTCTCCTTCTTTGTTTGAACCATGTAAATCTGCCAAAGCATATACTGTATGGCTTAACCAGGTTTTTTTGACACTATTGAAACACCGCTGAATCTAGCACATGTAGAATATGCTTGCAGATGGCAACACATATTTCTATCTCATGTAGAAATTTAAACTGAAAACACATTTTAAACTTCAACAGAATAATAAAAGATGTGTCGGCGCCAAAGTGCAGCAGATGCTCGGGTTCATTTCCTTACCAGATGTAGGACAGCATCAGCAGGAGGGGGCAGATGATGACGGCTTGGAGAACCTGCCAGTCGCGACAGAGGTATGCCACGCCGGGCATCAGCAGCTGACCACCCAACACCACAAAACTGGCCACCATGGTCATGGAAAAACGCCATCCTGGCAGGCACAGCTCAATCCCTGGCAGAGAGAACAAAGAGGAGAGAAAAAGAAAGAGAGAGCACAAGTGTTATTGGGTTTTCTGCAACAGACAAAGACCAAAATGGGCATGTACCGCAACGAGGCAAATACCCCGTTTTAAGATTTCTTGACAATATGACACCAGCTTTACATCCATCTTAAGTTCAAACTTTACTTTAAGATTTACGTATCCCTAAATTAAAACAGATTGCTCCTTACAAAACAGTTCTTAGGTAGAAATTAGTTGTTATCAGTATTGTAATATACTAATGACATTTTTTTGACGTGTTTATATGGAATATGGTCGGCATATCTGACCCAATGATGTAAACTAGGAAGATTTAAAATTACATTTCACAAAAATAACACAACGTACAAATTACAAAATGTTATGCCAATGATATTAGCTAGGTCAGCACAATTGTATATTTCCCACTCATTCTACTACAAAATCTGAAACATCAATTTTTTTGGGGGGCTCTGGGAAGCCTTTTACAAAAAAAACTAATATTTTCACATTTAGAGCTACAGCGCGTGATTTAAATAAAGGCGATAAATCACCATGTACAGTTGTTGTTCAGAGACAGCAGACAGGCCGAGACAGTAGGGCTGCTGTGAGAGTGAACTAACTAGAAAGAGGTTCCTTGTACTCAATCCTCCTCTATCAGAATGGCACTGATTCATTCACCCAGCCATTAGCATGCACACCACACTGGCAGCCAGCAACCACAGACAGGCCAGCCCTTTAGTTACTGCAGTGGAGAGGATGGCTTCACATCAAACCGTAGAACAGCGAACAACGCTGTAATGCTGCTATTCTCGTAATGCCCTGATCTTTTGTCCTGCTTCATTCACCCCTTTTTGTTATACTTCGCTATTTTTTTTTCTAATGGGTCTTTTCTGCGGCCCAAGAATGTGAACAGTCCCCACATGGGCCTTTCAAGGTGACAGGGCCAGCATAATACAGTGGGTGTCGGCGGACCCGCTTCATTCCAGTGGAAAAGACCGGAATTTCAATTAGGACTTGCCCCCTTCTGAGGACATGAATAATGTTCTCTGTTCACAGACACTATCGCAGCTGGAATGACAAAGCCAATGAGCTGAGAGCAGGGCGATGGGTGCAAGACCTGCTGAGTTTGAACCAACTAACCTCGAGACCCCTTCTCTGCGCCCTGCCGGGAGAAAAAGTGACGGTTCACTGGTTTACGGACCGCATGGGATTTGAATTCTTCGGTTATGCATAAGGCGTCATGTGCACTGAACAGGCCACTGCATTGTGACCGGAAAAGTACATCCTATGGTGAGTTATGGAAAAGTGCTCGCACGCACAGACATATGACCCTTACCCTAACTCTATCATTAACATAAAAGATATTAAAATAAATGTGAATATATATAAAATATGGCACATGTTCTGTAGATGGTGCTGCAGAATGAGGACCAGAAAGGAAAGGAGTCCTGAGCGCCTTACTCCTGCTGACCCTAATCCTCCACAACCCACTAGATCAGCATTCCCACAATGCCCTGCTGCAGCCTGTATTCTACTGACATAAATCTACCACTAACTAATCTGATGACGCATACAAGAAACTCACCGAAGATGCTCGCTGAGGATCTCTGGGGTGACAAAACAAGTGGGACATACAAGCTTTTTAAAAATAGACCCATTTGAATGCATATGGGCACATGCTGTACAAAGTGGAAATGACATCATCAATGATCAAGCCAATTAATAATTATGATAATCCCCCAAAGAGGCTTTGGCTGCTTTGCTGACAAAACAAGAATATGAATCACACTCTGGTACACGCCACAGTAGCTCACTAGCCTTCTGTCAAGTACACAGCTCAGTCAAGGAGGCCCATTGTTTTACAAGTGAAAGAGATTGGTTGACCACTAAATGCACTCAGTGCAGCCACTCCCTGTATCCACAGGCTAATGTCATGACCTTCTACTGGTCACATGAGGTCCACATGGCCCAGTGCCATGATTTCACTGCCTAATCCTGGCAACTCGATCTGTTAAGTATATCATAATGATAAGGAGACTCTGAGGCATTTCTCCGCATTGAAAGATAACAGAGGTTTGTTTGCTGGGAATCATTTTTATGGCATAACTATGACTTATTCTCAAGTCTAGAGCTGCAAAGCCTTCAAGCAGGTGTCAAAGGTGGGAAGTAAAAATGCAGCTGTATTGCAGTTACCGTCCCGCAGCTGTGTTCCCTCTTCTCCATCAACTTATTTTACCTCTACTGCTGTGAGTTCTTGTGCCTCAGGGTGAACGGTACCAGATGGTTCCAGACCTCATGTCTCTGATTGGTTCAGCTATTGACATAAGTCTAGCTTTGTGCTCATTAACCGCTGTTTCCTCCAGTTGGACAAGGATATTGAATGAAGGCTGGGACACGGTCTTGAGCTATGGGGGTATGACAAATGCGCAGTGTAACTGGAGCTGGGATGTTGGAGGGTTACTGCAGACGGCGCTAGAAATAAACGGATGATGTCCGCTCAGGTGCTCTTTGGGTGCGCTCGGCCTGACAGAATCTTTTGGGTACGCTCGAATGGACAGCCGATATACAATAGAATGTTTTCAAACAGAAAGCATGTGTTTATGGTCTTTTATCAAAGATCTTTTCAATAATTGCAGAATTGTAATTCTCACCCTTGAAGTAGACTATCATTGACACCCTCCCTGCGGACACCTCAGTGAAACGAATCAATCATTCTCATGTTCTATGATCGTGTGCCAGGTAGTGAGCTTTTAGGCAAGTGCAGACCACATTTTACTGCGCTTGTGTTGTACCCCAATGATATCACAATATGGCGTCGTGACATCTCATCTTTTAAGCAGTGGGCTACCTCCGGGTCTGAGAAGTGAAGCCGATGCTGAAGTGCCTTAAACTTGCATTCTTTATAAAGGCCAGCAGGGGGCAACTCCTCTGGTTGCAAAAAGAAGTCTGATTTGAATAGAAGTTATACCTCAGTTAACATTATAAACGTGAGTTTATGGTCTCAATCGCTAGTTTCAAGTCTTCTTCACTACAGCATGATGTTCACTTAGTAAATTATGGTCCCATTAAGAGTCAAATAGGCTATAAAGAAGGGTATGCTTTAAGGCGTGGCTACCTCATGATTGACAGGTCGCTACCACGGAGTTGTCCGGACTTGATGTTGTCCGTCTTTTCATCGTCGAACTTTAACCCTTTCACAGTGTGTCTTCAGTTCATGAAAGTTAATTGTAACATTTTGGTCGCCTAACAATGTCTTATTCAGCGTTCGGTTGTACTTTGCTCCACCCTCTCATGTCACTTCTGGTTGCAAAAAAACAATACGGCGACGGCCAAAATGCCAAACTCGAGGCTTCAAAATGGCAGTCCACAAACCAATGGGTGACGTCGCGGTGACTACGTCCACTTCTTATATACGGTCTATGCTTTTAAGCCTCCTTGCAGTCGGAGAAACAATCGACTAATCAAAGCTTTGTCGGTGGAATTTAAAAAAGTGACGTCATCGTCCTACATAGCCAGCTACCTAGCCACACCCATTAAGAATAGTGACATAACATTGCAGCCTACCATCCACAATCTCCCATGGGTGTGCAATTGGGAGATCTGGTGATTGTAATGCCCAATGATTCACATTATTTTCATAATTTTCAGACTCATGAAACCCTGTACAGAAGCATTTGTTATCTTTCTCCACAAACATATTCAGGCATTTCATTTGTCACAGCTTTCCTGATACTGTAGATGCTAATGGTCTTTTCTTCCACATAATAATGTACTATAAGCTCAAAAGGCCTGGTTCACTTTCACACAGTATTCATGTGGGTGGTCTGCATGGGGCTCATCCAGACTTCACTGGGTAGGTCTGCAGCTTTATCAATATATTGTTAGAGCTCCACAGCTTCAAAGCTGTGGTCACAGATGGAAACGCTGGGCGAGACCAAACTCGATTCAGGCATGTGCAAAGCTGCTGATGAGTTTTTGGAGTGCTTCCTGAGAGTGACGGGCCAGTGCAGCATTGTCAGCAAACAGCACTTCCCTGATTAGGAGGACCCAATGAACCTTGGTGTGGAGTTACTGCAGATCGAAGAGGTTTTTTGTGTGAAGGCAAATTGCATCCTCAGTGGAACATAGTGACCACAGAGGAGAAGAAATCAAACAGTGTGGGGGCGAGTGCACAGCACTGTTTAACCCACAGTTAAATTCGAGATTAAATGAAAAACGCCTCTTTAACCCTTTTAAATCACCTCACGTAACCTAGTACCAACTAATTTCAACCAAAATATCATGACATCCATCCATCAATCAATCTGCAACTTTTAGCGACAAGGGCAGTCCTCGGTAGCTCTGTATCATGCTACATTTTAAGCCTGCCTAATTTTTAGCGGTCCAATCAAATGCGAAGGATTTGATTTAAATCCCTCTTGTGACCGTACACCGCTCAAATATTCCATTTCACTGGGAAATACTCACAGTAGAGAAGCTAAATACACTTCCATTCACTAGGACTTTAACTGGGACAGTCAAATAGGTACCCTTCACATTTTAATAGAACATAAACATCCAAAAAGCTATGGTAGAAAGCCAAGAAGGTAGATCATTGAGATTCTGTGTACATATGGGTAAGAACAAACTGCAGTTTATTTACATTTACTCTGGCAAATAACTTCCAAAGAACGCTCCAAAGGGAGATTCCACAGTATAGTTTTTCTCATTATATAGGGTGTTAGCACACAAATATCCTGAGGTCTCCTTTCTTCTGACCACTGAAAAGGGGCTATTGACTAAGAATAAGGCCATACTCATTGATTAGTCCCTTATCTGGAAGTGCAAAGAATGCAAACTAGCCACAGGCACTTTCCTCTGATCTGTGTGTGTGCTGAAATTCTCAGCAATCAACCCACCACCAGGAGAGTATTTTCCTTTGTTTGTGTGTGTGTGAGTGTCCTAACTATCCCACCATTTCACACAGAAAGATCAGCACAAAATCAAGCTATTGGCTCTTTGGGAGATACAGAACAGAGTGACTGATATACAGCTTGCACTCTGACACAAATATTAGACTGGAATTGCCCCAACACAACAGACTCATCAGCCTGACTAAAGAAGAACTGAAACGGCATGCGTTTTACACTCATCGATATAAAGTGCAAAGGTTGCACAAGCTGATTCTGACAACCACGATAGCGTGAGGTTATGTCATGCAACAAAAGGTTAGAAATTAGACCACTAGGTCATCTAGTGTGCCTTTAAACAAGGAAGCGGTCTCCTAAAATGAAGACATGGAAAGAAAAACAGATGTAAGATGTACATGTAGCCTAACGTGTTAGGGGAGGAAGTCTGTTGAACAACCAACAATGCAAACTCGGCACAAAAGGGAACTTTAACCCTGCTTAGAGGGGAAAACAGAGTCTGCACCTTGACCCATTTATCCGGACACAGCTGGAGCGGACTGTGTGGGAGGATGAGGACGGGTCAACCGGTGTATCCTGGAAAATACCTTTCTTTGGCTAAAAATGTCACACCCTGCCTCTCTGTATACCTGCATCATCCTTTTCCAGCATTTCTTAACATTCAGAATGAATAGAAAGTCGCCGTAGTAAGGTCCATCTGATGGCAGCACAGTATCTCTGCAGTGGTGTGAGGTAGACCTGCTGCTGCTGTCCTCAGGGAGCCAGAGCCGTGTGATGGGAAATGAAAAGCTTCTCTCTTCAGAGATTGAGCGATATCCATCGGTGGCATACGCACAAACGGTTTAAACACAGAGCGCAAGACAGGTGAGGTGAGGAGAGGAAGGCAAGCAAACAAAGCATGTCGTCTGTCAGTATGTACCAACAAACAGGAGTCCGACATTGCCACAAAGGGAGCCATTTACACAGATAAACACACATAGAGCTTCCATCTTTCTGTGCTTCCCTCTAGCGCAGAGAGATTAATGCCTGTGATACCAGGAGGGCACCACAGAGGAAAAAAGAAGCACCTCATTACAGGAAACTCAGGAACAGCGAAGAGGCCTGGCCTGGCTGACCTGACAAAACACAGCAAAGTACTGCAGCAGGAAGCATCACAGATCATCCTGTCTGGACAGAGGAGCATTACTCTACTGTCATAAGGATGGAAACATGCACACAGACAGCTGGGGAACTAGGGGTGGGAATCACCAGAGGCGCCCAACGACGCGATACTTTAGTCACGATACGATCTTATTGCGATTTTAAACATTTTGCGATATGCTTAGTATTGCGATAAGATATATTGCGATATTTTGCAATTTATTACCTTTTTTCAACTGGAAATTATGCAGTTTGTCAACATCTGTTTTCTCTAATAAGATCATCATCATCATCTATTGGGGACACACGTGACTATAAAATCTCATGGAGGACAGATCAGAAGAAAGGATATAAGGGTGTTGTCATATTACCAAACACTTGGTCTGGCATGCTGAATATGATTCCTAAAAAGAGGAAATGCTCAAATGCCCTTTCTGTGCTCTATTTCTGTAACATTTTCACTGACACACATTTTTAAAAACAGCTGAGTATGGCACAGAAGTTCTTTTATAGTTGCATGCTTTATATAATGTATCACATATGACCACAACCTCTCTCTACATGGTCCATACATTCACACACTGCTTCCTTGCCACTACACCACTACATCTCAGGCTGTGCCGGAGGGGTTGCAGGCTCAGGGACAGTCCGTGTCAAGCTCAATCGGATTTGTTCTGAAGTATCACATGAGCAGAGCAAAACCGACGGACTGAAATGCATATTATTGTTGCAATAAATGATTAAAACCTTGAAGAGAGTGTCGTTACTGAAGTAAGGTAATAATAACTAAAATACTTACACGAAGGGCAGTCAAATTATAACTTTAACACACTTCACAAAATCTTTAATAGTCTACAAACTGTGTTGGAAAAGATCAGCAGAGTGCTAGAATGCCATTCATCTTCATATCACATGTACTTCCCTGGGTTTCAAGTAAAATGTAGTCTTCTGTATGCATGTGCGATCACTACTCATACTAGCCCAGTTTGTGTACAAAAGGAGTGACAGCACCGCCTACACAATCAATACAGCCTGAGTGTCTGGGTGTGTCAGCAGCAATTTACCTTATTGACATGAATACAAGACTTTTTTTCCCCCCTTAGAAATTACACTTGCTATAATGAGATCATATAACATGGACTAGACGTAAATGTGATACATTTATCAATCATTCTTTGTCTGTCTCTCTCGTGCTTATTTCGTCCATTTCTCTCTCATTGACTTCCATCTTCTTTCCCAGACATGACAAGTTTCCATTAGCAGCGACCTGAATTATTAAAGAGCACCTATTACGCTTATTTTCAGGTGCATACTTGTTTTTGGGGTTTCTACTAGAACATGTTTACATGCTTTAATGTTCAAAAAACATTTTATTTTTCTCATACTGGCGGTGCTGCAGCACCTCTTTTCACCCTCAGTCTGAAACGCTGTGTTTGAGCTCCTGCCCCCTCACCCCTCCCGAAAAGCCCAGTCTGCTCTGATTGGTCAGCTGGCCCACTCTGTTGTGATTGGTCAACCGAACCAAACTCTTCGGGCGTGTTTGAGGGCGTGCCGCACTAGTCGCTAGGCAGGTATTATGCAAATGTGTTACTTTGTGACATCACCACTTTGCGGAAGGAAAGGCGGGACTTCAAGGACGGCATTATAACTTTGCAGACCTTTTACATACACACTAAATAAAAGGGAAAAAGCACAAATCATCTTTAATAAAATCCAACCCTCTTAGGACAACACTAATAATGTATGCAGTGTGCATTTTAGTCAGGGCTCAATACAAATCTACAGAACAAAATCAGCTTGGAAAACAAGGTCATTTTAGTGCAGAATGGCTCCATTATTGGCATTTTGTGGAGCATAGCGACAGGTGAGGTTTTTCAAATGAATTTTAAATTGACGTGGACACTTTATTTTTTAAATCTTGATGACTTGAGAAACCAAATCATAAGATATTGGAACTATCCATTGGCTAGTTTAAGTAACACCTCAGACATCATGAATGTGTAATATATGAAGAGAAAGGGAATCAAACCTAAAAAGAATACCCCGTCCCTTATCAAAATTAAGTGAGTGACAACAATTTGAGCTGGCCATTTCTCCAAACCATTAGCTTGAGTTTGTCCCAGGACATCCTCCATTAAAACTAACTTTTTCCTTGTAGATCATCACACAGAGAGCAGTCATGAGCATGTATGTCAAAGGTGACTAACAGGGAAGTTATAAACCTCTGTATGCTGCATGACCCACGACAATAACAGAATCATGTGGTCCGTCTGTCTACTTTCTGCATCTAGTCTACTGTATCTCACTCTACAAGGCCTCTCTCACTCACACACACACACGCCCATGACATGTATAGGCTTGCCTCTTCTACTTCAGACAAGAAAAGAGAGCAAGAACTCCACTTGAGATGAGTTTATAGACATTTGCTCTTTACTGCAAGGCCATTATACAGACTTCTCAAAGTAAACATCCTGCCTCTTATTGACATTTCATAGTTGCTTTCGGGAAATTAAAAGGTGTGAGATGAAAACCATTACGCTCAAGGACACACACACACACACACATTTAAGCTGGCATTTTGGTAGAGAAACGTCACATTAGTCCACAAGTCTTTCACCAAGTTATAGCTACAGTAGGCTATGTGTACATTTGTCGCTGTAATGGAAAACTGATATTTGGTGTGAATAAATACTTCTTGGAAAAAATGTATGTCTAAAAAAAGCATCTGATTTTAGCCCCACATAGCTGACGTGGATGCATGATATAGCTGCGCAAACAAAAAAAGCGAGCTCTGGCCCACTGCCCCAGAACACAATCACCTCGTCTCAAGCTGATCACAAAATCATCTCTTACTAACACCCGTGCAGTGCAGCCAGCTAGCATGACTCAGCTAACTGATGTGCAGCGTGTGTTTGCATGTGAGGGGTTACCAGGCGAGGGATGGGGCTGGGAGGGGGGTGGGTGGTGAGGTTGTTTACTGTGAAAACACATTAGTGAGCAGCACCATGATGCTGAACTATAGGCACTATGAGCCTGGTGCTGTGATGCTAAAAAGGCTAGCGCACACTGATGGAGCACTAGGGTATAAATAGCAGCGCTGCATCAGATGACTTTCTATAGCTATGGGCTTTGCTATTCTGCTGTTATACTTTGGAACCAACATACTATAGATGAATGTATGCACTGGCCTAGTTTATACATGAAAGGGCTTAACGTTAACGTACAGAAACACTTCACTCTCAAGTTGCGGTGGTGGTGTAATTGTATCTTGCCTCTTAAGCCGCCTTCACATGATAAGAGATTTGCTCTACAGTCAGCGCGAGGTAGGGCGCAGAGACTTAAAGAGGCAGCAGGTAAAATATCTCCCCAAAAAGAGCGCAAGGAACGCCATTTACTGTTTCTAGGCAACAACAACAGTTGCAGCTGTTCTCATTGGTTGGGCTTTGAAATGTCAGCGGCAGTCGAGGTCAAAGTTGAAATAATTTGAACTTTAAGCGCAGTGCTACGTCGCGATTATGTGTGTTGCGCCACGCCGAGGGTAGCTCTTCCGCTAAGTCAGGCGACACTGCTCTCCCCATAGGGAAACAATGGCAAAGCCAGCGCAGAGCGGTTTTACTGCTGATCGTGTGTAGACGGCTTGAACCTGCAGTAGGCAGAATGTATTTGGCATCATTGGGCAAAAATGCTTGGTATTTCATTAACTGATCTCAACATGACTCTTGGGTCATAAACTTTCTTATTTTACAGGTAAACAGTACACTACAAGATGTTTCTGACAACATTTGAGGCGAGAAATAGGCATTGCAGTTACAGAATATTTATTCATATTTGATCAGCGCTGCCTAGTTTGACCGTTTGATCAGAGTTTGCGAGTGAATGAAAGCTGCTCAGAGACGGCAGGCTCCAGCTCGGCTCTTATTGGTTGTTTTTCTCCGGTCTGTGAAATCTTGCATATGCCGTTAGGCGCACCGGAGGACACCAGAGGACACAGAGTTTATTTTTTTTCAGATTACCTGTCTCATATGCACTACTGTCAGGATATAGTGACCGTTTTATAAAATAACTTTTTTAAATCATAGTTGCTCCATTTCTACCCACTGCAGCTTTAAGTCTAGCACTCTTCAGAATCAGAGGTGAAAAATCTTGCGTTCTCCATCCTTTGTGCAGTCTCAACATTCCCCTCAGTCTTTACGTTACACTTCTTTTCTACTTGTGTTAGTCACTAGTCGCCATTCTCTCCCTTTGTCTGAAACCACCTGGCCACCAATTCCCCTTTTTTCTCTCTCTTTGAGGCAGTTAGCGTTTAAGTGTCACATCATATCAGCCATGTTGGGTCCTGCAGCGGGCTTTACTTCGACAGGTCATCCTGGCGGAACTGATTGCAGCCTCGTACAAATTGCTCTACACTCTTAAAAAGAAGCTTGCCCATATCCTGAAAACGCAATGTATTAACTCAATTGATACTTCAAGGTCACAATACGGTCATATACAGGGGGGCCAGGAAGATGTGTCTTCTAACTACTGCATTACCATATTCACAAGGATTGCAATCATTGGATTTGCTATTTTCTAGATTCAAATTGCAGCATAAGATGGCGCCCAGCCTTCAAGATCCATGAACTAAGACTTAATTGCACATGGATTGATGAGAAAGGGGGGATTAGTATAATGTCTCCAGTGCAAACACAGCCGAAGCTGGGATTTGGCTCCGACTTTCCTTTGTAAGCAGACTCAAACAAAGCAAGCCACAAAGGAGGGTCATGTGGTTTACAATGCTACATGCAAAAATGTCATATGACTGACGCAGTGTCAGGACTATAATGAATAATGGCTTAGCATGTGGCCAACTGTCATGAAACGTTCCCTAAACAGAACACCTTGAAATAAAAAAAAAATTTGATTTTCTCCAGTAATGTGTTATTGAACGACTGTACTCGTCCTCTCGGAGCAGCTCTCGTGGGGTTGTGTCAATACAGAGTGGATGCAGGGTAAATATCATGTGACAGAGGCCATGCATGATCAGAAATAAGGGCGGCGGTATAGCAACACAAAACCTATACAAATATGCAAAGCTCAAACTAACAACTGTCCAGCTAAGCTTTGCTCAAATTGAGGTCAGTATGTAGTACTTCAGCAAGCTATTCATAAACAGAAGTATAATTTCCAAATAATCATAAGGACATGGTTGATTAGTAAAAAATACTGAAACAGTATATGTGGGGAAAATAGTTTGATTATTACTGATGAATAAGTAGCCAACTGCAACGGGGAACCCCGCAACAACTGTAAGGAGGAATCATATTTGACTGATATGACATTTGACAGTTCACGACAAGATGTTTCTGAAAACATTTGAGGAGAAAAATAGGCATTACAGTGACAGAATATTAATTCATATTTGATCAGCACTCCCTAGTTTGACCGTTTGCGAGTGATTGACAGCTGCCTCCGTTGAATGAACAGCCAATAGGAATGCTCTCTCTCTCTCCGAAATGACCTGTGATTGGCCAAAGTCTTCCGTTTAAAGCCTGAAAACAGAGCCACGAGGAGATGCAGAAGTCTAGTTATCTCTCAGAGAACTTGAGTTACAATATGCTGAAAGGTTATTATAGGACTTTTGCACAATGATGCCAAAAACATTCTGCCTACTGCAGGTTTAAATGAGGAACTGGTAGCCTGAGTTATAATCATCTGTTTCAGCCTGAAGCAAGGAGCCATGGAGTACTTGTGTTTGCTGTTTATGCAAATGGATCAACATGGGTTATCTAACCAGACTCTATACAATCCTGGTCATGGTGGTAAATGCTGGGTTTGTCAGGGCGAACAAGGTTCGATAAATAAATACTAACTCTAGAGTTGCTTTCCTGTAAAATCAGAAACTTTAAACCTACTATTTTAGATATTCTTGGCAAATTCTAAGCCATTGTGCAACCGCACAGGTACCTGGATATGATTGCAGAGGGTAAGGTGTTGCATTAACCTGAATAAAAGAGAAGAATGCCTATAAAAAATTAAAGCGGTTTGTTCGTGACCACTTGACTTACATTGCAATCACTGTATTGTTTTGTAGATTGCAGACTGTTCAGTCGAATGGCAAATGCAAAGAATGTTAAAAAAATAGGATAGAGAATGGTAGAGCAAGAGGGAGGGAGGGAGGGAGGGAAAGTAGACGCTGAGAAAGGAAGAGGAATAACATAAGGGGAAAAAACATACATTTTGACTCTGACTCTCTAGACACAAATGTAGTTTATTTGCAATGCAGCCTTGCTAAACCATCAGATATATTCAAAGCAGGGCTGTCCTTGAACAAAGAAATTCTTCAAATATTCAAATATTGTTTCCTTTTATCAGTCAGAATGGTCAGATACTGCTCAGCTGCTCTGGCATTCAACCGTTAAAGAGGCACATGATTTAAGTTTCCAAATGGCTATTTAATTCTGCCTTTATATAACAGCAACTTGCATTGTTCACTGCACCACTATTCAGAACAGATGTCAGATGAATCTTATCTTTTACGATGGCCAACACATTAAACTGTCACATACAGCAAGATGGAACAATACAGAGTAGACATATAAACTAAGAAAGAACTGCAGTATCGAGTCTGAATTCTACCATTTTGCAGTGGACCTTTTAAAACGAGGACATACCCATTTACAACTTCAACCAATTAATGATTTTTCTCTTGTCCTATTCTTTCCTTTGATTAATGTCATCTCAGACTAAAGCTGAATACTAACAATACAAGAAATAGGCATACTGTATATAAGCTTGTAGAGTAGAGATGTAGAGAAATAATCAGCCCACCACCTCTCATTCGGTTCCAACCACCAGGTTTACTGAACCATAAACTGCGGGCTAATGTGAAGACAAAGGATGCAGATGTCAAGTTCATTTAAAATTGATAGGACACCATACTGTACAGCTTAACTCCACCCGTTTTCCCTCCCTCTGTCCCACCCTCTTCCCTTTGTCCCGCGAGCAGACCTAACGGTCCTATTTTGAGAGTGCGCCGAAGCTTTTCAAGGTATACAGTGTGGAGTAAATTAGAATGACAAGGACACTAAGGGCCCCTTCCTTCATCATCTCGCCCTTGCTCCCTCTCTCTCATCTTCCCCTTCCCTCCACGCTGGTCAATTACTGCGGCCAAAGAGGCTTTTAAGGATCCATCGCGGAGACCAGAGTGTGCATCAGCTGCTCGGCCAATTATCAGGACGCTATCGAAAAGTCTCTGTCTCCCAACGCTACGAACTGATTATTTAAAACCTTTACTATGCAGAGAGAAGGTCACATCAATGGAGAGAGAAAATTACAGTCTCTTCCTGCAGTGATGGGTGAAACTATATTGAAGACAAGTTACAACACCACCCCAAATCCCTTCTGCCATTATCAGATTATTGATTAGCAGTAACAAGGATTCAAATCTCTGGAAAAGACATATGCTAGGAAACCTAAATGGAAATTAAAAAGTTCACTTCAAGGGTAAGGAGGCTGGTATTGGCTGTTGTTCTGTAATGAGAATTTATCCCGACAACGACATTCAATTTAATAAATGTTAGGAGGTCACTGCAACACAATTACTCTTCTTTCAGCAGCATGCTACCCTCATCTAGAGAAGAGAATTAAAGTAGAATAGGCTTTTGATGAGGCGTATCTGGTGGGAAAGAGGACAGCATCAGTGGGAGGATACTAATGATAAAGAGTGGGCGATATCATTAATATTTCAAAAATGATCATAGCATTATCACAATACTAATATGTTACAGTACGTAAAGGACCAGTGCGTAACATTTAGGGAGATCTATTGGCAGAAATGGAATATAATATTAATAAGTATGTTTTCTTTATTCTATAATCACCTGATAATAAGAATTATTGTGTTTTTGTTACCTAAGAATGAGCCGTTTATATCTACATAGGGAGCGGGTCCTCTCCACAGAGTCAGCCATGTTGCACCACTATGTTTCTACAGTAGCCCAGAAGGGACAAACCATACTCTGTTATCGTATCCTGCTTGGGCCGGAATCGATAACGTTACTCGCTCTCGTCGCCGCCGCTCTCTCCCTCTTGCTTCACCACTCACTTTCCACGAACACATTGGCTCTGCTCCGATTGGCTCTAGAGAGGGCCATTCGCGTTTTTGCGTCGGCCACAGTAGCTCTTCAACGTGCTTGGCACGCGGGAGAGGCTTCAGTTGGTTGTAATCTCAACTCAGTGCTAGTTACCGCCAGATCCTACACACTGGACCTTTAAAGTAATAATCTTGAAGATTTTCATTTCAATAACTGTATGTTAAGTCACTATCTATTACTTAATGAGGTAACACAATGGTGATTGAGCCTATGGCACACTGATGAAAGTATTGCAATATTTAGACATTTTCAGTATTACAAATTGGTTGTCTGTGGCGACATTCGTGGAACAAATGCTGAATTAAGTTACTGCTAATACATACCGAACATTTTCTACTGCTGTAGCTTCACATTATAAGCATTTAACTGGCGAAACACAAGTTGGATTTTATTATGACGTAGGCACAGGACATGCAACATGTTTGTCAGTGAGCTTGACTTGATTAAAATAGAACATATTTTGACCTTTAGGAGGTATGATGTTTTGATATGAGATATTTTCAGTGATGATGATGAAATATTTACTCAGCCCTAACAAGGAAAACCGTTCCTCAACAACTTGCAGTGCAAGAAAAGCTGCTCCTACTTAGATATTAACATGGAGCCAAGTCCCAAACAAACCAGTTTGGCCTACGGGTAAATTATAAGTATTGCTGCTACTGCTGCATTCTGTTCAGTGCGTAAATGAAATGCAAGGATTGTCTACAAACTTGAACCAAAGCCGAAACTAAGGTTTCAAGTGCTACCTCAAGCAAAATGCGTCAGCACAAATATTCTATGTTCACAGTAAACACAGATAAGTACTCATATTTCAACGGGCAGTTTGCCAAACCCCTCCCAGGAACAGAGATTGTCCAATAATAGCTTACAACCATAACAGGTCGACGGTCACTGGCTAGAAATGTGAATCCATGCTTTCCTTTACTTCTGTGTTAAATCTAAGACCAATTGTTTCAAAAATTGCTCAAAATTTTGAGTTGTAAATTTGATAAACTGCATTTGTGCTGTGCTAGCTTGACAGGCGTAGCAGAAATAACAAAAACTGAACAGGGCTTAGTAACGGGTTAGTTAGCACAGAGCTTGTAGTAGAGAGATAAAGACTTACTGAGGACGTAAAGAGAAAGGGTTATCCCCGCCAGGCAGAAGCCCTCAAAGAAGCGCAGGGTGCTGAACATGGGGACGTTGACCGAGAAGGCCACAGTCAGACCAAACACCAGCATGAACAGCACCGATATGATCAGCACCGGGTGGCGGCCAAACCTGCGGAGCAAGGTAAAAATTATTAAAAGGACTAAGGACACCTTCAATGTGGAAAAAAGAGTTTCTGATATTACACCCCATACACTGTAGCTATATAAAGATGGACGACATGACAGCTCCCCATAAGTGAAGCCAAAACATCTTGATCGCCCCCCTGGTGGCTGGCTGCAGTATATGTCATAAGTCCCGCCCCCTCAATGTTAGTGGATGGGACATGGGCCAAACTAAAAAGTCAAAGTACACCTCTAATAAAGTTTTCCCAAATATGCTTTCTGTCATTTTAGGTAGTTCTTATCAGGCTGATGTATGTTGGTTTTAATTAGTTATTTGATGCTATGATTGGTGACGTCATGATTGACAGCTGTGATTGATAGCTGCTCTGAGTGGTAGTAGTCGCGGAGCCAGAGGCTCGGGTATTGTACGAGAGAGGAGATGTAACTTTAACTTTCCATAAACGTCACAAGTCTGTGTAATAGAACATGTGTCAATCTCATCATAAATGTATTTATAGAGATATTATGATTAGTTGTGTGTCTTTCTAATCAAACAGCTACCGTGGTGCTAATGTAGCAGCTAGGTGGCTCGCGCTAACAAGCTACGGCCGTGCTCGGCTCGTGATTGGCTCAGGAGGATGTGTGGGCGGGACCTCGATGCAGACTCTGGCTCCAAATGGCGTCAAAATATCAAGAGGGCAGCTCCCGTATCCGGGATATTATAGCTTCACTTTTGTACAGTGAGACGAAGTTTGTTGTGCAAAAAACGTTGTTTTGAAAATCTTACCAGTCAGCAAGGATCCCAAACGTCAGGTATCCAAAGATGGATCCCACCAACAGAGAAAACTTGGCGATGTGGACTTTCCATGCTGAGTCACACACCAGACTCCACTGTAGAAACAAATAAACGCAAGCATTAGTTACAAGAAATCTGTGCTGGGTTCAAAATGGAAGTGAAAGCAACAACTGTGTTTTTTGAGGATGAGACATTTTTATGGATTGACCCTGACCCTACACTGAGTCTGTCTGATTCATGGGGCATTATCACCACTCAAAACACACTGACATTTGAGAAGGGTACATTCTGTAACAGGGCTTCCTGGTGAACATTGACATGATATCCCTCCAACTACTACCTTTCTTTTGTTAATCATTCCACACATTATTTTACACAGACACAGTGCAAGCATGTATTTATTGCGTAAAGGTCCCATATCATGCTAATTTTCAGGTTTATACTTGTATTTTCCGATTTTACTAGAACATGTTTACATGCTGTAATGTTAAAAAAATCCTTTATTTTCCTCACACACTCTCTGAAACCTTAGTATGAAACCAATAGTACGTGAATTGCATACTATTTCTAGTGCAATATTACAGTCCTTTAAAACTATTAGTCTTTAGGCCCAATTGTACCCAAAAATAGCACATCTCTAAACAGACTTGATATTTTAGAATTTCTCTAATGTACTAACGACTCTCTTGGTTAATAGCTAATTTAGCAGAAAAAAATTAGTGGTCTTGAGAATCGTGACTCCACTAGTGAATGCATGTTTATGCAAAGCCCACACCGTGTATTTGCCTTACAGTGCCAAAACCAAAAAACGTTGGAGAAGCTCTTTTGTCCTCTGCAAATCAACATCAGGGATGAAATCATCTCTTATTTATGCCAATCATTTCCTCAGTCAGAAATCACTCGATGTACATAAGCGGATACTTCTTATTTTGCTGTTTATTCATGCCTCCTCTATATTGTGTCGAAATGATGCACATTATTACAGTCAACTCTGCGTGTCCTTCGCTGACTAGGGATTCCTAGAGCGCAAACAATGCAGTGTGTGCCTGTTTTTGCATGAATCACGCACGCCCTGATTTCTTTTCTCCCCACAATAATTGTGACCTTGTACACAAAGCAATGATCGCAGAGGTGTAGGAAGAAACTCAACACCTAAACAAATCTACCCGAACTTGCAACTTTGACTACCATTGACATTATTATTTAACGATCCTAGTAGAGTAATTGATCCTGAGAGGAACAGAAGATGAATTTCAGAGGGGAGGTGGATATTAGGGGTCTTTTTGGCAACATATGCTGCCCAGCTGTCTGTGTCGACAGAAGCAGGAAGGAGCGCACAGGGGCGTGGTGGCCATAGCAGTTGCAGTTCTGCCTCAATCCTGCTTAATCTATTCACCAAACCACTACAAAGAATATGGGAACATATATTGCCGTGTCATGAAAAATCATTTCATGTAGCAGCTCAACCTCGTCTTGAAATACAAAGTGTGGTTTGTTCTTACATTTTTCTCTGAGGGGCTCTAACCTCTCATAACCTCCACCATAGTGACCTGCTCAGAATGGAACGCTCCAGGATTACCCAGCCGGCCATCACATGATCCCGGCATGCCACTCATTCACAGTCTCAGTATCGATGTCAGCAGAGAAAAAGACAGAGGGAGGCAAACAAGTTCCTGTTGCACAATCACTGCACAATCAAGTATGTTTTAAAAAACTGAAGTTGCCCTTCAACGGGACTGTGACAAACCGGCACATGCTGTACAGTGGAATCAAAGTCTGTGATTAAACAGGCTGCACGGCCGGATGACAAGTTTGGTGACTGTGCAGAACAGATATCTGCGGGCGACCACAGACAGATGAGCAATGTTGAAAAACGCCAACACATCCCGAGTCACATACCGGAGACAAAGCAGCAAGTGTGAAGTGCTGTTGAAATGTGCAGCGAAATGGGCAGATTTTGATGGTATCATTAATGTGTTTTATTTCAGGATCTGCCAATTCACATGTAACCAAGATTCTCTCTCAAGGCCAACACTCTGACCGAGCTCACACAAAATCATTAATGGGCCTCCACACTGCAAGTAGCACAAGTGGTAAAAAAAGACTTTCAGCTATAGCAGAGCAAAGAAATCCCAGAAAATGTGCAATTCAGTCGAAGCAAAGAGTCCTTGCAGCTTGTCTGCTATGCCCCTATTATTTCTGTCAGTTGCTCCCCTGCTATTCGTCTTGCTCATTTGGGAGTAATAATGAGAAGCCAGTGTGTAGAGCTGGGTTATACGCATTATAAATCTAATAGCTGACAGAAAATGCAGAACAATGAAGGGCCAAAAGAGAATCAGTTGAAATCCCCAGGGTGTCTGTTGACCTCTCTCAAATGACCGGCCACCAATGATCGGTCTACACCAGCGAGTCTCATTAGCTCAGATGAAGACGCTCTCGACTACAGCTGCACAATTCTGCACTCGTTGAACTACAGAGCGGTGGGGGGGTGGAGGGAGGTTTCAAAGGAGGGGGAGCAGGCGAGGGTGGGAGGGAGATGGAGGAAAGCACAGGAGGAGGGAGGAATAAAGATGTAGAAACAGAACATACAAAGAGATGGAGAGAAAACGCAGAGAATAAAAGGAAAGTATGGGTAAGGATAACAGGCTAAAGAGAGAGGGATAGAGATGATTTAAAAAGCAGTTGTGAGGAGCAAACACATGGAGAGACTGCTGCATAGTTACTGCCTAGCAACAGACCATCG
Organism: Sebastes fasciatus; assembly: GCF_043250625.1. Lineage (NCBI taxonomy): Eukaryota > Metazoa > Chordata > Actinopteri > Perciformes > Sebastidae > Sebastes > Sebastes fasciatus. The sequence continues at coordinate 19,869,550 of NC_133805.1, forward strand.
CCGTGGTTATCACTCTTTTCTGCTTCCAAGTGCAAGTTTTAGCACCACTGCCGCACAAAAGGGTGGAAATCCTGTAATGTCGTTGCGCCATGGGCGAAGGGTAAAACAGAATAACAGAAGAGAGAGCAAAAAGACTAATCCACGCTCTCTTTCCATGGCAGATTTGCGGTTAGAGGAAGTAAACTAGGAAACAATAGACATTGGTGATGTAGCCTGAGGGAGTCTGAGAGCAAGTTTACATTATGTAGGTGTAGCCAGGTTACAAATAACTGTCATACTACTGTAGCATCCGGACTGAAAAACACTAACATGTTTGGCAAGTTAGCTGATGGCAGTTGTGTTTTCGTGCGATCAACAGTGACAGATGGTGAAAGCACAAACCTTTTCCTGTCAATCTATTATTCATTGTCTCCTTTTGTTGAGAGTAAGAGCCATAAGAACACATATCTGTCGCCAAAGAGACCTGATATGTATCAACAACCCACCAACACTCCTACAAGCTGAATTCCATCACACAACCCTAAATTCGAGGGTCAGAGGCCCCATAATGTTCACCCCTCCCTGTTCAAAAGACTTATCAGAAACAAGCCCGCAACACACACACACACACACACACAGAGCCTCAACAGAGCTTTATCTTTGGGTCGCACAAGCGTCTTCCCTCCCAGCTGACGCTTTGAGTGGCTGTCATTGTGTGCTGACTGGGTATCTGCAGTGGGGTCATCGCCTTTCGACAGCTGAGACTGTTTCAAAAGTGTCCCACACTGATCCGGGGTCTGTGGAAGGAGCCAACCAGCTGGGTAAACAGTATGAAGGGACACAGAGCAGAGAGGCCTGCATGGGTGTTCGTACAGTATCATCTTTCAGATCTATGGGTGTGCAACCTCCAGCACAGTGATATGGGGTGTGGGTGTACCCACCAGTGTGTGCTTTTCCTTATCACTGTCATACAATTCTCTAACCTACAAGAAAAATAATACAAAACTGACACTGACATACTGAAGTACTGAAACAACCGCTTGATTAATCACTCAACTAGGGCTGCAACTATTGCTTTCATTATCGATTGCCCATTATTTTTTTTGATCATTCAATAACTTGTTGGGTCTATAAAATGTAACAAAATAATTGTTAAATAATTAATCAAATGTATATCCCTCTTTCTCAAAGCCCAGTGTAACATCTTCAAATGTCTTGATTTGTCCAACCAAATGGTCTAAAAACCAAAAGATATTCAGTTTACTGTCACATATGACAAAGAAAAGTCTTCACAATTTAGAAGCTGTAACTACAGAATATAGGCTTTTTACATTAAAGGAACAGCGTGTATTTTGGGGGGATCTACTAGCAGAAATGGAATATTATATTCAGAACTAAGTCTTCATTAGTGTGTAGTCACCTGAAACTAAGAATCGTGTTTTTGTTATCTTAGATTGCACCCTTCATATCTACATAGGGAGTGGGTCCTCTTCACGGAGTCCGCCATGTTTCTACAGTAGCCCAGAACGGACAAACCAAACACTGGCTCTAGAGAGAGCCTTTCACATTTGTTACATTACCTGAAGGCCACTGTAGTTCTCCAACACGCTTGTTAAACTGCGGTAACATAAGCCGCAGAGTGTAAAACCGTGGTACTGCCAGCCACAGTCTGACTTCCGTTGCTCTTAAAGTGGTGATATGGTAAGGATGGCCTCTGAGCGAGGCGAATGGCGTTACCACGGTTTTGCACTCTGTGGCTTTACTGTTGATCAACTAATTGATTAAATCAACTGATCGTTTCAACTCCAACAAGCAACAGATAATTAATTGGCAACAATTTTGATAATGGATTCAACCTTTTGGTCATTTATTAAGCAAAACTGACGGATACTGGCTGTTTCCAGCTTGTAAAATATGAGGATTTGCTGCTTTTCTCAGATTTATCATCTTGATTTAAAATGGAATATCTTATGGGTTTTAGACTGTTCATCAGACAAATTGCTGTGTTCAAGATGAAAAATAGCTTAAATGCGCGACCGTGTCGTAGTTTTGTACCAGCCAGATCACCATTCTACGGTGAAGTTTTACAAAAGAACTAGATTAGGGCTTCAACTAACAGTTATTTTCATTGTCGATTAATCTGTTGATTATTTTCTCAATTAAATCGATCAGTTGCTTAATGAATAAAATGTCAGAAAATGGTGAAAAAAAGTTTCCCAAAGCCTCAAATGTCTTGTTTTGTCCACAACTCAAAGATATTCAGTTTACTATCATAGAGGAGTAAAGAAACCAGAAAATATTCCCATTTAAGAAGCTGGAATCAGAGAATTTTGACTTTTATCTCCTAAAAAAATGACTCAAACCGATTAATCGATTATCAAAGTAGTTGGCAATTAATCTGGTAGATGGCAACTAATCAATTTAATTGTTGCAGCTCTAAAGTAGATGTTAAAATAGTCACCAATCCCTAGATGGCAAGTGTCTCTGATTGATAGCCTATACAAGAACCAAACTTTCACAGGGAATCAGCGTAGAGGTTAATCTTTGCTTCGAAGCGGTTCTCAGGCCACTATTTGTGCAGCTGAATGGGAGCTGAGTAGTATAGGCTGCAGAGAGACTCTATCTGTCTCTGAGTAATGATACATTCTCATTTCTAAGGCTCAGTCCAATTAAGACGGACCCCGAGGAGAGCTTTGACTCAATTAGTATGGGTCTCCACATTAACCACTCTGGATCCTTCATCACCACCTCAACCTCCTCCGCCTCCATCAAAGCCGTCTTTCTGTGACACGCTGAGAAGAAGTAGAAAAGTGCTACTGAAACCTTTGTGGCACAAATACATCTACATGTATTTGCATGTTTTCCTCATGCGATATGAAGGTATAACATGGGGTTAGAATGGGTTGGTACATGTTGACAGAGACACTAGCGCAGCCATTACGTCTGTGTTGGCACCCTGCTGCTCTTTCTTTTTGGGGATCGAGTGTCACAGATAGCTGAACCCAGTTATGTGCAGTTATGCCTATGCAATCCAAACACAGATAGAAATGCCAAGTTATCATTTCCTGCTCGCTGTAGTGTCACATCCTAGTTTCTGTGCTTCTACTGCTGGTGGTGGAGATAAAGGGGGCCTTGGAAGAGTGAGGGACAGGTTGTCGAAAGAGACGAAACCAAAGATTCGTCCTCATGCCGTCTGATTCAATTTCTCCTGACGATGACTTTGTCAGGACTGCACGGGTCAGGGAAGACGAGACACTTTCACCAACTGCTCCGGCCCGTCACTGATCTGCAGTGGTGGTAGTGTCAACATGACATTCTCCGTATGCGTGCAACGGCAACACAAATGTTCGTATCTACAGGTTAACACCAGCATGAGGGGAGAGCCGGTGGTGTTTTTTGTACAAAATCCTTCATATATCAGAAACTTCTTTTACCCATGGGAGTACTGACATTTTTTGATTGCTAGTAATATGGTTCCACCCAATCGATTCCCCTTACATATGACTTCATATTCAGCTGGTTGGGAGTATTTTCTATCCATAAAAACAGTTTATCATCCTGGCTTTAGCTCATGCAACCCCACCCCCCTAAATGACCCTGCGGACAGTAAATGAAATCAAGACTTAAACAGTCCTCCCCGGCTCCCTTATGGCTGAATTGAAATGCCACAGTTGAATTTTATTTGCTTTATTTAAACGGGGACATTATCAGTGATAAGCAGATGAGCTGTTGGCATCACAGTGGTGCCACAGCCCCCTCCTACAGCACAGAGACGCTTCAAAGCCCGGCTCCAGATCTAACTCTTCCTGATAAGCGTTTTGATTATGATATGCATGCCAAACTCTTCAGAGGTGCAGATTAAAATGCAATTTACTGTTCTCTACAAGGGCTTGCATCAACAGTTTAGACTTTTTCTCAACAAAAGCGAGTGTTAAACATTAATATCTATTTATTCCTTCTAGGGCTGTCAAAGTTAACGCGATAATAATGCAAATTAGCCAAGAACGGCACTAATTTCTTTAAGGTACTTTGCGATTTTTTGGTTGTAGCGAGCTCAGTTTTAAAGCTAGAGTGAAGATCCTGGCATCATATGATACTACAAAGCCTAAGGAATCCATTGGTACCCACCATGTCACACTACAGTGCTGCTTGTCGTGAAGGAGGCTAAATAACGTTCTAAAGTTACACTCAATTTTGGCGAGGAACAACTGGCATGGCCATTATCAAAGAGGTCCCTTGACCTCTGACCTCAAGATATGTGAATGAAAATGGGTTCTTTGGGTACCTACGAGTCTCCCCTTTACAGACATGCCCACGTTATGATAATCACATGCAGTTTGGGGCAAGTCATAGTCAAGTCGGCACACTGACCCACTAACAGCTAATGTTGCCTGATTTGAGCATATTTTTTATGCTAAATGTACCTGTGAGGTTTTCTGGACAATATTTGTCATCGTTTTGTGTTGTTAATTGATTTACAATAATAAATATATACATACATTTGCATAAAGCAGCATATTTGCCCACTCCCATGTTGATAAGAGTATCAAATACTTAACAAATCTCCCTTTAAGATACATATTGAACAGACAGAAAATGTGCGATTTATCGCGATTAACTATGGACAATCATGTGATTAATTGCAATTAAACATTTTAATCTATTGACAGCCCTAATTCTTTCTCTTTCTAAAGTCTTAATTATCTACTCCTCTGTGATAAGAGTCTTTTCTCTGCCGATTTAATCACATTATCCCGTCAATATTGATGTCAAGTTTACTCAGAGAGCCCTCTGGATCTAGTTTCATGCTTTTCAAAAAAAAAACTTGATATCTTGATATAAGCAGGACGCATCCACAATGTGAGAAGAGCTGATGTGCGTAATGAGAGAGAGAAAAACCCTTCCTCCTCAAGCTGGCAGACTAACTATGATGACTGCAGGCCTATGCTGTCTCCTCAGCCTGGGCCTGTGCAGATAGGAATATCTGCAACACAATGGTGATGTGTGATAGGAGGTAAAGACATCAGAGACACACTAAAAAGTGCCCAGAATGAACATATCACTGGTGTTTGGTTAAGGCAGCAGATTGGGAGCACGGGTGATGTTTGGCCAGGGATGGTTGCATTATTCTAGAGAGCGCACTAATGACCTTTGCTCCAAATCAAAAGGCTCCACGTCTATTATGTCCATTACGGCACACCGGCAAATTCCACCAGCAGTTGTGTGCCAATGTGCCAATGGTGGCATCTCTCTTGATAGGTCACACTTTGTGTCAGCTGTTAGGTATGACTCACTGACTGTCAGCAATAAGGTGCATGCCCTCACATATACAACACTTTTGAGGTGAGCCAAATCTGTGAATCTCTACAGAACAGACATGACTCAGTGCTAGACAGCCCACTGTGGAGAAATGCACTCCTTTTTTTTGGATGCACTAATGGAGGCGAGAAGCTGTCATACATAATTTTTCATTAACATGACATGCTGCTGATTTATTTATTCTATTTGTCTTATCTTTTATTTTTTTGTATTCTTTGTTAGATATGTGAAATGCATGGCGTCTCTCTTTCTTTGAAATTCTGACTAAACATTTCATTGTATAATAGAATTATTAATAGTGTTAGTCTGTCTGTATGTGTATATATATGTTTATATGTAAAATTCAATACAAAATATTGTTTAAAAAAAAAAAAAAACATGACTGCTGCTGCTTGGGTGTTGATAAGTGCCACAATTTCTCCCTCTTACTAAATCGATCCTATAATAGGATTAGGGCAGATAGGGTATCACACATGCATAATAATAACATGATGGAAATGATGTGCACCCTCTCTTACCTTGGTAACCACGTTCTGCACAAGTCCTGAGTGCAGCTCAAATGTCCACTCTTTGCACTGACACTGCATGTAGTTCCTGCTGGTGTCATTGTGGCTGTTGCCGGTGGAACTTCCATTGTAAGCTGATCGTGCGCCTCCGCTGCCGCTGCTGTTTGGGGGACCGTTTAACAGCGAGGAATGGCCCGCAGCAGGAGCAGTCTGATTAGTCAGGTTTGCCAGAGGCTGGATGCAGGTGTTGTTCGGCTGGGCGAGGAGGAAATTGTCCGAGTACTGGCTGAATCCGATGAATAACGCCGGGATCCATGTCAGCACGATCAGCTGTTTCTGGTACTTCCCGAATCCCCCGAGAAACGGCAGCACGGAGCCGTCGATGCGTGTCAGCAGGTTGGCCGACGTGGTTTCTGGGGACACGAAGCCGTTCTCCGGTTGATGGTCGTCCGTGTCGAGCTGCACCACGGCCATCGCGGTTCCTGTCGTGTAATGCAAAGCCGGTGTGGTTTTGCAGAGCTGCTGCTGCTACAAACCCCCCTTGTCGACTCCACAATGCGTCAATGCCCCCAGCTCCGCCGGTGAAAGCCGTGCGCAGTCAATCACTGGAATGGAAATAAGACGCACCTCTTTATTATCAGGAAGCACTTGCCCTCCGTCTGCCAACCTAAATCCCTTTGCGGGTTATGACTGACTGACACAAAAGGCAGTGAATTAAATGAAAAAACGACGAGGAATACTATTTCATGATCATTTCCTGTCGTCTCATTCATCATCGGTGTGTGTCTCTGTTGTCGGTCAGCTGTGGCAGCTATAGGAAGGAAGTGCTTCCTGAGGGAGCCACAGGTAACACACCTGCCCATAAAGGCTCATCACAGTGCTGTTGTTGACTCTACCCCAACATGGCCACTTGTTAACACTGGGAACCACTTTGGAAGGAAAATGTTCATTCTCTGTGCAGCTGTAGAGCTAGAAAATTAACAGTTCCTTATATAAAAAATAAAAAAAAATCAGTTAAAAAGACACCAGTAGTAGTAGTACTTTTGTTTGTATATTTGTATAAATGAACACACTGTTCTCATAGTATAGACTGTCCCCTTACCAAAAACAAGTTTATTCAAGTGTGTTATTTTCGTTTAACCTTAAAATAAGAGAGAATAGGCTACTTTCATATTACTTTTTATGTATCAGAGGTATACTCAACTAAAGTATACATAAGTGTACTTAGCTCATACTGACAAGTATACAGGAAAGTCTAAGTATACTTGGCTCATACTGATAAGTGTACAGAAAAGTCTAAGTATACTTGGCTCATACTGATAAGTGTGCAGAAAAGTCTAAGTATACTTGGCTTATACAAAAAAGTCTAGGTATACCTGGTTTATAGACCTACTTGTACTTAATCTTTTGATCGAAATGAAAAGTATAATTAAGTATTCTTGCCTTATAGGCCTACAGAAAAGAATACATGGCTGCTGGAAATTAAAAGTTCCTTATAACAATTAATTTTATTTTTTTTCAGTAAAAAGACACCAGTAGTATTAGTACCTTTGTTTGTATATTTGTATACATGAACACACTGTGTTCTCATAGTATAGGCTGTCCCTTACCAAAAAGAAGTTGATTCAAGTGTGTTATTTTCTTTTAACCTTAAGATAAGAGAGTATATAGGCTACTTTCAGTTTACTTTTTATATACTTATTAGAGGTATACTCAACTAAAGTATACATAAGTGTACTTAGCTCATACTGACAAGTATACAGAAAAGTATAAGTATACTTGGCTTATGCTGATAAGTATACAGAAACGTTTAAGTATACTTGGCTCATACTGACAAGTATACAGGAAAGTCCAAGTATACTTGGCTCATACTGACAAGTATACAGAAAAGTCTTAGTATACCTGGCTTATACTGACAAGTATACAGAAAAGTCTAAGTATACCTGGCCTATAGACCTACTTGTACTTAATCTTTTGATCGGTATAAGTATATTATACTTAAGAAAAGTATAATTAAGTATTCTTGCCTTAAAGGCCTGAAGAAAAGAATACTTGGCTTGTAGTTGTGCTTACTTTTTGATAGAGTAGCACATTAAAGTGTGTTTTGCAACCATGTTATGTGTTTATTATTTAATAACAGAATAAAATCAAAACCAGCCCATAGCAACCGTTGTTCTTACATATTTCTTTATTAGATAATAACAATTAGAAACATTTTGCAAAAAAAAGGTCACATTATTTTGGGTTGTCTTAAGTGACATTGCCCCAAATATTGTAGCTGGAAGATAGATAAGTAATGAATAAATATATATAGCCTATATAAATGCAAAGATTTTAAATGCACAGATGTCCTATCCACGGGGGGTAGGAGGAGGAGGAGGAGGAGAAGGAAGAGGAACTAGCTCTGTCCCCGCCCAGCTCTGTAGCAGACAATAAAAACATAACACTTCTACTTTAGCGGCTAGCAGAAGTGGATAATAAAAAAAGATTATTACTCTTCATATAACTTGTAATCACAGATGTGAGCAGAAGTCTCTAATACAGGAGACAATGACTTATGTCGGTTGTTTGGGGACAATAATGTATGTACAGTGTGGAAGCAGTATTTAAAGGGGTATGGTTTTGACAGAGTATCAACATTGTATTTTGGCTTTTCATCCATAGTTTGAGTGATTGAGAGAGATAAAAGCAAATCAATCATTTGTCTCGTCGTAGATTGCATGCTTTATTGTGTTCTAGGTTTTAGATTGTTTGGTGAAGGCGACTGATGAGAGTCAGAGTCAACAGTAGTCATTCCTACTTCCTTATGATTCTTTAGTCTGGTGACAGCGTTGTAATGTAACTAAGTGCATATACTCAAGTACAATTTTGAGGTACTTGTACTTGTGTATTTCCATTTTATGCTACTTTATATTTCTATTCCACTACCTTTTGGAGGCAAATGTTGCGCTTTGTACTTCACTACATTTATTTTAAAGCTTTACTTACTAGCTACTTTGCAGATTCAGATTATTAATACAAAATATAAATCAACTAATGAATTATGATATTATATTAAAGGTTAAGCTACCCAGCAATCATTAAAATTAGCTCCACCTTTACCAACTGCAACATTAAAGTGATGTACTAATGCATCAATAATTATAATACAGTAATATATATGTGATTCAGCATAATGAGTACTTTTACTTTTGTTTTTTAGTATATTTTCACTCTAATACTTTTTTACTTTTACTTTTGAATTCAGGACTTGTGGTACACTGTGGTAATACAGCCCTATTCTCATTCCCAGGACGTTAAATACAGAGGCTTTTGAGCAACAAACACAAGGCTTTCATCCAGGAGACAGCTGTTCATGTCTCGTGAATTCCTGCGCAGTAAGTTTCTCTTTCATTTTCCAATCAGCTGTTCGTTCATGTCTAGCGTTCACAACGTTCCGTGTCATTTTCACTCTACAAACGTAGTAGTATTAAGCCCAACCATGTATTTCTTTCCTAAACCTAACTATAGTGGTTTTGTTGCCTAATCCTAAAGTGACGCAAAGGGTTACTATAGCGGTTTTGATGTCAAAAATAAAGTGAACCCAAGGGGTGTGAAAAAGTGGCGGTGGGTGACAAGTTGGGATGAGAACGTGTTGGGTGTTACTACATTTACTTAAAGGTGCAGTGTGTAGGACCTGGTGGCATCTAGCGATGTGGCGCATAAAAGCGTGTAGGAGATCTACCTTGGCCGACACACAAAATTTGAAAATACAAAAGTCCCTATCATTCGTTCTGGGCTACTAAACATGGTGGCCGTGAAGAAGACCTGCTCCCTATGTAAAAATAAACGACTCTTATTTTCAAGTGATTATACACCAATGAAAACATACCTATTAATATTATATTATATTTCTGCCAATAGGTCGCCCTAAATGCTACACACTGTTCCTTTAAAGGGACATAATGTAAGAATCAGAAATTGCTTGTTAACAGCGATGACTGTGGCCGTTAAGTCAACGAAAGTCAACATCCTGTTGCTCGCGCTCACGCTTGTGCTCGCTCTACATAGACATGAACGAGCATCGGTCAAAACAGTGAGGTGACACACGTCAGCTAAAACCACAATATCACTATATATTTCACCTGCTTGGCAGTAATGTTAGCTGACCAGACGAAGGTCTCTCCATGAATCAATGCTGATACTGTGTTGTCCTGCTTCAGACTCCCGATTTCTGCAGTGTGTAGTGTGCGCGCATGCACGTGAGAGGTGGAGCGAGTGAGAACGAGCGCGTTGTGTGAGTGAAGGCAAGCAGGCAGGCAGAGGAGCAGAGCAGCATCGACTCCGGCTCTGGAGACCAAAGCTCCTCTGTGTCTTCTGGCCGCGGTCAGGGGTTGGACCAGGAAGAGTTAACACTGTTTTGCAAGACGGGCTTCACTAGATATAACTTTGCGGTTTTGGTGCTTCCGTGTAGTTTGTGTTGGAACAGCGTAGCCACACGCGAGCGCGCATGGGACACCAACCCAATTTATACATGTAAGAAGTTACAAACAGTCCCTTTAAGTAAAAGATCCTTCTTCAATCTCTGGTGGAAAATCTAATCAATTACTTAGTTTATAATGAGCCAACAGGTCTGATATAAAGGTTAGTAAGTCATTAATAATGAGGTTCTTCTACTATAATAATTTATCAAGTCTGGAGTTGTAAATAAGAATTGGTGGTTAATAAATGCATTTTGTTCCAGATGATCTCCAGCAGCTGAGTGGTTGAACTAAACATCGAGAGGTCTTGCTAATGAACTGAAGAACTAAAAAGACAAGTTATGCTTGAGATGGACAAACACCTGCCAACTGATTTTATCACAACCTGGCAACCCAAAGCTTTTCCTTATTAATCTATAAAGCATTAATAAATGATGTACTACCTATCAATAAAGCCATAACTTATAAATCCTTTATAAAGTGTGCCCTAATAGAAAGGGGGTCCAATATTGTTTATTTATTTATGGCAACACATCAGATGCTGTTTTGCACATTTCAATTAACAAATTCGATTTGATCAGTATTAAATACGATTATTAATTATCTTATTATTTAACAATATCTTGCCCTCATTTTACTGAAATTCCACCACTTTTTTTGCAAGAAATATAATTAAAATTAATATATTATTGTGAATACAATAAGACACTTGGTCGCAGAACTAAACTTTAAACTTAATTATCGTCACACATTAATTCTTTTTTTTTATGATTATCGCTGTAATTTGACCTGAACACAGATGTATTGAATTATGAATATGATTATTTTGTGTTGTAATACTCATTGTGAATGATTTAAGGAAGCCTCACAGGACAAACAGAACGATATTTAGTCAGGTTGGATTTACACCCACTAGCTTGATTGCCTATATTTATCTGACCATGTGATGAGCAGACGCCTACTTCATACACAAAACATGTGTTCAGCAATGCTTCACCCTCCTGGCCATGATGTGATATTACATACTTTTTTTTGTTCACACAAAGTGTTGAATCATGCACATCTAATTTATATCAGTTTCTCAAAGATCTGCAGTGAAGATGTTATTTTTTGGGGGGGTTTTTTAGTAGTTGAAACTGCAATTCTTCTTTTTTTTAATGATTATTTTATACCCCACAATTGTGACTCATTCATGTGACATTTGACATACATGTGAATTATTATTATTATTATTATTATTATTATTATTATTATTATTATTATTATTATTATTATTATATTATTATTATATTATTATTATTATTATTATTATTTGTATTATTATTATTATTATTATTATTATTATTATTATTATTATTATTATTATTATTGCTGCGTGCATAGCAAACATGTTAGGATGTGGGCCCCTGAAAGTCCTGCAGTGTCGTGCTGTGTCTTGTTACACACTGATGACCCCTGCAGGCAGATTGGAGCAACAGCACTGCTTTCTTGTCACTGCAGCATTTGCAGCCTTTTTCTTTTATCTGGTAACAATCATGCAACATAATCTGTTTTGTATTTTTTTTTCTCTAATTTGTGAAGTTTAATTTTCGTTTACTGTTGAAAGCATGTTTCATATTTTCACAAAATTAAGGATAGGATATATTATGTGTTAAATGAAGCTGTTAATTATATAAGAATTAATTTACCTTTCATTGTGCTGTGCAGCAGCTAATGAATTATAAATTACTTTTCTTCTTTTGCTCGCTGTTCTATTGTCTGAAAGGTAACAATTAAAAAAAAAAAACATTGATGACCGGACCTATTTATTCTGAATCCTTTACAAATCTGTCATTCAGATAATGCTTTCTGTTGCAGTGTGTGGAGTAAATATGGCATGGCTGCAGGCCAACAGAAACCAGTCGACCGTTGTACCGTCTCACTATCTCACTGTGTGTTTGTTATCATTCAAACCTGCTTGTCCCTCCCTAGCAACTAATTCAGGTGTGTCCAGGACTCGTCCCAGGCGTTGCTATGCGTGACCTCAAATGTGCATTTGTCTGTCTGACTGTGTCTCATAAACCGGCTGGTTACACATGAGTTATAAAACTGAACAAAAAAAATTCCAGAGGTGTGTCTGAGCTTTCACTCTGCAGTGAAATCTGATCTGCTGTGAAAAGGCAACTATACTTTTCCTTTTCAGATAACACTGTATTAATATAAGATTTATAGATTTAGACTGTATCATAACGTATTGTGATTTTAAAAAAGCGTATCCTCCCACAGACAATGTAAACATACATGAATATCCTTTTAATGCACTTTGGCTTCAAAGTCCAAGAGATAGACTAGTGAACTAGTTTGATTTATTACTTAGGGGTTAAGATCAATTTAGCAAAACAATAAATTCATGGGCAGTGTACACGTAGTGTGGACTGTGCACAACCACACAAAGATACACACACACTTCAGTTAATATATCAGCAGATAAGCAAATATTATAGAAGAAAAGGCGGTTAACACAAAGGTTTTTTAGCTCCAAATTATTGAGAAACAGCCTCTGATGTCGACTTGTTTCCCATAAGGCCATGGTCCTAATATTTGGGGGGATTTGGGAGGGTTTAATGGACTGAGAAAGAGTTTACATTCTACAATTACAAATGTATTCTTCCAAATTGTTGGGCAATTTAAGGCTGATTCTGGTATTTTCTTTTATATTGAGTCGCTTCATATACAGTATATAGATTAAAATAAAGTATTCTTCACCAGGATGACACACCTTTGAAACAGTATTTAGATAGTCATAATAAAAACATGAAAAAAAAAAAGATCAGAAAAGACTTTGTTGGTCAAGTCAAACATTTCTTAAAGGCTGGGGTTTCTGGACTCATGTCATGACCTCAGTATTTATAAATTCCCGGCTAATGCACCCTCTTTTTTTTTTTTTTTTTGCCAAATTCCTCTTTATTTAGTTAATGTGAGACCTTGGTCCTATCAGTGTTCCCGTAAAGCAGCACTGAGGACATGTCTCTTTTTCAGTATTGTTCTATGAATCTATGAGGCAGTGGAAAGTGCGTATGTTAACAAGCTTCCGGGGAAACTCAGATCACAGCGTTAATAAGCGAGACAATGTCAATTATCTACGTAATTTAATAAACCAGCTGTCAGGCTTGTTTACTCAGCGAATGATGTCAATGTCAGTGTCTGGAAATGATATCATATGTGTGTCTACGAGTGTCAGCAGGTCTCACAGTCAGTGTGAATCATAATGGGAGAGAGTAAACCTGGTGTTACCTTTGCATTCTTTGGATTAATCATGTTTTCCTTACGTCAGACGAGTATCTGTTTAGTTTTATATTCCAGATGTCTGTTTGGTGTGGTGTGGGGTGACACATATGAGTGACAAATTCCCCTTTGTAACAAATCTCCTCTTCACAACCAGGAAGTACGGCAGTGGCCCACACTGTTTTTCAGTGCGGAAAGCAAACATCGAGTTAAATATTTACTCCTGAGCTGAAGAGACAGTCAGCAAAGCTTTTACTTTCTCCTCAAAAGGCTCTGTGTACGTCAGAATGGACAATGCAGACAGAAAGTGTAGGTGAAATAGAGACATAAAGGCGGATATGCCAGAGGGAGGCTCCACCTCACTGTGACCGTTGTGACACTTAAATCTCCCAGGAAGATTCATATCTTGCCAAAGAAAACAAATGTGCAAATGCTGTGGAAATTGCACCACAAGAAGTTTTAATAAGGCCAAACCCTTTCTGTCGAAGTCATTATAGTTAATGGCATGCCTCCAATTATTCTTCACTATCTCATTATACCGAAAGGTTCACTGTCCTACTGTTCAGTCCGTCTCGCTTGGCACCACAGCGGTTATTTAGACTGAAGTTTGGAAAATTTTGCAGGCTCAGTCTTGCAGTGTGTTTTGTTTGTAGGACGTGTATTAAGAGTGGAAACACGTAAAGCAAACCCACCTGAGCTTAGTGGGAAAGAAATGCAGGGTGTGTCTCTTTAGGTGTGGTGTGTACATGGCGTTTGACGCTGGTCTTTCAAGCAATTGTCATTATAATAGATGAGGCAGTCATCATAGGTTTGAAAGTTAAAATAATTACTGTGTGAGGTATACTGTTAACTATCAAGCACGGACAAGTCATGATACGTTTTTCAAATACGTGCTGTTAAAACATTTCAATGTGAAAAAGACGCGGATAGTAATGCTTGAATGACAAATTCCAGGTTAGGGCGTTGGTTTCCTCCCTCTCCTCCTATCTCTCTCTCTGTTCTCACACTGCTACGTGATGTAGTGTAGTTGTGTGTGTTCAGTGACTAAAGCTCAGGGTTAAAACACCAGAGGGCACAATATGTCTGTCAGCATAGTCTCCCTCATAAAGACTTTATTATGACATAATTCATAAAGACATAAAACATTGTCATTTTTGTATCTGTATTTTTATGTCTTTTCCACTTTTCTCATATAACAGACAATCAGATAAAATCACACTCAAGTTAACCGTTCAGACTTAAACTGACTTTTTTTCTTCACCCACACACTTTTTTTAAAGACTGCCAGACACTGACACAAGATATGTGTATCCCGACTCTCTTTCACTTTTCAAAGCTCTGGCACGCCTTCCTGTAATGTGCTGTGTGTGCAGAGGAATGGAGAGATAATAGAGAAGTGAGGACAAAGTAACAGAAATTAAATGGAAATGTAACAATATATAAACTTGGTTGTCAGCTTCAAGCAGCTACGCAAAACACTAAACTCTCAAATTGACTCCTTTTGACCTCAAGAATGTTGAACCCAGGATGACACATTCTTTGCGCAACCACTATCTCAACTCGCTCTACTGGGGATTAACCATGTTGGCTGCTGTCTTCCTTAATTACTTTCAACTTTATATATATCATTATCACTTGCCAGAGTTTAAATGAGCCCACATTGATCCTGAAGCTGTAACAGAGGGAAATAGGAGCAAGCAAATGCATTGGGAACTCAAATCTAAGAAGAAATCACATCATGATTTTTAGAATAATTATTCAGAGGGTGTATAAGTGAGGTTCATGGAGTCCTTTGCAAAATTAAAAAAATTGATTTTTTTTATTATTATGACAGGGAAAAAGCACAGTGATCAATATCACAGTGAATGTGTTAGTGTTAGCCAAAAGACTAATTTCCAACTATTGTCCCTTTGCCAGATGTTAAATGATTCATTAAAACAAAAATGAAGCAAAAATCAGACCAGTCAAGTTAGATGTTATTCCAAACACTAAAAATCTATTTATTTCAATTGTAGATTTCACAAAATATGAGTTACACCATACAATATAACGAATCCAGCTGGTCTCAAATTGATCACAGAGATGATTAAATGTCTCTGACATTATACACCATCTGTATACATTTATTTTGAAGATGGCAGACAGTTGCCTTTGTTTGTAACAAGATAGTAACCACGAATAGTGGCAAAGTAGCCTATCCAACTTTAAGTCACGTTAAGTCAATAAAATAACAATAAAATACTTAAATACAATAAAATAAGTGATTAATAAAATAGCAATAAAATAGAATACAAGTTTACTACTTAAATACAATAAAATAAGTGATTAATAAAATAACAATAAAATAGAAAAAAAATATTCAACTGAAATAGAATAAAAATAAGGGACTAGTAAAATAACAATAAGATAGAATTTCATTTTCAACTTAAATACAATAAAATAGCAATAAAATACAATTCAATTTTACAACTTAAAAACAATAAAATAAGCTACTAATAAAATAACAATAAAATATGTGATTAATAAAATAACAATAAAATAGAATAAAAGTATTCAACTCAAATAGAATAAAATTAAAGGACTAGTAAAATAACAATAAAATAGAATATAATTTTCAACTTAAATACAATAAAATAAGTGACTAATAAAATAACAATAAAATAGAATACAATTTTACAACTTAAATACAATAAAATAAGTGATTAGTAAAACAACAATAAAATGGAATACAATTTTACAACTTAAATACAATAAAATAAGTCATTAATAAAACAACAACAATAAAATAGAATACAATTTTACAATTTAAATACAATAAAATAAGTGATTAGTAAAACAACAATAAAATGGAATACAATTTTACAACTTAAATACAATAAAATAAGTCATTAATAAAACAACAACAATAAAATAGAATACAATTTTTACAACTTAAATACAATACAAAAGGTGATTAATAAAACAACAATTAAATAGAATAAAATGTTAAATACAATACTATAAGTGAATAAAAATAATTCGTCAACTAGGACTTTGTCTATTAGGCTACATGAAGTTAAACACATGTTGTAATCCATAATAATTCTGTGGGGAAACAACGTTTGAAATGATTGCAACATAACTTTTTCAGCAGAATGAAAATGACAGCCCAGCAGTAATAACATTCCCACCCAGTGCTAGTGGGTGCAGGAGTGTTTCGTAAACACAGAAAGGTGTGGTTTCAGTCCAAAAGAAGCCAGCTTCCGTCTATTCACAGCAGACCATTATCTGCGCAACAGTCAGGAGAGACGGGGAGGGGAAAAGGAAAGGAGCAGATCTGTCCTCTGTCTGGTCTGGACAGCAGAGCAACAAAACAACTTCAAACTTTATATTAAAACATTAAAAACAACAACTCAGCCAACATGAGTATGTACGGCTCCAGCTCGAGACTGGCCACGCTGGGCCAGAGAAGTAATTCGCGACAGGATTTGGCGAGTCCAAGT
Source organism: Sebastes fasciatus (assembly GCF_043250625.1). Lineage (NCBI taxonomy): Eukaryota > Metazoa > Chordata > Actinopteri > Perciformes > Sebastidae > Sebastes > Sebastes fasciatus. Next base: position 19,886,560 of record NC_133805.1, read on the forward strand.
TTTAGAAACGACGTGTTCGTCGGTGGAAACGGCTTCCAGGGAGATTACCAAGGTGGAGACGTCGGAGGCGGTGGTGGTGGTGGTGGAGGATACACCTACACCAACTCTTACTCCAGGAGCTCCATGCACGGCGGGGGGGCATCTAAAGGACAGATCAGCAAAGGTGGTGGAGGTACAATGAAGTAAGTGATCACCTGTTGCTTTGGAAATGAGTTATACGCACGAAGATGTGATTAAATAAGCCATTAAATGTACAAAAATACAAATTTATAAGAGTTCGGTTGTTCTTTAACTAACAAAATGCAAACTACAAACTACTAATTCATGCAGATTCTTGAGAACCATGTCCTCTGTGTCCATTCAAAGCCATGAAACCCATTTGGGAAAAGCAAACACTCACATCCAACCCCCCAGCATCAACACAGAAAACAGTTTTTAGAGCTAGTCACATGTCAAAGACAATTTTTGGAACAGTAATGCAGAACAGCACTTTAATATGGACATAAATGCACTTTTCTCTGCTACTAAACACGACTGCAAATTGGGTGTATGACTGCAAATGGTAGGAAATTGTGTCTGAAATGTTTACTTATTTTATTGTTATTTTTAGGTATGTTAATTTTAATACTTATTTATTCTATCCTTTTTAATGCACTGACGGGAGCTGCTGGGAGAGAAACAATATTTCGTTTTCTTCTTTGTATGCAAATACTCAGTGAAATGACAATAAAGTCAATCTTGAATCATTAGTCACCAAGCAGGTTCCCTCCAGGCCATTCACTGCTGCTGGCTCACCACAGACTGGTTATTAATGAATGCTGTAGGCCAAAGAGATAATTGTACCTAAAGGAACACAAAGTCTACTGGTTTTCTACCAGTCCAAACTCATCCCAGGGATTGACATCTTTGCTGCAAACATCATTTTCTAATGCGTTTACGTGTGTTTCATTATGCAATCCTATAGTTGAATCACTCCTGATTGGTTTTTCCAAAATATTCTGAGGAAATACGTGGACACACCCCTTACAATCATTCATGACGTCAGTGTCTAATGTTGTAACAGTGAAGTCAGAAGTGTAAAAACAGGATGTGTGTGTGGGGGAGTTGTTTAAGCTCTTTAAAGACAGAAAGTCAAGAATTGGTCAATTTTTTTTGTATTGGTGACCCTTTGGTGACCTACAAGCTATGGGCAGACTAAAAACAATTAATGAGTTTGTGTTGGATTAAAAAAGGATTATTCCCTCAGCAGAAACTGCTTTGTTCTTTCTTCAATTTTCACACATTATTGTTGTTGCCATGCCATGTTGTTCATTACGAATGTTGGATCTGATATTTTACGTTTTCATTTCCAAGTTCCGTGAAATTGAATGATCATTTACAAGCATTTATACCAATCTAGTAAGCTTTTAACTATAGTAACAGTATATGTCTTTGAAACAGTGCTTATTAAAAGATTAGAAACAAACAAAGCTAGCTCTACATACATATAAAGTAGAATTAAGTAAGGCTGGGTAATGTGATGATATATATCGTCAAAACAATATAAAAATGTCTATTGTATCTATTTTCTATATCGTTTCTATTGTTCCTTTTACACTCAAGTTCTTAAAATGAGAAAACACTCAATACTTTTCATTTGTCAAGTATTTATTTCACACAGGAGTATACAAAAATAGTCAAACAATATAGACTGTTATTTATTGAATTACCAGAAAACATGCTATATCGTTTTTGCTATATATTGTTAACGAGATATGTAATTACCTATATATTGTGATGGAGGATTTCTGTCATATCATCTAGCCCTAGATTTAAGTTCTTAAAACACATAGTACACTGTATTTTCTTTTTTTAATTATGCTTTTCACATTGATATCATTAATTACAAGCTCTGAAAATGTATTTTTTTCCCCCCTCATGTGTAGTGTGCAGGCCATCCATCAGGAAGCGATGTTCCTGACAGGCCAGTGCCAGGAATACCTGCAGAGAGCAAAGATGATTCTCCAGGGTGTAAGTGTAGCACGCAGATTACACCGAACACAGCTGATCTCAAGTGTTTGTCTTCACTCCTAGTGCTAATTAGAATAATGTCAACCTCAATATTATAGTGTTTTCTGCTCATGCATCAACACGATGATGATTTTTTTATAGGGGGGTTCAGCTGTGGAGGCAGAGCAGCTGTTGATCATGGCTGCAGGAACCATGGAGCAGATGACGTTGTGTGGCAGAGAGCTGCAGCAAATGCGTATCCCTAATGACGTGTTCAGAAGGTAAGACAGGATGCCGTGTGTGGGTGTTTGCTGTTTGTCTTTGCATGTTTGCATGTGTTCATTCACGACTGTGTATTCTGCCTAAAGGTTAATGAGTTGATATGGTAGTATTTAAGGTCGTAGAGAGTAGCATCTGAATTTAATTTTGTAGTTGAATCAAACCGTATAAAGACAAAGTAATCCTGAGGAGTTATATTTGCCCCTCAGCTGTATTTGCCCAGCTGAGCTCTTTGATGTGGAGCCATCAGTGTGGAAGATTCACAAAGTGTATACCTTTTTTGTACAGCTTAGAACAGTTCCACCACATGCATGGCATTCTCCAACAGCAGCTAGGCTTAGGCAGTGTGCCCCCGAGCGCGGGTTCCCTCGATGGGGGGAGGATCTATAATGACGCCATGGCCTGGATCGGCCAACAGAAGGTGAGCTCTTCATAAGTCAGAGACATTTAAGGACATGATACAAATAAACACATCAAATATGGGCAATATGGTTGAAATCAATTTCCTTTTTCCTTCATCAATAGTCAAGTTTATTTGCATAGCATGTTTAAAAACAATTGGTGTAGAGCAAAGTGAACACCGAGTAAAATATCACCAACAAAAGCAACAAAATAACAATAGGTTGCAATGGAAAAATACAAGGCAATATTATAATATGTGTCCAAATCTAAAACAGAATGAAACTTGTAAGAGCAATTTATAAAAAATTAAAGTTTATGAAATACTAAAACATTAAAACCACCAAGAGCAAAGGCCACTGAAATATAATCATAGTCCATAAAATAATCAAATGTATGTGTAATTCAATGATCTGTGTTCCACTGTTATGTACACATACATTTTCTTTTGAATGACAATGTATTTGTAATTTGTACAATCAATTAAATGACGATACAGAATCGTTGCCAGCATCAGTAAAGGCCGTGTCTAGAAGGTAACCTGCAAAATGCGAAATCTGATCTGAAATCTGCAAAAACCTGCAAATATATACATATATATATATATATATTATAATAGATAGATTTTGTGCAAGTTTCCCAACTTGCGGGTTACCTTCTAGACCCGACCCATCAGTACACTCGTCTGATGCATTCTGTGACTGCATCATCACCAAATGTCTTGCTAAAACTCAAATGCCCAACAGTTTTCTAACCTGTTTGAGCAGTGCGAATAGTTGCACCTGCATGTGTGTGCATGCCTGTGTTTCTGGGTGGATTAGTGTGCACTGTTTTTTTTTATGTGAAGGGTGGAGGAGGGAGGGAGGGAGGGGGATGCACTTACCCTATCACTTATTCTGACCTCCCGTAACTGAAACCATCTGGACACACTGCCAAAACCTGATCCGTGAGTCAAAGAGGCTGCGGGGGGGGGGGGGGGGGGGGGGGGCAGTGAAGAAGGATTGAAACAAAGAAGAGGAAAGAGCTCTGCCATTTGAGAAATAGACGGTGAGAGAGAGAGAGAGAGAGGAAGGCAGAAAGAAAGAAAGAAAGAGAGAGAGAGAGCGGGAGGCAGATAAAGAAGCTGTGGGAGCAAAAAAGAAAAGTAGAAGTAAAAGAGTGTGAAATCTGACACTCTCCACTGAGTCAGTTGTTGTGGGACAGGGCAGTTCAGCAGGACTGTAACATGCTCATGGGAAAACGCCCTTCTAGTCTCTACCTCACCAACCCTCCCACCCAACCAAAAACACACCCTGTCAATCTGTCACCACCACTTCAAGCCTCACCCTTTATATAATAGATCATCACCCATTTTCCCTCCGTCATCAGATGTAGAAACATTTCTTTTCTGTCTCAGTATTGAGTTATTACCTCTTTTTTTTTAAACTCCCAAACTGTGAACATATGATGACCTACTGCAGTGTCTCTATGTACGTATGTAGGTCATGCTTTTAGCCGTTGCACCTACAGTCCAACATATAACTTTGTTAACCATTCTATTCAGGCCATTAGCTTTACTGCTGATAGTCTCGTAACAGCCAAGCAGTGTGTAGCTTCATGAAGGAAAAGGGAGTGGTTAGAGAACAAAAGCCTTGAGAGAGAGAAAAAATGTGAGTAAAGGACCGGCTGAGGTCGGTTTGCTGGCAGAGCTCTTATCAAAGCTGAGGGCTGCTAACAAGAGAGGAATAGTTGGGATAGTTTCCTGCTTAGCAACGGGCTTAATGATTATATGCTGACACCTAGAGGACAAAGAGGGCAAAGACAGATTTATGGTCAAGGGAATTTATAGCAGGTATCTGTTGAGATTTAGAATAACGTTGCCTTAAAGAATAAAGAAGGCTCATTGTGTATTTTTCTTGCAGTTAAAGTAAAACCATGAAAAGACTAAAACAAGGAGCTGATTTTATTTACAACTATTGCCTGTATGGCTAAAGCAGATAAAGTTATTTCTCTGTGCTCCAGAGCTTCATTGTTGCCCAAAAACTATTAAAACACATCGATGAGCCAAACCGTTGCACTGGGTGGCATGTTCCTTCATTACAATGAACATGGCCACTGGTTTATTTTGAGTCAATTCCACACACACTGTCCTGCTGTTGTGAATACTCAATAGAGCACCAAATGTGTATTAATTCGCCTTTGAAAATAGTCCCCAACAAATGCACAATTTGTGTTTCATTTATTTTTTTCATTCAACTTTTATTTATACTCAAGATCACTGAGGGGTGACCCTCATTTACAATGACATTGAGTCAATAATAAAACAAAGAAAAGGAAAACAAAACAACAACAATGAGATATACAAATAGAGATGATACAATATCATTATAAAAATATATTAAAGCCATTAAATCTTTTTGATTAGGAAAAATAATTTGATAGAGGTGTAAAATAAAGTTAAGTATATAAAAAAGAAGAATCTTGTAATTACGATAGATAATTTGACAGATTAAAATGTAAATTAAAACACAGTTATGTAAAACAAGTAGAAGTTGGGAGATTTTAGAACAAATTTCTAAAATGTCCAAGGGGTATAAGTGAATTGATTTGAATGAGTTGCTGTATTTTCTTCCAGGAGTCAGTTGCACTTAAATTAAAACCAATTTTTCCAAGTTCCAGATTGAGTAGCATTTGCTGAAAACAGCAGGTGTTTTAGAAAATTACTGAGCTCTTCAAAAAAAATTAGATAATGTATTTATGACCTATTTTTAAAGATTTACGTCTTCAGTAGGAATGAATGGCCTCAGGGTAGAGCCACACAGACAGGTTAGGGAGGTCAGACAGCATTGAGAGACAGATTATGCTTTGTTGGTTTTTCATGAATTTGTTGATAATAAAACATAAGGAATAATGCCAGACTTATTCTTTAAAATGTGTATATACATTTGGCTGCAACTAAAGATTATTTCCATTATCAATTTGGTTTATAAAATCTTATAAAATATTGAAAAATGTCCATCCAGTTTCTCAAAGTCCAAGGTGATTTAAATGTTTTATTTTGTCAGTCCAAAAACCCAAAGGTATTCAGTTAAATATGATATAAAACAGAGAACAGCAGGAAATCTCCATATTGTAGAGGCTGAAAACAGCATTTGATGAAAAATTACTTTAACAATTAATCGTTTTTAAATATAGTTGGCAATTAATTTTCTGTCGATCGACTAATCGTTGCGGCTCTATATATACAGTATATATTAACCATTATACAGTAATGTTCCACAAAATGTTATTTATTTTGCTTCAATTGAGATTGATTTTGACATTGAAATTGTGTGCAGCAGTTATTGCATTTTTAAAAGGTAATAAACTGTGATTCTGTATCTTGTAGCGCATGATTGAGACGGCTCAGTGGGGAGACGACTCTGAAACCATAGAAAAGCAAATCATAAGCCACAGCAGAAGCCACAGCTCCATCCAGAGGAGCCAGGAAGTAGACCGCGCCCGAGATGAGCTGGTAAGTGGTTTCCCTGTTTTGAAGCTCTTCTTTAGATCCTTTAGATCTCTTGTCTGTTACGGAGGATGATCATCCATGCATCATGTGCACAAAGGTTTTGTAAATCTTATTTAAAACTGAGCAAAATAACATAATCTCTTTTTTTGTAGAACATGAGGGGCGACAAGTACAACCTGGCCATGCTGGAACAAGAATGGGAAAGCCTGCAGGTAGAACCAAACTCTTTCACAAATATGTCAAAATCAGCAGCACTTTTGTTTGTAGTATATTCATAAATTTACCTTGTGTCTGTCTCAGAAAATGTCCCACAGCCGCGTGCAGCAGCTGCGCGATCTTCAGGGCATCATCGATGAGATATCCCGAGCCATCATGTGGGTGAATGAGAGAGAAGAGGAAGAGCTGATGTTTGACTGGGGAGACAAGAACATCGACCAGTACATCCCCAGGAAGCAAGAGAGCTACTCTGTAAGGCTTCTTTTCTCCTGGTTGGATGTTTCTGACTGACTTAAACCTTTAATATTTGATATGTTTTTATTTCCTATACCATTATAATCTTAGTGAAGTATGTTGGCTCACTTACTTCCTGTTCTCCTGCCAGGGGCTGATGTGGGACCTGGAGGAGAAAGAGAAAGAGCTAAACAAGCTGAAAGTGAAAGCAGACGGACTTGTGAACAACAACCACCCTGCATCTGATAAGATTGAAGTACGTTTTTTTCTGGGTGTTTTCCTCTCCTTAACAGCTGATTATTTGTTGATGTTGTACTGATGACTCTGTGTGCGCCCACAGGCCTACATGGACACCTTACAGACCCAGTGGAGCTGGCTTCTCCAGATCACTAAGTGTATCCACATTCATCTGAAGGAGAACGCTGCCTACAGCCAAGTAAGTGCTCAGTCCTGTTGATGAAAATAGTGTCCTGTGTGTTTTCATGTGAACGCTGATCAAAGATTTTTGCTGCCACATTCAGTTTTTCAAGGAGGCCAACGAGACCTACGCAAAGCTGCAGAAGGAGCATGAGACTATCCGAAGCAAGTTCACATGCGACAAGCAGACCCCGCTGGAAAGCCTCACTGAACTCCTGAGAAACCTGGAGGTATCATTATACTATACGTATTTCCCTGCAGGTGTGGAGCATGAAACATGCTTAAAAAACGATTTGCTGCGCCTGGGTTAGCTCAGTTGGTAGAGCGGGCGTCCATGTATTAAGGCTTGGTCCTGACCGCGGCGGCCCGGGTTCGAATCCGGCCTGTGGCCCTTTCCGCATCCACTCTCTCTCTCTCCCCCCTTTCAAGACTCTATCCACTGTCCTGTCATAAAAATGGAAAATGCCCCCAAAAAAATAACTTTAAAAAAAAACAAAAAAAAAACTATTTGCTCTGTCTAGTGACCTGTTTTTTTAACAATTTGCATGTCTGGTGAACTGGTTCGGCCAGTTTTATTTAAGAGACTAAATGGAATGTCGTGTGCTTTTGAACTCTGAATGGTAGTTGCAGTGTACAGTGGTTCAGTTAATAACACAGATCTGATTTTTGCACGTTCACAGAGAGAGAGGGAGCGAGTCATGGAGAATAAGAGGCAGGTCCAGAGTCTGGTCAGCAAATCTAAGGCCATTGTCAGGCTGAAACCTCGCAACCCTGAGGAGAAGAGCAGCAGCCCCGTCATCGTTGAGGCCATATGTGACTTTAAACAAGACCAGGTGGGATATATGCTCTCTCTCACACACACACACACACACACACACACACACACACACACACACAAACACATTCACACACCTTAGACTGTATATAAGAAGTAGACGTAGTCACTGTGACATCAGTCATTGGTTTGTGGGCTGCCGTTTTGAAACCTTGAGTCCGGCATTTTTGGCCGTCGCCATCATGTTTTTTTGCAACCAGAAGTGACATGTGAGGGTGGAGCTAAGTACAACCGAATGCTGAATGAGACATTTTTAGGCGTCCAAAATGTTACTTTCAAGAACTGAAAACACACTGTGAAAGGGTTAAAGCTGTAAGACAAAAACATGGACAACTCCCAGACCGGACAACGCCGTGGTAGTGACCTGTCGATCACAAGGTAGCCACGTCCTAAAACATACCCTGCTTTATGGTCTATTTGACTCTAAATTGGACCATAATTTACTAAATGAACATTATGCTGTATTGAAGAAGACTTGAAACTAGCGATTGAGACCATAAACTCATGTTTACAATGTTATATATGTAATAAATCAAGTTGGAAGTAGGGTCATTCTCTCATAGACTTCTATACAATCAGATGTCTTTTTGCAACCAGAGGAGTCGCCCCCTTAGAAAGAATGCAAGTTTAAGGCACTTTCACACTGGCTTCACTTTTCAGAATTGGACGTAGCCCACTAACACACACAGAGTATGAAGTGGAATATTACAAGTATGATTCAGCGTTTTCTCTGTTCTGTTTTGTGCTTCAGATAGGGATTTTAAAAGGGAACGATGGCATCCTTAAGGATAACTCGCAGCGCAGCAAGTGGCTCGTGACGGGACCTGGAGGTCTGGACATGTTGGTCCCCTCTGTGTGTCTGCTGATCCCCCCGCCAAACCCGCTCAGCATCGGCCTCGCCAACAAGTAAGAACCATTCAGTCAGTGTAGACCAATGTAGGTCTGTGAAAAACCCTGCACAGATGGTCAGGGCAGTTAAAAAAAGGTATCGACTCAAGGGGATTTATAGTGTAACAAATATATTGGATGCATCACATTTTCCGGAGCTAGATAGAAAAACAGCCGTCCTTTTGGGATGGTAATAAATATTTTTTATTCTAAAAGTTTTTCTAAGCATAAGAGGTAAAAAAATAACCATAACCCACAAAGGAGCAAGTAATCATCCTGTTAAAATGAAAATATTTTGATAAATATAACATGTTTATCATGTAGTGTCTGCATATTAATGGCTTGTGCTGTTCCTAGGAATGAGCAGTATTATGAAGCCATCATGAGCATCTGGAATCAGCTCTACATCAACATCAAGAGTCTCATCTCGTGGCAGTACTGCCTCAAAGACATGAACTACATCAGCTCCCTCACTGTCAGCATGGTAAGACGTCACAAAGAGTTTTACTGTTACAATAACTTACTGTTTTCATACCAAGTAAAGCTGAACTAAATTCAGTTTCCGTCTTATCGAAAACAATTTATCTGACGCCTCTCGTGTCTTTTGCTTAACCTGACCGCTCTCCGTTGCCTCTCAGCTGTCTAAGATGCGTCCAGATGAGTACCGCAGTATCATCCAAAGACTGGAGACTCACTACCGAGAGTTCCTGAGTAACAGCAAAGGGTCTGAGGTGTTTGGGGAAGAGGATAAGAAAACGATCAAGAACCACTTTGATAAAACCCAGAAGCACATTGAAACACTGATTATCCACAGTGAGTATAAAAGGTCTTATTCCTAAATTGTCAGTCCACAAAATGTTTCAGTTTTTTCCACTATAAATGTATATTGTCTATATTTTGCAGCAGGTGAAGAAGGGGTGAAGGTTGAACCCTCAAAGCCCCCCACGTTCGACAAGATCGCCCCCGTGGTCAAACCCCAGCCTCCCCCTCCCCAACCCAGCTCCACCCTCAGCCTCAGCCTGCTCCATAGTCTGCAAGAGATTCGACGCAGGCTGGAGCTGGCCGAGTCCGGTCTCACCAGTCACCTCCACGTTCACCTGGGGGACAACAGTGTGCACGAGTGCTCTGTGCACATCCAGCAGCTGGAGGTGTGTAACTTTATCCTTTATCGTTCTGTCTAATTAAAAGTGAGGTTCCTCTTTGGTAAAAAAAAAACCATTTCAAAATTGGCAAAATATAACTGTAAATATACCCTCTGTGTACAGCTTACCACAAGAAAATTACGAGTGAATCTCTTAAACAAAATATTAATTTCCTGTTTCAAGCACAGTGTGAAACAGCTGATTATGCTAAATGTAATGTATTATGACATATTGACATCCAGAGTGTGAACCAAGACCTGGACTCCATTCATGATGAGTACCTGCGACTGAGAGCAAAGATTCTAAAGCAGCTGGCTGGGATACCTGCAGACTCCGAGCAAGCCAAGTTCCTCCGCTCTGAACTGGAAATCATCAACCAGAAACTGGGAGGCCTGCAGGGTCTCTACCCGGCCTACCATCAAAGGTACGTTAATTTAGGCTATTCACATCACCTTTATATTTATCCCACAATGATTGAGAAATTTCTGCACAAAATAAAGTAAGTACCGGGACCAGAACTTGTTGCAACATACAGCTTTACTGATTACAAAGTCAAATCACTGTTTTCCTCATTAAATGTGCATTTAATGTCTTTGCGTGTTTACCAGGCTGTCGGCTCTTAAGGGGTTGCTCCAGAGCCTTCTTCAGGCTGAAGATATCATTAAAGTCCACGAGACCCGGCTGACGGAGAAGGAGACCACCTCTCTGGACCTTATAGAGGTGGAAAACTATCGGAGCACACTAAAGGTTTGACACACTTTTTATATTTAGTTTGAACTGCAAGACTTATACAAATTAATTAGTAGCACTAAATCATCGTTGTCCTCTGTGGGACATGAGGCCACAACCAGTTATACACCATCTCCTATTTTATATTGCAATATCACTATATGTTGTGATATACTACTACTTGAACAAGGAAGTTCATTCTTGACCTTAGAAACCGTATGTGTGACCGTATAACATGAACACAAAAGGTCCACTTACTAGCTTTTTTCTGAGCTTTCAACCACATTTCACAGTCTTTACGTCTCTTCAGTCCTCAGTGACTGGATGGGTTATTATGATCCCCACTCTTGTATGCAACAACTTGTTGGCATATGCTGAGGATTCACACTTGGGTCACATGACAAAACCAAGTGGTGTGAATGTAACAAAGTACATTTACTAAGTATTGTAGTATGAGTATTGTACTTGAGTACACATTTGTGGTAAATGAGTATTTCCATGTTATATCACTTTATACTTGTACTCCACTACAATTCAGTTAAAAATAAAGGTAATGATAATAATCCAACAAATGATAACACTCACATGGGCCATTTTTCTGCATTTCTGAGTACTTTTACTTTTGATAGTTTCAGTACATTTTGTGTACTTTTATTTATTTAGGACCTACTATGCTCATTTCAAGGTACATTCTTGTATTTTGGGTTTCTACTAGAACATGTTTACATGCTTTAATGTTCAAAAAACACATTTATTTTTCTCTTTAAGACTGGCTTGTGAGAAAAATATGGTGCACATTTGCAAAGGTAGTTCTCAAGCTGTGGTTGATATATTCTATTGAGCCTGCAGGTGACATAGGAAAGGGAGCCAAATCTGAATGGCTTATCAAATCACATGTTTTCTGATCTAGGCAACCCACAAAATACTGACTGGGTTGTCTTATTTCACAGTTTGTGGCTTGGTAGGCACTCCAGATACCCAAATATATGTGCACAAGCACTGAAAAGTGAGTTTTTTATGATATGTCACCTTTTAAGTAACATTTTAAATGCAGGAATTTAACTTGTAATGGAGCATTTTAATATTACAGTATTGCTATATGCAGTAGGATCTGAATACTTCTTCCACCACTGACAAAACCGTAGCCAATCTCTGACGAAGACCAATCATATCATGTATAAATTCTTGTCATAGCACCCACCTCTTTATGTGAATAAGACTCTAATAGGATATATGTTTATAGTTGAAATGTAAAATTTGAATCTATTTTTTGATTGTCTATTAAAGCAAATGAAGAGTGATCTGGAGCAGAAAAGAGACTTGCTGACGGCCATGGAGTCTGACCTGGCTAAAGCAGTGCACTGTAATGGTCAAATCTCCGAGTCTTTCCACAAGTGTGACGTGGACTTGTCCAAGTACTCAGACCTGGTGGGTCAGATGTCTGACCGCTGGCGCCGCATTCAAACTCAGATCGACAGCAGGTATGATAGTTTGTACATGTACACACATTCCCTCAATACCTGTGAATATTTCTCCACATCCTCCGTCCGTCATTGCTGGTAACAACTCTAAAAACATCCTTTCATCCCTTCCTCTCCCTCCCACTCTTTCCTCCTCAGAGTGTGGGACTTGGAGAAGCAGGAAAAACAGCTGAATCATTACCAGCAGAGCAGCACTCAGCTGGATCAGTGGATCAACAATGCCAGGAATCGCCAGGACACGCTTCAGTCGGTCAAGCTCAGTGACATCCAGACTCTGATGGACCACCTCAACCAACAGAAGGCATGTCTTTCCATGTTTACATCAACATATTGTAATCAATAATAATAGTTGAACTGATTTTATTTTTAATTGGAAATACTGACAGCCATGAGCATTGGTGTAGGTGTGTGGATTTTATAAATTAAACAGCAGCATAAGTGGAAAGTGTGCAAAAATATGTGTACATGATTCGACTTACTAGCCCTTGAGACCAAGAAAATTAATTTGTTGAGTAACCGCTTATAATATTATCAACATTCTTGTCTAATATTATAATAATATTAAAATTATTATCTAATATTATAATAATATTATTAAAATTCTTGTCTAATATTATTGTATCATTAAAATTCTCATCTAATATTGTAATAATAGCAATGAAATTCTTATACAATATTATAATAATAACATTCAAATTCTTGTTTAATATTAATATATCATTACAATTCTTGTCTAATATTATAATAATACAATTAAAATTATATTATAATATAATAATAATATTATTAAAATGATTGTCTAATATTATAATAATATCATCAAAATTCTTATCTAATGTAATAATGTTATAAAAAACCATCTCTAATATAATAATATCATTAAAATTCATGTGTAATATTATAATAATATCATTAAAATGATTATCTAATGTTATAATAATATTAAAATTCTTGTCTAATATAATAATATAATTAAAATTCTATTCTAATATTATAATAATATTATTCAAATTCTTGTTTAATATTATAATAATATCATCAAAAGTATTATCTAATGTAATAATATTATTCAAATTCTTGTCTAATATTGTAATAATATTATTAAAATTCTTGTCTAGTATTACAATAATATCATTAAAACTCTTGTCTAATATTATAACAATATCATTACATTTCTTGTATAATATAATAAAATTATTAAAAGTATTGTCTAATATCATAATAATATCATTAAAATTATTGTCTAATATTATTATAACATCATTAAATGTGTTGTCTAATATTATAATAATATTATTAAAATTACTGTGTAATATTATAATAGTATTATTAAAATTATTGTCTTATATAATAATAGTATCATTAAAATTCTTAATGGATATCTTAGAAGAAGCGCAGACTGGTCAGGGTCTTCAGTGAATTTAATGCCCCCTTTTTCTGACTCTACAGGCACTACACACTGAAATTAAAGGAAAGAAGGAGAAAGTCGAGGTTGTGCATAGAAATGCTGACACCTGTGCTACCTCCATAAAGGTAGGTAGTTAATTAATGTGCACCGTTTTCTTTCATTTTTTATACATGTTATGAAGCTGATTAGCCCCGGCAACTACAATACAAAATAATGAAGTCCGTATTGTGTTGTGTGTTTTCAGGACTATGAGCTGCAGCTGGCTTCCTACAGTTCAGGCCTGGAGACTCTGCTCAATATTCCCATCAAGAGAACAATGCTTCAGTCCCCCGCTTCTGTGGTCAGACAAGAGGTATGACGACCGTCTCTCCATTGAGTCACACTAAACCAATTATTAATACACATGTTAGTTATTACACATTCAATTAATTATTATATGTTAATCTTGTGTTTGTTAATTATAAATTAAACAATTTATATTATGACCTCATGTAATACAACAGGTTTAAAGGTTAATCCCTTAATTGCATCCGTCTCACTGGTATGTAATTTAACACATAAACGTTTGACATCAGTATTAATCCAATGATTTTAACTCCCATCAGTCGGCTGACCTCCAGTCCCGCTACATTGAGCTACTCACCCGCTCCAGCGACTATTACAAGTTCCTTGGGGAGCTGCTGAAGAACATGGAAGAGCTGAAGGTTAGTATTGCATTTTTAAGATGGCGTTTAAAGGAACAGTGTGTAACTTTTCGTGGGATCTATTAGCTGAAATTGAATATAATATTCATAACTATGTTTTCATTAATGTATAATCACCTGAAACTAAGAATTGTTGTGTTTTCATTAGCTTAGAATGAGCTTTTCATATCTACATAGGGGGCCGGTCCTCTTCACAGAGTCCGCCATGTTGCTCCACCATGTTTCTAGTGCAGAACGGACAAACCAAACACTGGCTCTAGACAGAGCCTTTCATGTTTTTACGTTACCTGAAGGCCACCGTAGTTCTCTGACATGCTTGTGAAACTGCTGTAACGTGAGCCGCAGACTGGAAAACTGCGGTACCGCCAGCCGCGGTCTGACTTATGTTGCTCCTAAAGTAGTGTTATTCCAGTAAGGATGGCCTCTGAGCAAGGCGAATGGCATTACCACGGTTTTGCATGTTACCACAGTATTGGAAAGGGAGAAGTGAGCAGAGGGGTACTCAGTTGGTACTCAGTTGGTTGCAATTTGCAAGTACACCACTAGATGCTGCCAAATCCTTTAAGACATCATTGTTTCTGTGAGTCAATAATATTGTGTAAAATAAATAGTATGATAAAACAATGTTGTTTAACAATATGAAAGTAGGTGACTAAGGCTCTTTCTGTTTTTGTCAATGCTCTCTTCAGATCAGGAACACCAAGATTGAGATGTTGGAGGAGGAACTGAGACGTCTGAAGGAGGACATCCAGGATCGCAACCAGAAAAACAAGTCTCTGGAGGATGCTTTGGCCCGCTACAAACTGGATCTCACTCAGTCACAAGACCAACTCATTTCTATGGAGGAAGTGAAGAGAGTCTCAGTGATGAAAGTCAATACCACCATGGAGAACCTGGATAGCACAAACAGCCAGCTTCAGGATCTTAACGACCAGCTGACCCGCATTAAATACCAGCTGGATGAAGAAAAGAGGAAGAGAAGGTTGGCAGAGGAACGCTACACCAGCCAGCAGGAAGAGTACGAGGCGGCGGTTCGCCGCAGACAGAAAGAACTGGAAGAACTCAACTGGGCCAAGATTGACTTGGAAAAGTCTGTGAAGGACAAGGAACGTGAACTGGAGAGGATGAAGATACTGCTGGACGAGGAGGCGGCGCGTCGGCGAAGCGCTGAATCAGATAGCTCAAAGGTAAGAACACAGTGTAGCCAGGAGGTTAATCAACTTAAGCAGACATACGAGACACAGATCCACGTCACCAAGACGTCAATCCTGAAAGCCTCACAACAGAAAGAAGAAGACACGACGGAGCTTAGGCTGCAAGTTGACAGACTCACGTCTGAGAAGAGAGATCTGGAGGAGGAGCTGAGGAGACTGAGGCAGTCCATCGCTCACACAGAGGAGCAGAAGAGCAGAGCAGAGCAGGAGGCCAGCCAGCAGAGGTCCTCGGTGGTGCAAGAGACGAGGATACGCAGCGAGTTGGAGGTTCAGCTGAGAACCCTCATGCAGCAGGGAGGAGAGGATGAGCTCAAACTAAAGGAGTCCATCAAAAGCAATCAGGAGAAGTCCAGACAAATCAGCATGCTGACGTTTAACCTGGAGGAGGAGGGGAAGAAGAGGAGAGCTCTGGAATTAGAAATCAGTCATCTGAAACAGGCTGAGGCCGACCTGAAGGCAAAGAACACCTCCCATCTGGAGTCCATTAACAAGCTCAAAGTGTCTGAGCAGGAGATCCGCATCACCCGAGTAGAGCTGGAGAAGCAGACCAGTGAGAAAGCCAAGGCCGAGCAGAGCTCTACCCGGCTGCAGAGCCGTATCCGGGAACTCCAGTGCTCTCTGGATGGAGCGGGAGCCGAGCTGGAGAAGCAGAAGAAGGCAACCCAGGAGGAGTTCACACGTAGAAAGAGGATGGAGGCAGAGCTGGAGAGGATGACGCATACTTGCAGAGAGCACACCACCACGATTAGCACAATGAAATCCATCCAGGTAGAAACTTCCAACTATGAGAGGAAGTTCGAGCAGGATCGCAGCGCCCTCCAGGATGCTCTGGACAAGAGTCTGAGGGAGCACAAAGTCACCAAGCAGGAATTGGCAGCCGTCACGGCCGAGCTGAGGGCGCTCAAACAGAAGCTCCAGCAGGAGCAGGCTCGAAGCCACGAGCTCAACCAACGCAACGAGAGTCTGTACAAGACCATCGAGGAGAAGAGCCGCCAGCTCTACGAGTACACCGCCGAGATCGAAAAGCTGAAGACTCTGACGCAGAACCTGACGAAGGAGAGGCTGAGGTTGGAGGAGGAGCTGAGGACGGTCAGGCAGGAGAGAGACGACATGAAGTTTAACAAAAACGCTACTGATGGAGAGACTGCCACTCAGATCTCAGCCCTGCATGTGCAGCTTCAGAGTAGCACCAAGAGGACCACGGAGCTCCAGGTTCTCATCAATGACCTAACCAAGGAGAGAGAAAAGCTCAAAGTGGAAATAGACAAATTCCAAAAGCAATCGATTGAGGTATTTTTGATTGCATTGAAGGATCAACCCCACATAATTCACCTAATTTTTTCCCTGATTTTGCATGAATGGCTATAGGTGCATTAGGACTGAGCATGATTTCAAAGTGGTCCTGTTATATTAGTTCATTATTTTATGAGTTTTGCATGAAATTCACTTACAAATGGTTTTGCTCAGACTTGCATGTTGTTCACCCTTTTAACTTTCATATTGTATGACTGAACTTAACTCATACAATAATAACAATCACTTAATTATTAACTACATACTAATTGATGTAATATATACTGTATAATGTAGGGCTGTCAATCGATGCAAATATTTAATCGCGATTAATCGCACATTTTTTATCTGTTCAAAATGTATCTTAAAGGGAGATTTGTCAAGTATTTAATACTATACTAATACTATCAACATGGGAGTGGGCAAATATGCTTGTTTTATTCAAATGTATGTATATATTTATTACTGGAAAATCAATTAACAACACAAAAAATTACAAATATTTTCCAGAAACCCTCACAGGTACTGCATTTAGCATAAAACATATGCTCAAATCATAACAAACTCAAGCCCAACAGGCAACAACAGCTGTCAGTGTGTCTGTGTGCTGACTTGACTATGACTTGCCTAAAACTGCATGTGATTATCATAAAGTGGGCATGTCTGTAAAGGGGAGACTCGTGGGTACCCATAGAACCCATTTTCATTCACATATCTTGAGGTCAGAGGTCAGAGGTGAAGGGACCCATTTGAAAATGGCCAGTTTTTCTCGTCAAAACTTAGTGTAAGTTTGGGGTGTTATTTAATCTCCTACGCGACAAGCTAGACGTCGCGAATATGACATGGTTGGTACCAATCGATTCCTTAGGTTTTCTAGTTTCATATGATACCAGTATATTATACTAAAAATCGCAAGTTGCGTTAATGCGTTAAAGAAATTAGGCGTTTAAAACAAATTTGCTTTGACAGCCCTAATATAATGTACATGTACTTTCTAATCATTCAGTGGCCTATGACATCACACATCATATAGATATTGATGAAAAATTTTATATATTGATTAGCTCTTACAACATGCAGTTAAGGAAAGCCACGTGTAATTAATTCAGTCGAGTTGAAGCTCTTTGCATAATCTGCTTTTTGCTCTGTGCATCACTTATTGGCATTTCTTTACAGACTTAATAATGTGTTTTCTTTTTTTTTCTTTCTCTCCCCAGACGTCCATGATGGTGCATAGTTCCCAAACCCAATACAGCGAGCTGGTACTAGAGAGGGACAGTCTGATGTCCAAGCTCAAACTTCTGGAGCAGGACAAGACCCGTCATCAGCGCATAGAAGAGGAGCTCACCCGCATCAAGCTCACGCTAGACACCGAGCTCCGCAACAAGCAGCGTCTGCAGGATGAAAAGAACGTCATCGTCAAGGATTTCAACTACATGAAAAGCCAGTATGAGCTGAGAGAGAGCCATATCAGGCAGTTTGAATCGGATAGAGACAAGGCTGATCGGGACAGGCTCTCCCTGAAGAGTGACATCGAGAGGCTTATGAGGGAGCTGAAGACTGTCGAGGAGAGGTACAAGAGCCGTCTGTTGATCTCTGAGAAGGAGGCGTCGGACCTGGCTCTCAAGAGAGACGCTCTGGAGAGAGAGATAAAGAGGCTGCAGCAGAGACCCAGCACTCTGGGCAAGCAGACCCAGACAGATGAGAAGGTCCCGACAGTGGATCCATCCAAGCTGGTATTTGACGGCGTGCGCCGCAAAGTCACAGCCCACCAGCTTTGTGACTGCGGCATAATCAGCAAAACCACGCTAGACCAGCTCCTGAAGGGGAAAAAGAGCGTGGATGAGGTCGCTGTGGACATCCAGCTCAGTCTAAAGGGTACCGGCATCATTGCTGGCATGACGACAGACTCTCAAGGGAAAATGCCGTTCACTAAAGCGAAAACCAACAAGCTCCTCACCCCAGAGAGCGCCCTCATGCTCCTGGAAGCTCAAGCTGCAACGGGCTACATAGTGGACCCCGCGTTTAATGAAAGGATGCCCGTGGATACTGCCTGCTCACGAGGGATCATAGACACAGATGACAGAGACACCTTGGTGACAGCTGAAGCAGCCAGCACAGGCTTCAAAGATCCATACACTGGCAAAATGTTGTCCGTGGGTCAGGCTTGCAAACAAGGCCGCGTAGACAAAGACACGGCCGTCCGCTTGCTCCAGGCTCAGGAGTCCGTTGGAGGCATATTGGACCCTGTTCTGAGTGTGTTCCTTCCCAAAGATCTGGCCTTGGATCGCAATCTTATCGATGAGGAGCTCTACAGGGCTTTGGACAAAAAACCCACCTGCTACCTGGAGCCAGCGACTGGAGAGAAGATCAGCTACAATGACCTGAGGAAGAAGTGTACGGTGGAACCTGTTTCTGGCTTGCTCCTGCTCCGTGGTCAAGAGAAGCCCAAGACAGTGCCGGGTCTCCGCGGTGAAGTCTCCGTCATAGATCTCGTTGATGCTGGACTGCTGGATAAAACTGACATGGCAAAGCTCACAACAGAGGAAATCCAAAAAAAGCTAAAGAACTATCTCTACGGCTCCACCTGCATCGCAGGGATCTACGACGAGGCCAACGACCGAGTAATGCCCTTCTATAATGCAATGAAGGAAGGCCTGCTCATGAGAGGGACCACCCTGGAGCTTCTTGAGGCCCAAGCTGCTTCTGGCTTCATTGTTGATCCAGTCAACAATGTGTTCTTGACAGTAGAAGAGGCTGCAAAGAGAGGCCTGATAGGAAACGAGTTTAAGAACAAGCTGCTGTCTGCAGAGAAGGCGGTAACTGGATACAGAGACCCATCCACAGGAAAGACAATCTCCCTCTTCCAGGCCATTGAGAAAGATCTTATTGAGAAAGGACATGGAATCCGTCTTCTTGAGGCCCAAATTGCTAGCGGCGGTATTATTGACCCCAAACAGAGCCACCGCATTGACGTCGCTATTGCCTATAAAAGGGGATATTTTGATGAGGAGATGAATGAGATCCTAACTTACGAAGGAGATGACACAAAAGGGTTCTTTGACCCTAATACTAAGGAGAACCTGACATATCTTCAACTTAAGGACAGGTGCATGACAGACAGCAAGACAGGCCTCATACTCCTGCCGCTGAAAGACAAGAAGAAGCCCCAGAAGGTGCAGGAGAGCCGCACCAATGTCCTCCGCAAGAGGCGGGTTGTGATCGTTGACCCAGACACTGGGCTGGAGATGTCAGTGAGGGAGGCCTATCACAAGGAGCTAATCGACTACGACACGTTCCTGGACTTGTCGGAGCAGGAGTGCGAGTGGGAGGAAATAACTATAAAAGGGTCTGACGGCTCCTCACGTTTGGTGATAGTGGACAGGAAAACAGGAACCCAGTATGACATCGCGGACTGCCTGGAACGCGGTGTCGTTGAGCAGAAGTCTTTGGATCAGTATCGTGCCGGAACGCTAACCCTGACCCAGTTTGCAGACCAAATTACCAGCAGAACCAGCAGTGGCGAGATGACCATCTCAGCCCTCAATGTTGACGACATGGTCACCTGCAGCAGTCCCACCCAGGCGGCGCCATCCTCTCCTACCGTTCGTAAACGCTTCAACAGTATCTCTATCACTGTTTCTCCCCCTGAGCTGTTCGACGACCAGAGCCCCGTGGCGGCTATATTCGACACCGAGACTTTGGAGAAAATCACCTTGTCTGAAGGGCTCAGAAGAGGCATAGTTGACACCATTACAGCACAGAGGCTGCTGGAAGCCCAGGCATGCACGGGCGGTATTATCAACCCCGCCACTGGCGAGAGACTGTCGCTGCAGGATGCCGTCCATCAGAGCATCATTGACGACAGCATGAGCGCCAAGCTGAGGCCTGCCCAGAAAGCCTACCTTGGGTTTGAAGACGTGAAGACTAAAAGAAAGATGTCCGCAGCCGAGGCGGTGAAGGAGGCGTGGTTGCCCTACGAAGCTGGCCAGAGATTCTTGGAGTTCCAGTACCTGACAGGAGGCCTGATAGAGCCCGGAAGTGGACGCCGCATCACCATCGAAGAAGCCATCCGCAGAGGTTGGCTGGATGGTCAGGGGGCCCAGAAGCTTCAAGATACACGGAACCAACAGAAGAATCTGACCTGTCCCAAGACAAAGCTGAAGATCTCCTACAAGGAAGCCATGGACAGCTGCATGGAGGAGACAAGCAACGGTATGAAGATGCTGCCGGCCACCTCGATGTCCACCAAGGGGATCAGCAGCCCTTACAATGTCTCTAATCCCGGATCTCGCTCTGGGTCCAGGGCCGGTTCCCTTGTCGGCTCCAGGAGTGGGTCTCGTAGAGGCAGTGTGGATTACTCTTCCACTTACAGCTATAGCTTCTCCTCCAGCAGCACCAACACTCAATCTTAATACACAACATAGAAAATAGAATGAAACTAGACTAGTTAATACCAGCAGTTTTTATAACAGTTTGCTTTTCTAAATGCTTTTCTGATTATGAAATTTGGGGAGGTTTGTTTAAATACTAATGCTGAATTCATTTAAGTGTTTTGATTGTTTGCAATTTTTGGTGATTTGGTGTTTCAATATTAAACTTAATGCATAGTATAATTATTATTCTCAAGCACAATGAATATATTTGTCATAGCTCATTTTAATATATGGCTTTTTTTTTTTTAATTTAACAATTTGTTATTTCAAAATATGCTTGTTCACCTCAGCTTCAGCGTGCACTAAGAATTAAGTTTGCTTTTTTTATTTGTTGTTTTTTTGCAACTTGACTTATGTATGTGTTCATTTATTTTTTGAAAAAAAAAAAAAATTGTTAATTGCAAATACTGAGGTTTGGCTTAAAATACTGACTTGACAATGTAATGATCATCTATGAAAATTCCTTGCCACTAAAATGGTATTCTCACGTGATTGAAAATAAAGTTGTCATAACAATTTAGATTTATTCGTTTGCTCATTCATTCATTTACTAGCTGGATAACTGTATTGCGCATTAAAAGCTTTAACAGTTCACTGTGTGAGGAGAAAGCAGTACCCATTGTAACCTATGGATGGCGCTAATTGTCATGCTAAAACTGTAATGACAAGCCTGTTTTCCCTCTTAACACACCATAGGTGGGAAACAAAACTGTGCACTTTACAGTATAATGTTAGCAGGAATGTAATGTTGGAAATATTAACGGACTGAAAGGTAATTTCACCAGCGATGCATGGGTGTTATTTTTTTAAATTTGATAATCATGGTCCCTATATACCTATATATACTGTATATATATGAACAAACATTGGTATTAATAATAATAATAATAATAATAATAACTTTATTTATATTATTATGTTACAAAGTGCTTCACAAACAAGGACAAATCAAAGAAAATTGGAGCAAACAGATACAAGATCACAGTCAGCAAATAAAAATAACACATAAAACATCAAAAGTAAAAGTAATGAATAAAAGCACACATCAAGAACTGATAAAATAAGCAACAGATAAGATATTTTTTTTAAAGACAATCGGTAAAAGTGAGTCCAGTGACCAAGCATTATGAGCAAGTAAGTTTATTACAACAGATAAACCTAATGAATATGATAATCTCAAATAAAAAATGAAATTATTTATGAAGTCATTATACTTTGATAGTACATTTGGCTCAAACAGGTTAAACCCACTTCTATTATTGCTAACATATAAACTGAATGTACCCCCTAAATATTGGTCATTATACCACTGAACCACAGAGTAAAACAATTTGACATATTCACACAGAGTTTTGAACATGAACATGAAGGGCATTAAAGCCCTGTGAGGCAAATTTGTAATTTTGGGCTACATGAATACAACCGACTTGAGAATCAGAAATACTTTATTGATCCCAGGAGGGAAATTAGGACGTTACAATTGTTCTTATATATAGGTATAAAGAAATGCAAATGTAAATAAATCCGATTTTATTGTCACACATTGCATTGCACACAGTGACATTTAATCTCTGCATTTAACCCATCCTAGTATTAGGAACAGTGAGCAGCCACTAGCTGTCCGGGGAGCAGTTTGGCTTGCTCAAGGGTACCTCTAGCAAAGTTACAGCTACCAGTCCTACTTCATCATATACATACAGGTACATACATGGAATTTGACCTCTGCATTAAACCCATCCTTAGAAGCAGTAAGAAAAATATAAATTTATATAATATAAGAAAAATAGAAATAAAGGAGTAAAATGTAAATTATGCACATGCTACAGCCTATAACACAATATATGTAGAGTACTATAAATAAATATTGATATGAGAAATATAAGAACTATGTGCATCAAAAACATAAAATTTATAACCACAGTGTGAATAAGTAAATAAGAATAGAAAATGCAGAGAAGTGGGGTCTATTAAGTGTGTTAAATGTAGTATTAGTAGTAGTGTACTGTTGAATTATTGTACAAATTATTGTACAGTTAAGTTAAGAGTAATTATTTTACAGATAACTTGACTTTGACACATACACATATAAATCTTTGTTTTAGGTGATGGACTATAGCAAACCTTTTCATGTCAAGGTGCCCTAAACTGACACAAATTAGACCAGATTTTCCCCAAGGTCTCCCGTCTGATATGATTTTTGCTTTTAGATGTTTTATTACAGAGTGTGTATGAAACCCATGACCAAAACAGTCTGTCATTGTTCTACTTATGGATGGAATAATAGTGAAAATAAATGATTCCCTTATTTAGAATACTCAGAATCACAGCACTGAAGCAAATAACAAAAGGGTGGGAAAAAACTAAACCCCCCAGATTTTGTGTAATTCAAGAAGTAAAAGTTATGGAAAAGAGAACTCACAAAATAAGGAATATGAAGGATGTTTTTGAGAAGAGATGGAATCTAACAGAAGGAAAAATATAGTTACATGGGTTAACACGCATGCACATATACATATGCTTGGAGGTGACCTGACGTGAAGGAGGATGCATGTGTGTGCCCATGTAAATGATATTACTATATATTTGCGCTCCTTCTCCCTCCCCCCCTTTTTATTTTCTATTAACTAATTTGTTGATTTAATTTATTAGTACTCTCGTATTTTTGTATTATTATTTTTATTTTTTTTGTTATGTGTTTTTGTTTTTGTTTTTTTTTTAAAAATTTTTTAACTCTATTCTTTCTTTTTAACATTGTCATTATTATTATTATTATTATTATTATTATTTATTTTCTTAATTTTATTTCAATTTTGAAAGTTGAGGTTTGGTTTTTTTCTAGTGCACTTAATGAGTTTGTCTATAAGCTCATCTACTTAAAAATGGGTTTATAAACTATTGCAATTACAAACTGTAAATTGCATTATTGAAAACAACCTTGAAAAAAAGGGAAAAAAGAAAGTATAAAAAAAGAAAAGAAATGATTCCCCTTTTTGCTGGGGGGTCCCTGGACCTCACTTTGAAAAAACAAAACAAAAAAAAACATCAATAACAAATAACAAAAATAACAAACTATTCTTATTACTATACTTGCTTATTAAATGTCTTATAATTGTATATTTTATGATATAATGTTTATTTATATTTATTTTTATGTTTATGACTTATTTTGTATATTGTATATTGGTAGAAATAAAAAAGAATTATTCCTATTTTATTCTAACGTTTTTATCTATTCTTTTGTTATTATACTGTTTGACTTGCACCAACAAAACCAAAGCAAATTCCTAGTGTATACCTCTTACACCTGGCAATAAACACCATTCTGATTCTGATTCTGATAGACCTTATTAGCTGCCTATATTTCAGTTACTCCACATACATGTGAGGGGTTGATGGGGGGGTCCTGTGGAGGAGGAGTGGGTGGAGGGCTGGAGGAAGTCTCCGTCTGCGTGTGAGGAGTGAGGGTGAGAACAAATGGAGACAGGCGGGGGAGGAGGAGGAGGAGGAGGAAGGGAGGAAGAGGGAGGGAACTATGGAGACAGCCCTAGCGGCGCAGTGGGAGGACTATCCCATGCCAGGACTTGTGGCCGGACTGGAGGAGAGGAAGTGTGCTGAAGGGGGCTGAGCAGCAGCAACAGCAGCAGATCAGGAACCGAGCAAAAGACTTCCATTTTATCAGAAAAAAGGCCGAGGAGGTCCAGAGAGTGCATTCCAGCAGAGCAAAATGAGCCTCTCAGTGCGCACTAAGCCTACAGTATGACTGAGCTGAGGGCTCTCTGATTCGGACTCTTTCTCTCTCTCTCTGCAGCTCTTGGTGACAAAGGAGGAAAAAAAAGAAAAGAAGAAGAATCAAAGTACTCGCTTTCAGTTTGAAAAGGTAAGTCTGAACTTTTCCTTTTTCCTTTTTCTAGCAGGGATTGTTTTTAAACTACTTAGAAAGCAGGATTAGACTTCCACACAATGCTACTCTTCTCTTTAGCTCTTTGCTCAGTCACATTTCATTGACTTTGCTTCTGTATTTAAAGTGCAAAATGCTCCCTCTGTATTTACTTTGGCTCCGAGTCCCACTAAAACCAGCAGTGTGTGTGTGTGTGTGTGTGTGTGTGAATGTGTGTTTGTGCTCCAGCAGCACTCTGAAGAAGGGACTCATTCAAGCTGACCTCCAGCACTGATCTTGTGATTTCTTTTTTTCAATGTGAAAGAGTCTTTGAATTGACCTCCCCCTAAAAGCTTGGCTTGAACTTCTTTGGGTCCCTTTTTTTAGCTTTAAATGTCTTCCTTTAATGAACTGTGTTTTTTTTTGCAATGGCTATAATTTGGGGTTCCTCGCTGTTGTGGGCTCTGGAGACCTTTTTCTAATGTGAACCATATGGGGCCCATTCTTGTGGAGGACTTGCACACCAGCAGTATAGAGCTCCAAAAGGACGTGACTGTTTTGGACTCCTCAGTCTGGTGGATAAAATGATGGAGACAAATCAGAACGAGATGAGGCTTCTTTTCTTTTGAGCTCCAGCTGCTGCGTGGTATTTGTGGCCCCAGGGCTATATCTCAGGCAGCCATTTGTTGATGACATGTACACGCTTCCTTACATCACAGCAAGCCTCTTCACCTGAATATCCCTCCCCTCCCTTTGCTTGGAAATCAGACACACACACCTGCATTTACACCCCTTCTTCTTCTTCAAGCGCAACATGCAGGTTTGTCCTGAACATTTTTGCAGGCTAAACTCTTTCAAGATTAGCTTTAATTACAGACCCAGCGAGACAGGAGAAACATTTTTTTTGAACTGGCAATTATAGCTTTTGTTGGCGGTTCTATTTTGAGGTCGTTTTAAAGAACAATATCTTGCCCCCCCACCCCCTCCTCAAGGCGAAAGAAATGTGACAGAAACCCAAAGTGTCAAGTGGTGGGTAATTACAAAGGGCTGGCAGGGCGACAGATGAATGGGCATCCTGATGGTGTGGTTTGGACAGGTGGGTTGGCACCAGGAGTTGGTGTTGTGTACTGTAAGCAGAACACTGTGTGATCTAACCCTGGGGAGGGAGGAACAGCGGGGACGGAGCGCCCCGGGGCATTTCACTTTGTCACAGCGGTGCCACGGCCACTTGGCTGGCATGTGTAAGCCATTAGACCTGGAGAAGGAAGGAGAATAGAGGCAATAAAGGGGGAAAGAAAAGGAGAGATGGAGGGAATGAGAGCGAGCGAGAGTGGGAATCCATTTTGGAACGCATTCCACTATGACCTTGGGATGGAAAGCGGTAATTAGGGAGTACTTTAGGAGCCTTAAGGGTGCACACATTTGCTCAAGGCGGTCGTTTTTTTTATTCCCCTTCAACATATCTCATGAAAATGTGGCACAAATACACGTTAGAGTTCCAGGGTTACTAAATAAACGTACAAAAAAACATCTTTTTTCTCTCATGGTTTTTGTTTATTTCAGTTCTTCAGCAGTGAATGGGTGTCAAAAGCCACAGCGTAAACACACACAGCCCCCTTGACAGGAAAAAGGCCAGAACAAACTGTGGCCTTGTCCCTCTCCGGGCCCTTCAAACCCAGCCTGTTATGTCACTGTGTGGACATGTTATCCCGCAGTATGAGGCGCGCGCTCGTGCCAATTGTGAATACAAGGCGGTTTGGAACAGCGATGGTATCAAGGTTATTAGATGTGAATGCTAAATACCAACTACAGCCAGAGGATAACATTCAAGAAGCAAAATCTGTTCTGGTTGTGCAACTCCTGTCATCTGATGGAGCGGTAAAACAGGCATGAATAGGGATTTTCATGTGCTGCAATCAAAGAAGGAATGAAGCTACATTTTATACAAAAAAAACAAAGACATTTCCATCCAGAAGTCCCCCCCGACCCCGCAGGCAGCCAGACTTCCTGAAGCATTTATGGCACTTTAGGTGTTGCTCAGGTTTGCAGACAAACAGCTCAGGAGATCATTAATCTGTCCAGAGTCTCCCATAGAGACTGTATGTGTAGCTGCCTTTTCCATACAGAGCCAGCTCCTTCATGCTGGGCTGGATGAGCTTTATCACCCCACTTTTTGAATTGGACCTCTAACCGTCGGTCTGTAGCAGAGAAAGTTAGTGTCGAGTTGGGGTTTGGTTGCTCTTTTTTTTCCTCTACTATTAGTGAGGAATATCAGTGCACCCATTTTTCATTTCAGACACATCATTTCAGTTTAATGGGCCTATAAAAAATATCACAAAAATGGAGGCCGTTGCCAATCATAAACTAGAAGCTGGAGCCAACAGAAGTTGATTTCAGAGTGTGAATAGGGGGGGAGGGGGGACGCCTTGATGGCTTTCATATGTGTGCAGGCGTGTTTGTGGATATTTTAGTATTCTTTAATTAACAACACTTTGCATCTCTTACTAATTTGCAACCTAGCCATTTAAATATGGATTAAGTAGATTGAAGTAGGGCTGTCCCGATTGCCATATTTTGGGCTTCGAAACTTCGGAGGGGAGAAATATTCGATGGTATTCGAAGCTTCGCGGAGCAGCGCGGAGTAGCAGGCTGACTTGTTTTTCTGTCTGTCCGACTCCATCTCCCCCGTTTCAGTGCCGCTGCTACACTACTGTACACACCAGCACTTCTACACACAACAAGATATCCATCTGAGAATAACTAATAATAATGAATGATGAATATGGATAATGTTGTGGGATTATTCCTTATTTCATGGGTTATTTTGTGATTTATACGTTATTATTACATACTTAATATATATATATAACATTTGAAAAAAAAAGAAAAGAAAAACGAAGCTTTCGAATCGTGATTTGGAGGTGGAATACCATTTGGGTCAGTCCTAGATTTAAGTTTAAATCTTGTAAAACTAGACTTAAGTTTGGTTGTTGCAGCTTCTCTAATATAAGGATGGAAATAGGGCTGCAACTAATGACTATTTTCATTGTCGAGTAATCTGTCGATTCTTTTCTTGATGAATTGATTAGTTGTTATAGTTATAATGCTATAAAACGTTGATGTGTTCCCCAAAGCCCAAGATGACGTCCTCAAATGTCTTGTTTTCTCAAAGATATTCAGTTTACTGTCATAGAGGAGAAAAGAAACCAGAAAATATTCACATTTAAGAAGCTGGAATCAGAGATTTTTGATTTTTGTTTTTCTTTCAAAAATTACTCAAACCAATTAATCGATTACCAAAAATGGTTGGTGATTTAATTTAATGGTTGACAACTAATTGATTCATTGTTGCAGCTCTACTTGTTGGCTTTGAGACATTTGGTGGGCGTTGATAGAAACTTGTGATGAGAATTTGTCATTATTTTTGACATTTTACAAACTAAACATTGAATCAAAAAAAGCATTGATACATTGATTGATAACAAAATAAAAGTTGCAGCCCAAATGTCAATAATTTAATTTTAACTTCTTTCTTCCATGGTCATTGTGTTGATATCCCCATCTCATCACTATCTTTAAAAGTATATGCTTCTTCCTTTACCTTAAACTTTTTTTCTTTCCCACATTTAACCAATACTCTGTATGCTGTATTCCCTCCTCCACTGGTTTGTAGAAATATGTAAAAGCAATCTGCAGGATGATGGCCACACTGAGATCGCTAATGGAAAATACAGTCGGGGCCAAGAGATATGTAGCAACCAGCTTAATCACACAAACAAACTTTTTGAGCGACCGGATTCGGTTGCTGTGGCTCAACCCTAGGCTCGGCTCGGGAGAGTCTTTTATTATTTGTGACAGACAAGCATGCAGAGTTTTTGCCAACTGTTGTCGCCACAGTGGACTCAGAAATGAAAACAACTGATGAGGTCACTGTTCACATGACGAGGCCGTGATTTAACCCTTAGGGTCTGACTGACTGATGTCTGGCTTTTGAGACAGTTCATGTCCTATTACATGATGCTGTCGTCGTTCATCTCGTGGTCCACCTGCTCCTACTGAATGGAAGATTCCATGTACGGTGTGGACCAGGTGAGGGTGCGGCTCCTGAAATAGAAACAGCTCTTTAATATGCCTTTCTACTCTGCATTTCTTTTATGCATACATGGAATGTTTGATTAATTTATTTCCAGCGTTGCTCCGGGTAATTGAAAGAGAGGCATTTTGGAGCCGGTCCCGAGTGATGGTCATGCATGTGTGAACGTGGCTGACAGCATGCACGCAGCCCAGTCAAGCTCTTACCTGCAGGGGTTGGAGCTGGGGGAGCCAGACACACCCTAATCCCCCAACATCCTGACCTCAGTAAACCTGTTGCAGCTTGTTCACAGTAGACCTGGCAACCCGTTTTTTCTCCAATCTCCCGGCCTGCCCCGCTCCCTCTACCAGCCTCGCTCTCCCAGTGCCATGGGTGGGCTCGGGATTTGAGTTCCTTGGCACTGCTTATTCTGCCTTTGTGAGCTAATGCTGCGCCTCAAACCAGGAACAAAAGCAGTCAGTGCAAATTAAAGACCAATTATCTTTAGTGCGTGCTAGGGCAAGTCGCTCATGTTCGCTTGAATGACGAGTGGGAGAAGTGCGAGGTCTAGGAGGAAAAGGATGCTGGTTACTGCACTGTCTCGCATGAATGCTCCCTGAGAAATTAATAAATTGATATTTAGGAAATTATGATTTATTTTATAATGTCATATCAGCTACTTTTGTGCATTTTTATGGGTTTTATTTGAATTGGTTGAAACCTTTATTTCTCTTGGTTTAGGTACTTTGAAATGACCCATGTTATCAGTGATTTAGTTTGACTTTTTAAGCTCTCTTTCCGAGAGTTAGATGAGAAGATTGATAACACTGTCATGTCTGTCCATTAAATATGAAGCTACCGCAAGCAGCCGCTTACCTTAATTTAGCATAAAGACTGGAAATCGAAGGCCCAAGGAAGAGCGCTGGGCTTTGAAGCAAATTTTACGTAGTGGCCAAACGGTGGAATTACAACTTCTGTGTCCGTCATGTGATGCCATTGGGCCCAAAAATACTTTTTCCCATCAGACTTACATTGGGAAACGCCTGTAAATCAGCGGATCATTTATTTTTTTAGGTAAATCAAACCAGTATGAACACTTGAATGGCCCTGATTTAAATCCCAAAGTTGTAAAATGCACTAATAGCCGAATCCAGAGTTACTTCCCTTCCTCTGTTCATGTGAATGAGCCCCAGACCGAGGCTGGACCGCGGGCTGGGAGGTGGAGTTAAAGGAAACGCTACTACGCCTGCTCTATGGGCCCAATGGATGCGGCAGATCGTGGGAAGATCGGGGTACTTTTATACTCGGAAGTCAAGCTTTTTTTTGCTTCATTCGCCACTGAGCAACTCTCATAGGAATGAACAGGAGCCCCGCCTCCAATGCTGTATCCAGTTCTCTTTATACATCCATGACTACAGCACGTCCAAAAAGGAAAGTGTGAAAAAGCACATGTTGTGGTTTTAGGGAGTGGTTATATGTCTATTTTTTTTGCGTACGCAAGTAAGTTGGAAGTTACTGCGCTCAGCTAAGAAAGAATCCAAAACATAACTCCCTGTGTCGTTTTTTACACTTTGGTTTTGTACGTATGAAATGTGTGAGATATTGTAGGCAGATTTTGACCCTGTTCACACCTGGCATTGGAATACGTCTCCAGTGACCACTTGTGATCGTCTGAACAGGGCCTTTGTTAATAATATGGACAGAGCCAGGCTAGCTGTTTGCAGTCAGTCGTGTCTAGAAGGTAACCCGCAAATTGCAAAAACTTGCAAAAACTCTCACGAGTCTCCCTGCTCGACGACCTATCCATTCAACCATTCAAGGTCAACACCTAACCCTGACCATCTCGCGAGAGTTTCGCGATTTGCACGTTACCTTCTTGGACACAACCTTTCCAGTCTTTATGCTAAAATAACGTAACGTTAACTTTGCCGCACATACATGAGGATGATATACATTTGTAATCCAACTCTCAGCAAAGAAAGCGAATAAGCGTATTTCCCAAAATGTAAAACTTTAATGTTAAAATTCCTTTAAAACAGATCTTCACACACCAAATTAATTAAGTAAAATTTTTTCACATTCCTGGAGGTTAAGTGTTAGTTAGATATCCTTCCCATCTCTAGTTGGCACAGTACTTTGACACTTTCAAAACATCACTAAGCCTTCTTCCCATGCCCCTGCCCTGGAGAGACACAGAGCCTAAGTACTGGCCGACCTGTTCATTAATTTCCCATTAGTCAACAGTTTTTCCCTCAGAGTCTCAGGGGAAATAGACTAACCCCACCATTAGTAACAATCCCCGAGGACCTCTTTCCCCCCCGCTCCCACCACCTCCACCAACACACACACACTCAATAAACACCCAGCCCCGTTTCCCCGAGTGATGACCTCTTCATACACATGGCCTCTTTCATTCCGCTCTGAGGGTTGGTTTAAGCCGCGGCTACACTGTCCGGGTTTATGGCTCCCTCTCTGGCCCCCTTCAAAGTGTCGAGCTGTAGCCTGCAGTCATTGCAGACTTAATTGACGGACGCATTCCTGACTGTGGATCGTTTAATCACAACAAACAATTGGAGTCATTCAAGAAGAATGATGATGATCTTTGGCAGCTTTAGGAATGTGTTTCTGTTTGTGTGAAATCTGAAACCTTTATCAAGCTCTACTTATCAGTTATCTCTTATAAATGCTACGCACAAGTATAGATCAGTTATTGTTTTTTAAGTTATCGACATACAGCCTAATTCAACTCTCTCAAAAAGTAGGATTTGGTTTGGTTTGCTTTATTAGCAATTTTTAAAATACAATAATGAGTACAGATAAAAAGAAAAAAGTAAAAGTAGAGTAAAAAATGTAGTATATAAAATAAAAATGACAATAGAAATAAAAATAGGAACTATACAAGAGCCTTTAAACTCAAAACTACAAGGCGAGCAGTACACATACAGTACCCACAGTGATGAACTTCAACTAATAGTGTAGTACTGTCTTAAAGCTTCAGTAGGCAACACGTTTTTGGCATCATTGGGCAAAAATTCCATAATAACCTTTCAGCATATTGTAAGTCAAGTGATCTGAGAGATAGAGAGATTTCTTAAAGCCTGAAAACAGAGCCATGAGGAGGTGCAGAAGTCTAGTTTCTCAGAACACTTGAATTACAATATGCTGAAAGGTTATTATAGAGTAACACATTCTGCCTACTGCAGGTTTAATTCTCTAGATCCTAAAATGACAACTTTAAATTGCTTGTTGTGTCCGACCAAAAACCTGAATTTATCAATTTGACAATCATAAAAACAGAGAGAAGCAACAAATCCTCACAATTTATAAGCTGGAAACAGCAACAAACATATTTGAGGTGTTAGTTTGTTTAATTTATTGATTAATCAACTAGTAATAGTAACAGTGTTAGCACTAGTGATGGCTGCAGCAGCAACACTTTGCTTTTCTCCGGCTGACAACCAGCACAGAGCGTACAGAGATGACTAGATAAGAGAATAAGGGATGAGTCTGTGGATGTGTGGGGTGAGATGGGCTCTCTCCAGACCACCACTGCAGGAAGTGCACGGCCATGAGGTCACAGGGACATGCCATCACTCAGGGATTTACAGCAACTGGTTCTAACCGGAATTGTTTGAACGTTTTTTTTGTCTTTGTCACTGACATTGGGTGCTAGATTGCTGGCATTCAATCTTTTGATGCCACTGCACTGTATCTCCTTTTGCAGTAGAGATAAGCGGCACTCATCTCTCACAGATGTTAAAAAGCCCTTCATATAATGTTTCCTTTCAGCCAGTACAGTGTTTGTGACTCACAATGTCGGCCGTTTCTGTGCAAACAAGACACCCTCTGTCACACAATCTGGAATTGAGGTCAGACTCTAAAGATATCCGTGGCAAACTTGGACACAATGACTAAAGCTGAGGACTTTGACCACCAAATATTGACTTATGAGCAAAGTCACCTGCTCTAAAATGGTGTGAGGTTATTGAAGCGCCCGTCTGAGCCACCTGTGTCTCTGCTTTTCAACAGGAAGTCCCAAGATTCAGGATGGAGGAGGGATACGAACTCGACCTGACGTACATCACAGAGCGCATCATCGCCGTGTCCTTCCCCCGGGGGTGCACGGAGGAGATCTACTCTCACAACTTGAAGGATGTCACGCGGATGCTCAAGTCCAAGCACGCGGATAATTACCTGGTCAGTGCTCGCCGTCCGCTGCTGCTCGCTGTCTCACCTTGAAATGTGTCAAAGAGCAAACAGTATTGATGTCAGGGCTGATGGGCTTTCATGGGATATTGACCTGAGAGTATTGATCTCAGAGTGCATAGTGCATCTTTCACTCATTTTTAGGGTTAAAGCAGGATGCAATAATCTCAGAGACAACATTTGAAGTCATTGGCTTTGTTGTATGTTCTCTTTAGATTATCAACCTGTCGGAGAAAAGACATGATCTCACTAAAATGAACCCTAAGGTACGTTTATGTGACATTGTGTCATCTACATAAATTAAAATCCTAGCAGGATGAGTATATCAATGTTTAGAAAAAACTATTCATTTCAATGGCAAAAATAGATCTTCTGTTCATCCTCATTGATCAGCTCTGTCTAACCAGCTACAGTAAACAGCATGATATTGATTGGTATAGAGCGCTGCTGTGTGTGTTTACAGTGAGTGATGTGCTTTCAGACTCTAGATACGGGCTGGCCGGACATGCACGCTCCACCTCTGGATAAGATCTGTACCATCTGTAAGGCCATGGAGAGCTGGCTCAATGCTGACCCCCTTCATGTGGTGGTTATACACTGCAGGGTGAGCATCGAATCATTTAGCAATTTCTACAGACTACATTGTAATTATTGTGTCATTACACATTTCTGAAGTGTTTTTTTTTTGTTAAAACCCCTGAAAACGAAATAAGTATTTTAAGTATTTCTCATGAGATAATATTCTGATTAAAATTGCTAAATCCTGGTTGGTGGATGTAAATATGTGTCTGCCTTTTTTCTAAATTAGCCATGTCCACTTCACAGATACAGAGATGCAGATTTGTGTCATGTGAAATAATAATAAGGTGTGGACTCGAGTCACATGACTTGGACTCGAGTCACAAATTTGATGATTTTAGACTGGACTTGACAAAATCAAAAAAGACTTGCAACTCAACTTGGACTTTAGCAGCAATGATTTATGACTTCTCTTGGACTTGAGCCTTTTGAATTGAAAATACTTGATACCTTCCCCCAAGCCCAAAGATTAAAAAAAATATGTTTTTTAAAATGTGTGCCACGAATCAATTAATTTCCCTCCATTTCCTGAATCAGCTATCGTTAACGCTGTTCATTCCCAGCAAATCGACACATAAACCTGCAGTAGGCAGAATGTTTTTGACATCATTTGGGCAAAAATTCCATAATAAACTTTCAGCATATTGTAATTCAAGTGTTCTGAGGGAAAACTAGACGTGTGCACCTCCTCATGGCTCTGTTTTTAGGATTTAAAAAATATAGCCCGTGACGGGGGACTTTGGCCAATCACAGGTCATTTCAGAGAGAGAGCGTTCCTATTGGCTGTGCTCCGGCTGTGCTCCGGCTGGTGGGCGGTGCTTGGTATTTCCTCAATTTATCTCAACATGGCTGCCAGGTCAAACTTTCTCATTTTACAGCTAAACAGTACACTACAAGATGTTTCTGAAAAGATTTAATGTGAGAAATAGGCATTACAGTAACAGAATATTGATTCATATTTGATCAGTGCTGCCTAGTTTGACCGTTTGATCAGAGTTTGTGAGTGATTGACAGCTGCTCAGAGACGGTAGGCTCCAGCTCAGCTCTGATTGGTTGTTTTCCTCCGGTCTGTGAAATCTGGCAGATGCCATTAGGAGCACGGGAGGACACAGAGGCACAGATTTTTTCAGATTACCTGTCTCGTGCACTACTGTCAGGATATAGTGTCCGTTTTATAGAAATATATTTGTTTTAATCAAATTTGCTCCAATTCCACCCACTGCAGCTGTAACTCCCCAGATCCACTCGACCATGAAGAACTAATGTTACGTTATTAAGCGCCAGTTGGAGAAAATGATACCAAAGATGATTTTGTTCATGTACAACAACTACACAGGGGTCTACGAAACGTGAATTGTAGTATGCAGAACGTGCGGGTTGAAATTTACAGTCGGAGACGCAGAAGAGCGCATTATGAAATGTTTAGGACTTGAAACTCAAAATTTAGGACTTGGGACTTGAGTGCAAAGACTTGAGACTTACTTTTGACTTAAAAAACGATGACCTGTTCCCACCTTTGAAAATATCCCAAAATGTTCTAACATTGGCAGAAAATAGTGTGTTTATGTAGGACCCCCTTTAAAGCTGAGTAAAGTGCTGTGTGTGCAGTGAATCACCTCCTGGCCTCTCTTGTTTCTTCAGGGCGGCAAGGGTCGAATCGGTGTCGTCATTTCATCCTTTGTGCATTTCACCGACGTGTCAGCCAGGTAACTCCTACTATGTGTAAAAATTTTCTTGTTAGGTTACTATAAATGTCCTTGTACTCAGGATTTATCATAATATCACTCACTGTTTTTGGCAGCGAATAATGTCAACAACAAGCCACAACGGGTCATGTAAAGTCATTCTGTAGACCACGAGAAATGTCAGTGCCTGACCACGGCTGATTTATTTACCTGCTACAATTGAGTGTCAAGCTGATTCAGAGAGTGAGTCAAAGTAAAGTTCAAATTCAAAGGAAAACCACACAATTTAAGCCATGAATCACCTCGTATTGAATTGCATGAATCAACTTGGAAACATGTGAGTTACCGTAATAGCTTCTGGCCACAGTGTCAGTTTCTTGAAATCTATTCATCGGGAAGAAAACTGATTCTAATTTTCTAACCAATGTCATTGTCCAAAGAGCCCTAAAGTAAAGAAACGCAGTAAACATTAGGAGAGACCACCTGGTGTTATGCTCCTATGTAGATCCTTTCTGCACACCGCAGTCAGTGTGGCATGAGCACACATCCTCGGCCTTCGATTTAGCTTCCCTTAGTATCCCGCTAAGGAAGACCGGGCGAATGTGAAAGACAGAGGGCAAAAAGAGGTAGAGGAAGAGATAGGAAAACAATGAGGCAGATTTACAATGGAATAGATTCAGAGGGGGGGAGCAGAAGGCCGACGAGAGAGAAACAGAGCAGTGGTGAAAAGGCTCCAGCGCCTGTTGGTTTTAGGTCTGTCTGAATAGCAGAGCTGTGCACACACTCTGTCCTCCTCTCCCCCTCCATGTTTACTTAATGCTGCCATTCTCTTCCTCTCTGCTGGAATCCCCTGTCTCTCCGCTAACTTTCCCTCTTGGCCATTATGCATGTGTATGCATGTGTGTGTGTGTGTGTGTGTGTGTGTGTGTGTGTTGTCCTAATTTAAGTTAGGGTTAACACCATTTAATTATAGAGCAACAGAGTGTAATCTCTCTCTGGAGTCATAATTGCCTAAAGTGTTTAATGCACCTCACTGTCTCCCTCAAAGTGCTGATCAGGCGTTGGACCGCTTTGCCATGAGGAAATACTACGATGATAAGGTCTCAGCTCTGATGACACCTTCGCAGAAACGGTAAGACCCAAAATTTGAACAACGCCCTTTGAATAGCAACATGTGTCTATGCGTGTGTTGTTTGAGTTGTGCTTTGTTGACCCACATCCAAACACATTGATGTCCCACCTGATTCAATACAAAACTTTGCATGATCCTGGTGCTGTTTGTCTATTGTGGATCATTGTAATGTGAATTGGACACCATGGTGACTCCTAACCCCATGTATCACTGAATCATCATCGCTCCAATTTGTTTTGTTCCAGTTCCCCAGTTATGTGAGGTAAACATGGCGTGATGAGACCATATTAGTATGGCTGGGTATTCCAGTGCAGAGTTGATACCTGAGTTTTGGTACCAAAATCAAGATAATGCTTTTTGCATTACTTTGCTATGAGGAATATGAACTTGTTTTTCTGCAAAACACTTTTTGTTCATTTAACAAAAGAAGCCAAACTTCTCAAATGTTAAATGTTGTCTTAGAGGAATAGTTTGACATTTTGGGAAATAAGCTTATTCGCTTTCATGCTGCGAGCCAGATGAGAAGCTCAATACCACTCTCATTAGTAGGGCTGTGTATTGGCAAGAATCTGGCGATACGATACGTATCATGATACAGGGGTTACGATTCAATATATTGCGATACTGTTAGAAAGGCGATATATTGTAATAGTTTGAATCTATTTTTAGGGAAAAGAACACACTATCATCTGCATAAAATCTGAGTAAAAAAAGTTTGCTTATATTCAACACAAAGAGTGGTATCGATCTTTTCACCGAACTCTATAGTGAATAGGAATATTTTCCAAAATGTTGAATTATCGTTAAGTCTGAGAAAGTAACCCTGATGATGTCATAGTGATGTCACCAGGGTCATCTCAGTTTGGGCTTGTAGATTACAGTTTTTTAATTTTTATGAAAAGCCTGAGTAACAAACTAGAAGCTTTAGCATGAAAGAAGTGGACATTTGCCAGGCAGGGAGGGTCTAACGAAAATACGTCATCAATCAAATTGCATTATGGGAAGTGAAGGATCCAGCGTCTGTGGAGCTTGACCCATACTAGGGATTAAAAGCCTGTATATCTCGGCCTGTGCTGCACTAGTTATGAACTGTATTTTTGCTTTGGAGTTTAACACAAGCAGACTCAAATTTGCTAAATTGTGGTCGTTAAATATCCGATTAAAAAAAAGTAAACAAGTGACACATTTTGGACTGGGCTAAAAAACATACCTTTGGATACCCTCGAATGTTTGGCATGTTTTTGGTCCTGTGTATTTATATTAACATCCACCTCTGTGCTTTCCTGTCAGGTATGTTTGGATCCTCAACAGTCTTCTAAGTGGCTCCATGAAGATCAACGCCTCGCCCTTGTTCCTGCACTGCGTCATCCTTCACGGCATCCCAAACTTCGACGCCACTGGAGGTTAAAACTCATATTGTTTACCACTATACACAGCTGCTGCAGCTCCCAATGAAAACACAGTCGCTGCCACCACGACAGCATAAAAGAGCCCAGACACGACCACATCAGAGTCGGCGCAGTAAACAAGATGGAGACTTATCTGTGCTTTATATCTTTCTCTTTTTCCAACATGCACAGACAGATAGAGACACTAACATAAACAGAGCTGGAGAGAAGAACCTCTTTATGGGTTCCCAGGGAATTCACAGCCATGTTTGCATGTAAATTGCTGTTTTTCCTAATTTCACCGACAACAACAGAGGTCTTCGTCACATTGTGGTGCTGAAATCCCTTTCTCACAACAACAGATTATCACACTTGCTGTGAACAAAACAATCTGAGAAGCTACTCATGAATATCTGACCTAACAGGCATCTTAAGGTGCTATCAATGCACTTGTAACTATTATTTATCTTTGTTTCTTTTCAGTCTGTCGTCCGTACATCAAGGTTTACCAGGGAATGCAAACAGTGTATTCATCTGGAATCTAGTAAGTAGCTTTCACATGTGGTACAGTCATTTGTTTACTTCAAAGAATAGTGGAATACATCAAAGAAATCTTCTGTTTTACTCACTTTAATGCTGATTTGAATGCCGCTTTCTGTAAATATCTGCGATTGCTTCCAAACTGTGGCTCACTTTGACTCACTTCGCTGTTGTTTTTGTTCCAGTCACATTGGTCCAGGCCACAGAGACCGAGTATGCATCACCCTGGAGCCTGCCCAGCTTCTAAAGGGAGACATCATGGTATGAAAATAATAGAAAACAAGATGCCTGACAGAGTTTATGACATCAGTATTGATTGTAGCAATCACAATTTCTTTTTTTCTCAGATTAAATGCTATCACAAGAGTGACGTAACTTCGGAACGTGAAGTCATTTTCCGGCTGCAGTTCCACACGGGAGCAGTGCAGGGCTACAACCTGATGTTTGAGAAAGAGGACATGGAGACTGCCAACAAAGGTATAAAAAAAACAACAACCCTGAGAGCAGGTCTCAACGTGCTGCCGCTAGTTTTTACGACTCCTCCTGCTGCTCCACGCAGCATCTGCAGGGCTCAGTCTGGACTTAATTTAGACTGTTGGCACTTTGAGACCAATAATCTTGTTTTCCCAAACATGTTACGTGTAGCCTACTGACTGAGAGAATCCTTTTCCCAGACATTCATCCTTCCTCTCCTGAATGGCCGCACTAATGGCATTCCTGTGTGCTTACATTCCAGATCCCAGATTTGCAGATTATGGTAAAGTGGAGCTGGTGTTCTCAGAGGGACCGGAGAAGATCCCAGGTAGATTCATAACTCTTACTCTAGTTGGAAAAGCAGACACAGAGCTTTCTCCATTTTTCCCTTCCTTCATGTTGTCCCGTGCTCCGTACCTCCCCCTCTGCCCCCTGGTGAGAGGGGATGAGGAATGCTGCGGAGGGGAAATGTAGTGTGAAGTGTGTGCTGACAGAGAGGTAAAGAAGCACAGCATGTGCTGCCCCAGAGCCCCGCAGGAGTAAAACTTATGTTGTGTGGGTCTGTGTGTGTGCAGCATGTGTTGTGCATACTCTGTTTGCTCGAGTGTTTATCATAGGGCTGCCCACTCTCATGACTTATTTCTAAGGAACTTATGAGCACATCTCTGGTAAACACAAGATTTAAAGTGGTGCTTTTCTGTGATTCTTTGTGGAGAAACTCAGTTTTACAGATCTGTCGATTGAATCAAGTCTTTTTTCCAGTCTTTATGCTAAGCTCAGCTACCTGTCTGCTGGCTGTAGCCTCATACTTGGCATACTGACATGTGAATGGTATTGAACTTCTCTGCAAGAAAGCAAATAAGAGTATTTCCCAAAATATTAAACGATTCCTTTCGGGCTTATGTATGCATTAACAGATTTGTCTACACATTTACAAATCTCAATACACTTGCAAATGTTAAAACAGATTTGGATTTTTTTTTTTACACATTTACAAATGAGATTACACACACACGGATTCTG
Organism: Sebastes fasciatus; assembly: GCF_043250625.1. NCBI lineage: Eukaryota > Metazoa > Chordata > Actinopteri > Perciformes > Sebastidae > Sebastes > Sebastes fasciatus. The sequence continues at coordinate 19,926,690 of NC_133805.1, forward strand.
AATACACATTTGCAGATCTCTGTACGCATTTAGAGATTATTTTTTCACATTTACAAATCTGATTATGCACACAAGGATTGAAACACAGTTACGCAGCTCTCCACACACATTTGCAAATAGACCTGCTAAAATAATGGCCCCATAGAAATATTTTATTTATTATTTTTTGTGTTTAAGTAGTAAGATTTGTCGATTATTTAATATCTTCAGGAATGGGTGATATGAAGTCAACATGTATGATCGCACAGCACCAAAGTGATACAATTCCACTGAAAGTTTATGATATCAAACTATTGCCTAACCCTAAATATAGTATGTACACAAAATCCTTTTTTCCATGACAGACAATGATGAATAGTATTTTATGCTTCTTTCTGTGTTGTGAAGAAAAAAACAAACACCTAGATACAGTATCAACAATGTTGTTATTTTTGGGTCCAGGTGCCGACAGGTGGCAAAACGGGGCAGATGTTATTGTGGACTACAACACAGCAGATCCTCTAATCCGCTGGGACTCCTACCAGAACATCTGTGATGGTGAAGGTACAGTTACAATGCTGCATTAGTCACTACATGACTCACAAGGCTTTATAACAAAATGTCAGTGGCTGTTTTATGAATGGAAGAAGTATGCATAGGGTGTTATTTAGACATTAAATGGAGTTTCCCCCTCCCTTGCTGTTACGTTTCCAGCATTCAGTGTGTTTCACAAACACACACACACACGCTCTCTTTTCCTCTCAGTGAATTAACACAGCGTGACAGGTCCTCTGCTCCATGTTGCTGAGGGGCTGCAGTGTGATTGCATTAACATGCACACTCAGTCACCACTAACTTGGTTTATGTTGCAAGTAATGGGAGTTATTGCTCATGAGTGGGACTTAAAACCCAGGCAGGCCCTGTGGAGACTTTTATTATGGCGAGGAAAGGACAGGAAGCTGAAAAGTACCTCTAGGTTGCAGTATGTTTGGCACGACGAGCCGTGTTGCTCCTGTGTGAAGGATAGGGAGGAGTGTTGTTGTATGTAGGGAATGCTGGCTTCAGAGGAGGAGCAATTAGTTCTCAAGAGTTTTCTATTTTGTTGGTTCATCAAATGAATAGGCATGCTTTAACCATCCCACACACACACACATATACACACTCTCACTAGCACAGACACACACACACATAGACTCACACTCAGAGCCACCCTGTCGGGGCGTCCCGTCCCAGCTGCGGTTGTTGCTCGCCACTCAACCACAGGATTCACAACAACCTCCCAGAATAGAGCGACGCGGTGGTAGCATTAAAACACAGATCCACCCTTTCCCAGTATTCATTGACTGTTTTTATAAGCGAAGTTCAGCTTGATGAAAATGAGCTGCCTTTTTTATATTTTCATTTAAAATACCCCAACACGTCCATATATCATTTTATGCGCACACACTCTGGGATTGCAATGGAAAGACTCAAATTTAAGAATTCATCAAAGCAAAGCAGAGGCATTAACAAAGGAGCATTTTTTTTTTTCTTTTCCCTTGATTCCAAAGCATTCATGTGGGATATTTACAGCCTCGTTTTCTCGTGTAAACACTACATCTGAGACGGGAGACTGGGAGCTTTGTTGGAATTCTGCATCTACTTACCAGCAGTCTTCTGGCGGGCCCAGTTTGACTCTGAGAGGCTGTCACTCAGGAGGAGGAAGTCTAAAAATCATTTGCCACTATAGTGCTAAGGTTGTGAAAAGAAAACCTCATTTACTTCAATGGCTTTTGGTCAATCACCGGTGAGAGTGTGTGCTTTTCCCCACGTGTGAATGAAGAGCTGGATTTTAAAAGATTGTTTTTCCAGAACTTTGTTGACTTAAGTTTACTCTCAAAGTAGGCTTTTGTCTTTGTGTAGCTTGGCTGACAGCTGGCTGAAGAAATGAATATCTGATAGTGAATACAAAGGGGAGACACTACAGCTGAATATAGGGTTAAAAATTGTAATTGATAGATTTCACCATGAAACTTCCCAAGTTGATTACTTACTTCAAGACATTGAAATCTAATCAGTTCATCCTTGAGTCCAAGTGGACATTTGTGCCAAATTTGCAGAAATTTCCTCAAGGCGTTCTCAGGCTTCTCAAAGAATCGGTTCATGTGTGCGGGAATTGACTTCTCAGCCTGGGCAGGAAGGCCCGCCCAAAGCCAGATGATTGACAGTTTGGCACTTCCAGGAATAGCAAAAGCAAAAGGGAAAAGAGTAGGAAAAATATAGGGATAAAAAGAAAAAAATATAAAAATAAATAAATTAAAATGATTAATTATTATTTAAATTAAAAATATACAGGAAAAATAGTTATTTATGCAATATATACATAAATATATATTTAGAAAAATAAATGAACAAATAAATGTGAAGAATAAATAGAAATCCTTACAATTATTATTTTATGTTTTGTCATTTGTCTTTATATTTCCACATTTATTTATTCTTCTATTTTTCTCTTTATATTTCCACATTTTTCTATTTATTTGTTTGTTTATTTATTTATTCTTTTATTTTATTTATTCCTCTTTATATTTCTACATTTATTTTTTTATTCTTTAACAAATTTATTCTTTATTATGGCACTCCTATGACTCCATACAGACAAAAATAGACGAAGTGTAGTAAAATAAACACCTAATTTTGTATTTTGGATGGTTTCGTTCCACTAATCTGAAAGAAGACATGCTATGGAGATAAGATGTTATGGAAGCAAAATTGATCAGTGCATGAAAAACGATGTAGTGTCTCACCTTAAAATGAGTGGTGCTGAATGGTAATGGTAAATTTATATTTGCTGCTTACCTCTAGCAGTATGTTGCCATGCAGATAGTTTGTGATATCTGTTTCTCAGATTTCTGCTGCCACCTCAATACAATGTAGGTGGATGGAATTTAATTTGTTGGACTCACAGCACTGTAAAATGATTTTTTTTACAAAAAAATCAACACTAACATCTCTTTTCAGAAAAGGTATGGATAAGGACTGGATAAGTTTTCGTATTGACTATTTTTGCAAGTTGCGGGTTACCTTTTAGACACAACTCGTACTTGAAAATATCAATTTAAGAAAGGATGCAAAATAGTATCAAAGTTGCAAAAAGAGGGAAAACAACAAAGTCCATGGATTATGTTTTTTCTGCAAGGAAATGTTGCTGTTGACATTTTTAAAATTTCAATGTTTATTTACCTTCATGGTATTAAAGTAGAGGCAGAATTCTCAGTGATGGATATCTCAAAACTGTCTGTATGACAAGATACCACTAGGGGTGTGTGAGAAAATGAAAAACACAATTGAATTTAACCCCTCCATAATGGAGTTTCCCCTCCGTATGTACAGCGTGTCCTGTACAAATTGTACACAGGACTATAAGAGATATATTTCCCAGTCTACACATTGGAGGCACATGTAGAAGCCTGGGCGGAAGAAAACGTGGATGATGATCATCATTATGCTTTCGACTCACGGTTTTGGCATTCAGGAGGTGCGGGATGATGGTAGTAACTGGGAAGGAATGGGAAGGGTTGGGTAATTGCATATCCATACACAGCCAGACCTCCTCCTGCGATACGAGAGCAGCAGCTTGAGGAACGCTTCTGGTTTTCGCCGCTCTCTGCACTGTAATTGGTGGATTATTCAGGGACTGACCATACCACAACAACCGACATGATGAATGCTAGATATAAACTGATTTTCTTAAGCAAAGAACATACTTGGTTAACCATCCATGGGTTTGTTAATGTCAGTGTAATCCCTGATAGGTAAAACAGTTTTTATAAAACAATTGTTGAAGCCCATAATTGAGTTTAGGGCACATCTGTTTCTTGCCGGTATTGTTCACGAGAGGCAATTGCATGACACACAAAGAGCGAGAGAACAACAACGTGGCTTCTGCTTTTCAGAGCTCCAAGTAGAAGGCAAGGATTGCTCTAATTAAAAAGTGTCTTTTTACCGAGTAAAAAAAGTCTGGAGCTGCAGGAATGTTGTTTTCTTTCTCTGATCCTCTCCGGGCCGCCCTCTCTTTCTTTCTTTCCCTCTTTTTTCCCCCTTTCCTCCCCAGTGGGGTAGTCCCCTAATGCAGGGCAAGAGGTCGGGTTACTCCTTTCCTCCAGCCCGCCTCCAAACCCGAAGTCCCGCCTCACTTGTTTACATTCCTCTGCCCTTATTTGGAGATCTCAAGGTCCCCCCCCCCTTGTGTGGAGTGCAAACACTCTCACCTTCTCAGCAGAGAAAGAAAGCAGGGGCCAACTTCATCGTATTCTGACTTGATTTAACCCTAACCATTATCTGTTGGTTAAAAGCCATGTCCGCTCTTGTGTGTCCGCGTCGCCTCTTCTCCTCTGCTGCAAGTATTGTTCTCCCGGAGGCTATGATTGTCTTGTGTGCTTACCTGGTAGTGGCAGCGAAGGTAAGAGATTTTTCTTCTTGAGACAGATGGGGTGGCCATGAGGGGGGGGAAGAAAAGGGAGGCAGGGTGATGACACAGAGAGAGAAAGATGGCCAGCATTGAGGGACAGTGGGAAACATCTGTCTTGAAACCAATGCACCTTGCCAAAGGTTAATGTCACAAGAGGGATTTGTTGGACCTGCATGGAGGCCTGAGCCGAGGCCGGATGCAGGTTCAACTAGTGTGTTTGTGCGAGCCAAGGGGGGGGCAAGCCATACATACAGGAGCTTTTGGAGAGGAGGAGGAGGGGGAGCTTTTATCATGCGTGTCTGGTATTCAGATCCTCCAGTCATGGTTTGACTGAAAGGCAAGTACTTAAGGCGGCAGATTGAGGGAGAAGCGTAGGGGTCGTGTTCCAGCTCTCTTTTGTTGAGGAGAAAAGTGAAAACAGCAAAGTTTTACTTACTTGGCAACGCCGCTCACACGCACTTCTTTCTCCAGCCCTCATTTTGAGTAAGTCTTGATTTTCGTTGTTTTCTTTTTGTGATGGATTTGACTCCTTTCACTTGTGAGGATTAAGGAGGTTGTTTGGACATATGCTGGGGGGTCAAGGGGCAGGCGAGAGGGAGTTGGGTGGCTTAATCGCAGCAGGGTGAGGAATGCAGAGGTCAGACTAGGGAGATACACAGCCGTCTGACTTTTGTAAGCGACATCCATCCATTATATAACCCGAGCATGAGGAGCACCTTTGTCTGCCGCGCACGCTGCATACACTAGCACCTCGGCGGTTCACCTTGTGGACAGGTGGGAGTTGTTATTTGCAAGATGAGTGGAATATCTTTGCTTGAGATGAACTAGAATATGAAAAAGATGACGGATTTGTTTCTGACACATCTAATGAAGGTGATCTGTTGATTCACATGTTTTTTTTCCTTTCTCAATGTATTCATGTCCCAGTTATTTGTAGTCTGCTCTGTATTGTCTGGTGTGTCGTCTTTGTCAGGTGAGGTGTGATTGTGAGTTTTGTCCGTAACAGATTTTGAATGATGGAGGTTATGGTGGGATGATGCATGTTAACAGAGTGTTTTGGGTTTTGTGTTCGTCTGCGTCTGAGTCTCTGCTGCTGTCTGTGTGTGTCCTCTCTGTGCCCATACCGGCTGACCGTATGAAGCGCTGCATCTCTTCTATTTTGCAGCGCCACGCTCTCAAGGCCTAACCCAGGACAAGGCAGCTAACAAGAGGAGCCCCGGCGGAGGAGAGGCGACGCTGGGCAGAGGGGCCCGCACCACCTCCTCCACCTCCAGCCCTGACCACAGCGACCACGCCCTCTCTGTCAGCAGTGACTCAGGCCTGTCTAGCACGTCTCTGTGGGCGGACAGACCCACACCTGTCCCCTCCACCACCACCACCACCACCACTACCACCACCACCACCGCCACCATCAGGCCTAACCAGGGCCCCAGCCAGCAGGAAAAGGTCCAGCTGAAGCGCCTTTTAAGTGGCTTCGGTCTTGAGGACCCCTCACTGGGGGAGATGGGTGATCAAGTCCCCAGAGTGGTCATCCAGCAGGTAGTCCCGGCACAAGTGCACATCAACGGAGACCCCAGACCCCGAGAGAGGGAAACGGACATCCTGGATGATGAGGTCATCACAGGTCACGACCTGCACAGCGTGGACAGTTTAGGGACCTTGTCGTCTTCCTGCCACCAGAGCAGCCAGAACTCCCTGCTGTCGGACGGCTTCGGGAGTCCCGGAGGAGAGGAGCAGCAGCAGAGCCAAATCCAGCACCACCTCCACCACCACCCTGCACCTCCACCCATGGAGGAGTATGAGAGAGCCTATGCTGAGGCGAGAAGGGGCTGTGTAAACTCCAGGAGCAACTCTGTGGCCTCCGCTAATCCCAGCGGGGCCCCCGTGCCCAAGCAGCACGTCTACAGACAGGGCAGCTACTCCACGCAGTCCTGGGTTCGCCAGCAGCAGATGGTCGCCGCACAACAGTTCATCTACATGCCAGATGATGGAAACGATACAGAGAGATACACAGGGAACAAGCAAGGGGGCGGTTCGACCAAAGCACAGAGCAACGCTGAACCACAGGGCCCCACCAGGGACGACGCTCTGAGGAACACGGCGCCGCACAAGGAACAGGCAACGATGAACAATAACAACAACAACACACGCGACGAGGAGTTCAAGTCTCTCACGATGGACATCGACAACTCCATCGACCAGCTCAACCAGCTCATAATGGATCTGGATCCCACATTCATGCCGGTTTCAAGCAACAGCAGCTCCATCAAGAGGAACGGCGGGACGCACGTGAACGGCTCGGTCTCCAAATGCCCGAACGGCATCAATCTCAGATTGGGCGATAATAACGCAGCAACCCTGAAAAACACACAGCAGACAGGTAAGACAGTCAGACAGTCTGGGTGTGGTGGTGGTGATGATGTGGTGCGGTCTGGAAGTGTGAAAGAAATGTGTGATTATGAAACCAGAGAAGATGTTTTGCTATAAATATCTAATAAACATAATTAAGCAACTTTAATTAAGATGTTGGGACTATTTCAAAACAAGAGTAGTTCAGCTTTTCTTCTCCCTTCACTACAGAGTTAACTCAACAAAGCGCTCCTCCTCTCCCTCTTCCACCTGGCGTGTTTTAGTGGCAGAAATAGCGGGGTGGTTGCCAGGTTTTCAGATGTTTTCAGTATGAATCTGAAGAAAGAGCGCCGTCCAGACTTGCCTGTGTAGCTATCTGACTAGAGGATCAGCACCTTACATGAAGAGAGAGGGAGAGAGCAGCTGTCATCGACCTCTCTGAACATCGCCGTCTCTCTGTGTTTGATTATAGACATTGCGTACTGGGGAATACAGCTATTTACAAAATCAAAGTCCACAGACCTTCCCACTGCTTATTGTTGTGTGTAAAAGAAGCATTACGTAAAACACACACACCATTTCTTTCATTTCATGTTAGTCATCTCTAATAGACACTCTCTCATATGTTCCTGTAAAATGTCTCCTTTTGACTGTTGTTGTTAGGTTTGCTGTGCAGACGGAGGTTATGCAACATACTCTAGAGTAGATATCCACCAAAGTTATTTCCACTTTGTTCAAGTTGAAACTGATCCCAGGAGGATAATCAAGGATGGCTGGGAAGTCTATGATCTTAAAACACTGCAGAATAATTCACAGGATGTGTTTCAGTAACTGTATGTGTGCTTCTAAATCAGCAGTTTCAATAATAGTGTATAAATGGTCCCCACACTTTTTTGAAAAAGTCCTTTTTGCCCTAAAGGAGCAATACGTAGGACTGACAGCTGCCGTTTAAAATCGGTACAGCAGTCCAAATTCAAAACATTGGAGCCATGGCCCGCTCCCTCCTGCAGTGTGACTGATAGCAGTTAGCTCACGTTTTTGCAATTTCAGGGTTACCTTCTAGACACGACCAAGTACTGTCTCAAACACTCGCTGCCTTGATAACCCAGCTGCACACGGACCACAGAGAGATGTACCGAGGCTTTTCAGGTCGGGTAGAATCTAACGTTAGCGTTATCTCTGTTGATCCAGTTTGTTTGATTACCTCCATGGCTGCTGAAGGCTGTGTTTACATGCCAATTTGTTTGTGGCAACAAGGTGTCGAAATGGGCAGCGGACGGGATCACACCGGCCAAAACAAAAATGACGTTCCTGACCGGAATGGAAATTTCAAAGGAGAACATTACTGGTTGTAGCACTGTTGTCGGAGAAGCCAGTATTTCAGTTTAGCATGTTTCCTTAATCTATGATGACATATCAATGTCATTTTATGATTAATTACAGTTAATATATTACATACTGGTCCTTTAAGGATATAGGTTATTTTTTTCCATTGAGAGACATTGAGACATTTCTTTCATCCATTGACCTATTCGAGGTCCGTTAACATTTTTCCAGGAGAGTTCAGTTTGACGTCTTGCTTGTAGTAAAGCAGCGCATATCAAGAAGAATTAGTTTACTTCTCTGTGTATGTGGGGTACATTCCCAAAATAGAAACCTTTGGGTCAAGGGGGAACTTTAGAGATAAAATCTCATCAAACTCACTTATTATAGCACAGTCCCAAAGACAGTGGACTAAAGTCCCCCTTTCCTGACTACACTTGATGCATGTATCTGGATTATTGCTATCAAATTTCTGTAATTTAACTGGAGTAACATAAGTACACATCAGCCAGTTATGTTGTATAACTTGTTATTAGTATAACAGATTGTGTTTGTGCCTTAAGACAAGCATCCTGCCATTCATCAAGTGTAGTCTCCACTCGCAAATCCTCCCTCCAAGCATTTAACCTTGGCTCACAAGATTCAGTGCAGCCAGAGACCAATAGGTCATATCTTATAGAAACTTTACCTTTGCCATAGCAGAGGTTGAAATAACATCTTAATCTTGATCTGTAGGTATTTAAAGAAGTGTTTTTTTTGGAATGTTGTGCCTTCTTGACAGTTCCTCAAATGACATGAGCGCTCCATCATTAGGTTTAAAGACATATTGTGTATGTGTGCTTCTACAGGTTATTCATTTTGGTACTATTGACTTGAGAATATTCATTCTAGGTGCTATTTTTCTTTCTTTAGCTGAGAACTAGTGAGGCAAAGAAAATGCAGAGAGCTGTCTGGGTGTTAGCGGCGCACACGTGTGGTTGCAGGGGGGCACGAGTTGGGGAGGCCTGAGGAATTTCCAAGGGAGGAACAAGTGAGGCCGGAGGCAATGTTTTTTCCATTCGAATCCAAAGGCATACCTGTCTGTGCATATCAACTACACGGAAGCGTCATTCCAAGAAACAAACGCAGAAAGCTATCGCTTGCAAACAACCTGTAGGAAGTAATGTAGGCTTTTATCTGTTAGCACTGGTGACAGGAATGGAGTCATTCAGCCCAGCTGTGTTATAACATGAAGTTGGAGCAAAAGTTGTTTACCCTAAAGCAAGGCTGATTTTATGAATGATTCATTTGGACTGTTGAAAGCGATTCAAGCATTAATGGGGCTTTTTGTGTTAAATTGTGCATCTAGTATCCATGTAACTAGACCAGTCATGCTTTACCTGCTGGTGCTCGTCACATCGTTGCACCAAGTCTCCGTGTTGTCCTTGTTTTTACTGTGAAGAAATAGAGAAGATGGAGATTGGAGGAGGAATGTTGCAGTATGTGTGTTGCGTCCAACGGACACAAGGTGACAAAAACTCAGGAAGGTTGAGGGTGCTCTCCGCCTGAGGCTAAAGTATAGCAAAACGTGCAGGAGAAATTTGGCACATTGCAAAATTCTTCATATTCTTATATCTCCAGTAACTTCATGGCTTCCAGGAGGCAGTAACATTTTAATTCGATTTGTATTATATATTATATTACTTAACAATTACCATGCATTTGATCAAACAACATTATAGCACAAGGCCTATAAATACAATGTGTTTGCTTATGTTAATATCAGTATTCACTCAATGAATTATTGTGCTTTTATTATGATGTTAGATAAAATCCCAGTATAAGATTCCTCTTAAGTAGGGATGTGCAATATGGATAAAATCTTCTATTACAGTATATGTACTTTTAATCAATTATATACAAATGTATTTGTATTAGAGGTGTAAGAAAATATTGAATATCGCAATTTTATGTTTTGTGATACTGTATCGATTCTCCAAAACACTATCATTTTCTAAATAATAGTTTACTTGTAATGATGAACTCATTCAATACTTAATTTAATTTGCAAAGAGATACGCCCTCTCAGTGTATTAGCCCTCTGGACTGTGATAAATACAAATGCAGGTCCCACTGGTCTGATTGCATAAAAAAAAAATACTTTTTTTACTCAGATAAAAGACTCTCAGATGCTACTGACAGTTTTCCTAAAATTAGATTTATAAAAATTGCAATATATTGCTTTGCTTACAGTATTGCAATAAATCGCAATATATAGAATCGTAACCCCTGTATTGTGATACGTATCGTATCGCCAGATTCTTGCCAACACACAGCCCTAATTTGTATAGCACCATATCATACAAAAGCAGTTTAGAGTGCTTTACATAAACACAAAAACAAGGCAACACATAAAGCAGCAAAAATTTACAAATAAAGAGAGGCATCCATACATGCATACATACACATAAAAATACATATACACTCATGCAAGCATACTGTACAAATACACTGTGTTTATTTAAGTAAATGCTCGAGTGTAAAGAAAGGTCTTTAGTTTGGTTCTAAAAGTATAACGTTTTTGTCACCTTATCATGGTAAAGTACATTTATAGACAATTCAAGTGAGAAATAATTTATAGCTAAGGAGTCAAACACATTGATGCAAAAGTGCTGCAAAGACAAGATTGCCTTAAAGCCGTCATGTTCATTTACGACCTGATACAACCTTGAAGGAGAGCCACCTCAGTGGAAATAGCCAGATCTCTATTGCCTCACAATACTGTATTTGTCCTCATGTTGCCCAACCCTGCTCTTGAGGGTATATTAAGTTACAGGAATGATGGCACTGATAGTGAGTCACTGGAGAGAAAGAGAGTCCACCATTCACATCCATGCTCGCCTGTCTCCACGACTATTCCTCACACCTCTTATGTAAAACACTTGTACACCGATGAGACATAATAAATAACTCGTGATGCATGCATGTAGTGGCAAACACTGACAAGTATGTTATGACACTCTCTGTGTCATCCATGCTCGCCGCCCAAGACAAAGTGAGTAATGATCCCCGGCATTAGCACTTGTGCATCATTAGCATTCTTCAGGGCTGAGAGGTCGGAGCTCGCTGGGAGGGCTCAAATTAACACCCTGGTGCTGAGTGGCAGAGTAGTCACAACATTGACACTCCCCCCAACACACACACACACAGACACACTCCACACCCTCCAGCCAGACCCCTGGCATCCCCCAGCTGTCCTCTCTAAACATGACTGCAGGCACAACTCCCACGAGCTTAGCAGTGTGGTGCTGTCACTAAATTCAAATGTCATCAATCCCAAACTTTATAGAGAGTATAGCCATTAAAGTCATTTTACAAAAGTACCTTGACAAGAGAAAGATGTGTTGGAAAAAAACACTTTCCTAAAAGGTACCAAAGGTTATTGTTATTTCTCCTTTCAGCGTTTCATTAAATGTACTTTACTTCCTTGAAATCAGTGATGCCTGTATATCTGTTAACATGTAATGACCTGCTTGCTGCTGTCTACCTGTGTGTATCCAGCTGTCCAGTCCACTGAGGGGCGGGTGGGTGTCCTGCGGAGTCTGAGTCGCCAAGGAAGTGATGTCACGGATCATCCAGGCTTCTGTAACTCAGGGTGGGGTGTGACGGAGGAGTACAGAGGACAGCGGACATACTCCCCCTGTGTGCCACCACAGACCCAGGTAAAATACAGCATGTGCGCACACAGTGTATAATGGCGCTTCTATTCTGTACGGTTGATTCATGTTCATGTGTTTGTTGTTTTCTTACAGCACCCATTGTTGTACAGGACTGACAGCGCTGACTACAGGGCCCAGGGCCCAGACATGGACAGCGGGGTCGAAGCCGGGAGTGACATGACTCCTCCCACCCCCGCTTTCCCCATCTCTCCGCCAACACCTTATGGTAAGCATGTATCCTGTGTCATTGTCACTAGGTTTCTTTTTGTTCTGAGCATTTGATTTTGCATATGCTTGTGACCCGCTTTGTTTGTTAGGTTTAATTAAATGTTCTCGTCCTTGTTTCCTCTTGTGTTTTCAGTGAAAAGTATGTCGGAGTTGAGTCACCTCAGGCAAACACCGTCTCCCAGCATGCAGTCTTATGGAGGCTACAGAACAGACCATGGTAGGTTTGAATCTCCTTCAAAATGCAAACTGAACGCCTCATATGAATCTGTTATGGAGGGAAGAAAGTGGTCTTTCTCTGTGAACTCAAAAGCAGTGTTTAAGAATAGACACTGGGAAACAGAGCAGTGGTATAGGAAACAATACTCCATATAATTTGGCGGTATATATTTAAAAAGCAGAAATGTCATCTCATTGTGAACTAAAAATATGACCTTTTTCTCAGCCTATGGATTTGAGGCACCGTATTATAGGATGTTAAACAGTTAACCAAGCTGCTGTGGAAAGAAAAAAAAACAAACATTAAGACTGTTTTCTTTGTAAAAACACTCTTAAAGAGGACCTTTTGTGCTTATTTTCAAGTGCATACTTGTATTTTGGGTTTCTACTAGAACATGTTTACATGCTTTAATTAGAAAAAATTGCTTCATTTTTGTCATACCGGCTGTGCTGCAGCACCTCTTTTCACCCTCTGTCTGAAATGCTCCGTTTGAGCTCCTGGCCCGCCCTCCTGAAATACCCAATCTGCTCTGATTGATCAACCAAATCAAACTCTTCAGACTAGGGATGTGACGGTGAGGAAATTTTCCCACCGGTTAATAAACTTGCGACAACACCGGTGTTACCAATTACACCAGACATTCTACAAGAAAAGATGATGGTCATTATGTGTAGCGCGCTAACTTTGATCTTTAACATCAGGTGGCTGTGTGTCTGGCCTCTCCGGTAGAGCTTTCGCTGCGGGGGCGCAGTATTCCACCCTGCTCTGCTCCGCTGCGCACACTGGCTGTGAATGCTCCGTCCTCCTCACTGCGACTGCCTCATTAACATTATGGTTCCCTTATAGCATTGGGTTTAAATCTGAAATATTGCCAAATAGGCGCTTTTGCTTTTCACTTCGACACCAAATCCTCCGCCATCGTCTTGTCTGTCAAGAGTGTGTAAATCTGACTCCTGCTTCTCTGTGCTGAGACTCTGTACAGAGCAGACACATTCACTTTCGGTTTATAGTGTCTGTCGTCCGACTATGTATTGATAACATGGCGCTGATACGCGAAAATTAGCTAAATGGGTTTTATTTCTGTAAGAAAGGCAAAACAACGGTGTATATAATATAATCGGTGTATACCTGACCACTGTGTAACACCGACTACCGTGGCAAGCCTTCTTCAGACTGAGCTCCAGCTCCGCTCTAACTAGCTTTGTTGGAGGGCGTGCCAAACTAGCCGTTAGGCAGGTATTATGCAAATGTGTTACTTGGTGACATCACCACATTACGGAAGAAAAGGCGGGATTTCAAGCAAGGCGTTTCAGGCAGTTTAGGAGCAGTGTTTCTGTGGGGGAGAGAAACAATGTTTTGGTGTGGACTTTGTAACTTTGCAGATCTTTTACATGCACAAAAAAACTATATAACACTAAAATAAAGGGAAAAAGCACAAAAGCGTAATAGGTCCTCTTTAACATTTCCCCTAAAAGACACTCAGTGAGTGGAAGGTAATTGCAAGTCTTTTATGTCAGCCCTGTGACGGCATGTTTGGATCCACTATCTCATTAGAACGGAGCTATTTCAGGTCCATCTTGCTTTACCTCATAATGCCGACATTGTTGTTTGTGGAGTTTTAGCGGTTTTGAGACAAAGACGTCTCATAAATGTGAAAGCAGGGAGATTCCTAACCGGTCTCTGCCCTTCATGTTTGTTTTTTTAGAGAATGTCTGTGTGGTCATGGTCTGAAGAGATTTTTTTAGACATAACAGTGTTGTTCTTCAGATTAAAACAGAGCTTTTTTTGTTTCTTTTTGTGTGGAAGTTTTTTTTTTGTGGTGTTTATCTGAGGTGGAACACACCCTGGCTCTCGGAGTTATGCATTCATAGCATTTTGTAGCATCAGCATCTGTGCACTTATTTATGCAACTATCACAGAAAACGGATGTATAGTATATGTTGCCCCAAGCTGTTTAAATTAAGTTAGCTGTGTTTTATTTGGCATGTTTTTGGATCAGTGATTGTACATGTCAGGAACTACCCACCCACACACATATGGATCTCATGGTCTTGTTTCCATAGTGATCTACAGTATGTCTAAAGGTCGTAGGGCCTGGGAGCAGATCTGTGCCCCTGCTGTTTCCTCTTACTACCTCAGAATCGCCACATTCAGTCTTGCTGCCACATCTCCATGGTTACTGTGGGTCAGGAGGTGTGACACAAAACTACTTTATTTCCCCCATGAAAGTGTCCTCTGTGTACAGAGAAGGGGAATAGGGACAAGAAGAAACCATCAACTCTTTCAGCTTTGCACCTCTCGTTCGTATAAAAGTAACCCAGAGAGATTACCATGTCAGTGGCTCCAGGCTGTGACTGATTGAAATAAAAGCTTTTAGATAATTATATCAGCGGGCTTTTAATTTCTAGCTGCAGTGCAGTCTGATTTATTGACTCCGTGGTTTGTGGCAGGAGTAATTGGTGATTGGTTTTATGTAGATTGATGGCCGGGTTCAAGGCCATGTGGACAGTTTTCATTTCATTTCAACTCCAATATTGATTGTTTGTTACTGGAAACAACCCAGAGCTCTTTCCGGGGGTTTTGTTGCACAGTCCTGCAACTAACAATTATTTTCATTATTGATTAATCTGACGATCATTTTCTAGGTTGATTGATTAATTGTTTGGTCTATAAAATGTCAGACAATAGTGAATAATGTCCAACCCAGTTCCTCAAAGTCCAAGGTGATGTCTTTAAATGTGTGTGTGTGTATGTTTTGTCAGATATTCAGTTTAATATGATATAATACAGAAGAGGCTGAAAACAGTATCTTTGCATGAAATATTACTTAATTGATATATCGATTATGAAAATAGTTGCCGATTATTTTTCAGTAGATCGACTAATCGATTAGTCCACTAATCATTGCAGTTTTACTTTCTTTTTTTTTTTGCTTTTTAAGCTTGTTTTGGGTGAATTTTCTCTAAGTAATTCTTGTATTGCTATGTTTTAGATTAAATGTATTTGTATTTACTTTCATTTAATTCAACCTTTAAAACAAAACCAGCGCCCGACTGTTAATGTGACCAATAAATGTGCTTGAATTAAATATAATATATCCAGATTTGTTCTCTTGCTCTCACACAGAACCCCGGGGATATCCAGAGATGATCAGTCATGTTGGAGTCGACAGTTTACCAGACTCCTCCATCAACTGCCACAGGACGCTAAGTGCTACACACTCTGCTTCTATTGTCGGGACCCATCAGTGGACAGACAGGTACAGATCGGTCCTATCCACAACCTTAATGCCCAGACACACCAACCCGACATCAGAAAACTAGCGGTGATGAAGGCCGACTTTTGCATCGCCTCACATCGCCTCTGTCTTGGATGACAAGTTGCAGTTGAACACACTGCAAAGACTACAGCCTACAGCCAGTTAGCACGTACGTTCTGCGCCTGTGTGAGATGAAAAAACTCTCCATACCAGCAGGTAGCGGTAGTCTGTATTTGTCGTTCCAAAAGGGAAACTGGAAGACTGAGGACTGCGAATATACAAGCCGATTTTATGATACGTACATGAAACAAAGCGGCGTTTGCCGACCATTTTCACACCACTCTCGCTCACCACTTAGTTTCATTCCAGATGGCCATGTCGTTGTGAAAATATCCGTGTATTGGAATGATCACATGTGTTGAAGATGAAAAATGAGAAGAGCCTTCTGTGTTTTTTATCTGGACTTTACTCGTTGGCTTGCTTTCCTCACTTCCATTTCTCTTCTCGAGCACTGATTCGTTTAAGCTGAACAGCCAATCAGAGTGATTTCTCTCACCCACGAGCTCCGCCGCCGATTCAACATGCTGAATCGGCCGGAAAAACCTCAGACTAGAGCCGACGGTGCGGGACACACCACAAAAACTAGGCCGACAGACGCTCACCAACGGCCCCAAACTGTCCGACGGCCGAACGTCGGCTTGGTGTGTCAGGGCCTTTATAGACTGGTGTTGGTTTCCAGTGGGACCGAGAGTATTAGCTGCACTTTTATATTAAATACTAAAGTAAAGTCTACAAGTCCTCTGCTTCAGTGCTAACCTCAGTGATATAAACAATGAGGTCGTTAAGGTCATTAGTGGATGGAAATATGCATTAATTAGCAATTTTTTTTTCACAGCTTTTCTGGAAATTTGGTTAAAACGCATTCTACATTTGAATGGTAACTTGACTAATGTTTATTCTTTATTTTTTCTGTTAACCTAAGTTCGTCCACGAACCAGTCCTGGCCAGAGCATCCCGTCCTGAGCCGCCACTCGTCTCTGAGCAGCTACCCCTCCACCAGACAACCACCGCCGCACTCCATTTCAGTGGAATACGGCCACCACTCCCCTCCCCTGCACCACCCCCACATCCACCCCGCCCCAAACGCCCACAGCTCTCCCCGCAGCAGCCAGCGAAGCCGCATGGCTCGCTACGTTCTCAGCCGCAGTCCGGCTCAAAGCTTTGAAGAGCAGGATGACTCGGGCCTCGGCTATGGCACGGACTGTCCCAGCGCCGTCTCTAATCGGCTTGGAAACGGAGGCATGGACAGGGAACTTTTGCCCTCCGTGGATGGGCCGAATCAGTTGCAGCTGCCCCAGATGCTGCCCCCACTTCTGCCTGAGAAGAAGAGGGCGTCAGACGGGGAGCATTCGCTGGGAACGGCGTCTCCAGCCCTCAGCGGGTTCTCGAGTCCCCACAGTGGGAGCTCCCTGAGTATTCCCTTCCCCAACGTTTTGCCAGACCTCTCGGCTCAGACGCTGAGCACAGCCTCACCTCTGCCAGGTAAGCTACAGTCCCCTTATGAAGCCTCATTGGTGTCACATGGCTTGATAGCCCCCACACAGATGGATACTGATAATTTGGCTTATAATTGTGTTTTCCAGATGTACTGGCCAGCAAGCAGGTTACTGTAAAATTTGTGCAGGACACATCAAAATTCTGGTACAAGCCAGATATCTCAAGGGATCAAGGTAGGCTCCCAGTGTCCACTTTTGTGCCAAAGTAATAAAAGAAAGGGAACGTTTTCACAGAACTATAGAGCCGTCTCACAATTTATGTTTCTCTCCCCTCAGCCATTTCAGTCTTGAAGGACAAAGAGCCCGGTTGCTTCATTGTGCGGGACAGCCATTCCTTCAGAGGGGCTTATGGGCTGGCAATGAAGGTGGCGACTCCCCCACCCTCAGTTCTCCAACAGACCAAGAAAGGTAACAAACCTTTTGATTTAATTGGAGGATTTAAGCTAATTTGGTTTTAAAGAGGACCTATTATGTTTTTTTGCGTTAGTGTGTTATATATATTTTTTGTGCATGTAAAAGGTCTGCAAAGTTAGAAAGCCCAAAGTCCACGCCAAAGGGAGTTACCCTCCCCCACAGAAACACTGCTCCCGAACTGCCTTGCTTAAAGTCCTGCCTTTTCTTCCGTAATGTGGTGATGTCACCACGTAACACATTTGCATAATACCTGCCTAGCAGCTAGTTTTACGTGCCTTCTAACAAAGCTAGTTAGAGTGGAGCCGGAGCAGAGTCTGAAGAGTTTGGTTCAGCTTACCAATCACAACAGAGTGGGCCAGCTGTATTGTCCTTTTTTCGGTTGTTGAGGTAGTAGTGTTTGTTGCACATTATTGGGTGATGAGAAGGGGACAACCGATTGTTATTGCAAAACAAACGACCATTAATCCAAGGCCCCCAAACAGAAGCACATGGCTAATTATTATGCAGAAGGAACAAAGGATTTCATTGGTCAAACATATATTTCCGCAGGCAGAAATCTGCTGAAGTTTAGGTCCATCCGAATATTTTTGCAGGGGTGTGTAAGCAATCATAAGAACCAACAAAATCTGTTTTTATAGATATCCGAGTGAATTTTTTGGATGAAAATCTGCTCGGTGTGAAACGTCTTTTAGTCTGCAGAAAGAAAAAAAAAACTAAAAGTGTATCTCTCAAAAAGTCACTCTTTCCGTTATCATAGTGAAGATATCCGAGATTGGTCCAGTAGTACAGATTTCCTGGGAATCATCCATCACACGATCCCACACAAAGCCATCTACAGTTACAGCCCACTGTACTCCACTGTCTCCATGCTGGAACATGAGAGTGTGTTTGTGTGTGTGAGAGCTCCTCGTCACGATGAAGCCAAACAGACCCCTTTTTGCCTGATAGTCTTAGATGTACAGCTAATGTTTCAGCCCTTAACAAAGGATGTGCCGGGTCCGTAAGCCAGCTCGGATCCCGGGTGCTTCTCCTGGGAAGCTGTCTGCCCCACATAACTCTGTCTGATATGGATGTAACACCCAGGGGACTGGGGTCAAAACAGGCTGCTTGGGTTATTTTTGTTTAGCGTATTCAGGAAACACAGGGAGGAAAGAAAACAAAGTCTCTAGAGGAATCTGGCCAAAACATTCTCTGGCCGTGTTTCAACATGAAAACAAAAGGCTGATTGAGCGATGATAGAGATTCACACATCACTTTTTCTCATTCAGAAAAAGGGCCAGAAGACTTTAAATCACACACAGCGTGTATCAGAAGGGCTATTTATCTATCGATGCTCTCCATGCTCCAGCCCCACCACAGCGTTCAACCGTCTCGTTTTATCTCCCACTCACACCTGTCCCTTTGTTTGCCTTCACCCCTACGCTGTCCAACGACACCTGTGGTGACATCATGACACGGTTCTTCTCCACACTCTCAGCTCAGGGCATTGTGGGCTTCTTATAAGTGTGAAACCCAACCCACCTTAAGGAGCGGGCCTTTCTCCGAGCCTTTGTGTGGAGACATTCCTCGAATAGACTCCCCCCTGCCCCCCTCAGAGGCTCTTCTGTTGAATCATAATCCCATTAATCTCTGGAGAGATTGAATGTAGCAATTTAATATGTTTTTACGCAACTCTTCAAGGCTGGGAAAATTACGTGTTGTACTGAGATAAACGCTCGGAGCTGTTATTTAGGTCAGAGTAAATCTAGGGTGTCAGATAGAGGGCACTTTTGCTAAAAACAGACCACAGACTATTGTGAGGAATTAATGATCTCTCTCTGTATCTTCTATCGGTCCTTTTTTTCTCTTACAGGAGGCGATCTATCCAATGAATTAGTACGCCACTTCCTGATTGAGTGTACACAGAAAGGAGTGCGGTTGAAGGGTTGCCCCAATGAGCCCTATTTTGGTGAGTACCTAGTCTGTTAATTCACAGCTGGTGAACAACAGTGACACCTCCTGGCTGTTGGGCTACATTGCACAAAGTGAAAAACTTCACACACCATACTGCCCTCTACTGGTTTGTGGTGCATTGTACCACTGTCTGCTGATGGGTAATTTTGTCTGCAGCATAACATGACATACTGTGCCTATCAATACCTTTACTGCCATACTATTTAGTATGCCAGAAAAAGATTTAGTATGTCCTAATACATAGTATGTCAAATGCAGTATGCCAAAAATACCAGGATGTCCTACTGCATCCTGTCGCATTTTGCAGTTTGCAAGCCAGCATGCTTTTCTGGCTATTTTAACCAATAGTCTTTTGTGACAAAATAGTATGTCCCAATTGTATACATACTGCATGCAATAGTACATACTTTGTAAGGGCAGCTGCAGTATGTACTAAAAGTATGTAATTTGGAACACACCCATAGAAATTGCACCTTGCATGTTATCCACAGCCTGCTGTTCCATGTATTCATCTGTCCTTTTTAACCAGAATAATGGTATTTTCCTCTAGTAGTTGCAAGCTCGTATGCTTTTATTGTTAATATCTTTGCATTATATGTTCCTTTCTTTCTTTTATTGATGTACAGTATATAATTATGTGCAGTATGTGACAGTTGCAAATAAATTATGCAATGTAAACAGTCAGAAATGTTATGCACTCTTGCAGTAAAGTATTAAAGCTGCAGTTGGTAACTTTGAGCAAATATGATAAAAAGTTATTTCTATAAAACTGTCACTTTATCCTGACAGTAGTGCATGAGACAGGTAAAAATTGTTTTCCTTTGCCTCTTCCTGTGTTCCTAATGGCATTTGCAAGATTCTACAGCGCCTGAATGAAAACAACCAATGAGTTTCTACAGCAGCTGTCAATCACTGCTCGTAAAAAACTCATTAACTCGTCAAACGCTCAAACTAGGTAGCGCTGATCAAATATGAATCAATATTGTGTTACTGTAATGCCTATTTCTCGCCTCAAATGAAACATATTTTAGTGTACTGTTTAGCTGTAAAATTAGAAAGTTTGCTAAATGGTACTCTAAAAGATGTTTCTGAAAACATTTTAGGCAAGAAATAGGCATTTCAGTAACAGAATATTGATTCATATTTGATCAGCGCTGCCTAGTTTGACCGTTTGGTCGGAGTTTGGCGAGCAGTGATTGACAGCTGCGTTAGAGACTGCTCAGCTCTGATTGGTTGTTTTCCTTCGGGCACGTTGAAGTCTTGCAAAAGACCACACGAGAGGAGGCAGAGGACCATGATTTTTTTTCACAGATTACCTGTCTCATGCACTACTGTCAGGATAAAGTGACAGTTTTATAAAAAATAACTTTACATCATATTTGCTCAAAGTTACCGACTGCAGCTTTAAAGTCAAGAAATTGATGTAGCAACAAAGCATCAAATCTCACCATAATATTGTTTTGATATCTTGTTGTTTTACAGGAAGCTTAACTGCTCTGGTGTGCCAACATTCAATCACCCCCTTGGCCCTGCCCTGCAAACTCATCATACCTGACAGAGGTAAACGTTCAACACACAGTCACACAGACCTCATTTTATGGTCAGAAGAGCAACTAAACATGATTTAGGTTTTTAGGCTTTCTGTCTGCTTAGCTGTCTGGCCATTTGGTAATTTTTTTTGCTTATGAAGCTGTTGTGGTTTTCACCAAAGAATCTCTTGCTTTTCTTTTCATAGATCCTCTTGAAGATGTTGCGGAGAGTACGTCACAATCAGTCACCAACTCTGCGGCTGAGCTGCTAAAACAGGGTGCAGGTAATGAGGCGTCTAAGGTCACTTACTTTGAATAGACATTATGACAAAGCAATGATGGCACTGTACATAAACACCACCGACAAAATGTTCCTCGTCCTGTTATTATGGACTTTGTCGCTGAATACACTGAATAAAGTGTAATAATTTAACTGTGTGTGTTCCTGCAGCCTGTAACGTGTGGTACCTGGGCTCCGTGGAGATGGAGTCTCTAACAGGCGTCCAGGCGGTGCAGAAAGCCACCAGCATGTCCCTGAGCTCCAACCCTCCACCGACCTCCACTGTAGTTCACTTCAAGGTGTCCTCCCAGGGAATCACTCTCACTGACAACCAGAGGAAGTGAGTACCACACAGGCATATTCACACAGTAATAGAATAGGTGTAAAACAGACACTGCTATTCAAATAAACGTAGCAGGATGGTCAGAACGGCCAGAATGCATTGCACGGCTGCTCACATAGAAAATGAGTGGGAAGTGTGTTCTGTTGTCACCATAACAACAATTACCATTTTCTTTTGTACTAGTGAAATGACCAAAGAAAACAGTTCAATATCCGTTCTACTCCTATTCTATTTCTATGTGTTCACACAACACACACATGCAGAGACCTTTTTCTCATAATAATCCCCCCCTTCTCTGTCTCCTGTTAGGTTGTTCTTCAGGAGGCATTACAATGTCAATACGGTCATATTTTGCGCATTGGACCCTCAAGATAGAAAGTGAGTATTGCTGATTTAAAGTTGAAACACATGAGTGCTGGTCTATTATTAGGCAAATCTGTTATTATTACAACCAGCTGTGGTATGTCAAAAACAAGGGCAGGAAATGACAACAAACTTCTTTTTTTTGCATCACTGATAGTTTTGAAAGTGCAGTTGGAAAGTTCCACTAAGCCAATAACAATCCTCCTTTTTACTGCTCGCAGGTGGAAAAAAGATGTCTGCCCTTCAGCAAAGTAAGTAAATGATTATTATTTTTTACATCGCCACAACCAGAGCAGCATTAACGCAGTTCTTTTTAAAGGAACGTGGTCAGTTCGAGGCAGATGACGCTTCTCCTATTAAGTGTTTTTCTCCACCTCTGCAGGATCTTTGGCTTTGTGGCGAGGAAAACTGGCACTTCCACGGACAACGTGTGTCACCTGTTTGCAGAGCACGACCCCGAGCAGCCGGCGAGCGCCATCGTCAACTTTGTTTCCAGGGTGATGATCGGCTCGCAGAAGAGTAAGTAGGCCTGCTTCGGGACTGAGCTGATCAACTGGACAGACTTTTACTGAGAGTAGAAACAAGAAATAAAGACTGAACAGAGGACTGAAGATGGTGACGTTAACCCTGGATATTAACTGGATATTACGTACATAATGATCACTTACCAGCACCAGGACATTTAATTACATCTTTCAATAGGAACATACACCGATCTGCCATAACATTAAGACCACTGACAGGTGAAGTGCATACCATTGATTATCTCGTTACCATGGCACCTGGCAGTGGGTGGGATATATTAGGCAGCAAGTCAACATTTTGAACTTTGTGTTGGAAGCAGAAAAAATTGTCAAGCATAAGGATGTGGGCCGAATAAGGACCTACCAAAAGCGGTCCAAGGAAGGAAAACCTGGAATGCTGGTTCCGATAGAAAGGTGTCAGAACACACAGTGCATCGCAGTTTGTTGCGTATGGGGCTGCGTTATGGCTTATCGGTGTATAAATCCCTTCGATGCTGTTATTTTTCTTTCCTGTAAAATGAACTGTAAAGTAAGAATACAACAAAATCATAAGAAAACGTGTATCCATTGCAACTGTAATGTCTTATACAGTTAGATATATTAACTTTCATAACACAAAGGCTGCTTTTCTTATTCGTGCATAGCATTTTTTTAATGGACAAATCAAGAAAACTACCATATTGCATGTAATCTTTTTTTTAATATTTAACCAAAACAAACTTCAATTAAGCTATTAACATTCTGTAAAGTTGTAGCCAATATAGAAGCACCTCTGTGCTGCATCTGTCCATCATGCAGTATTTTGTTGTGGAGTTTAAAATGTGGGAAAGCAGTGCAGCAGATATGTATAAGTTGGACTTTGGGGACAGGCTACGTGTCATACAGGATTATCCTATTTTATCTATGCAATGTAAATTTTTATTTTTTTAAAACCACGTCGGCTTCTCTGAATCTGTTAAATAATTTTCTTCTTAAGATGTATGTGAATATGACCACTTTTAAAGCTGACATTTTAATGAAAGTGTGTGTGTGTGTGTGTGTGTGTGTGTGTGTGTGTGTGTGTGTGTGTGTGTGTTGCAATGAGAGAAACCATAGAAGAATATTTTAATTAAACCCTAATATATATATACATATATATATATTGATTTGACATGAGCTGGTTAAAAACACATCAGTATTTTGCGTAGAAGATAGTACAAGTGGCATTACACTCACAGCTGCCAATGGATTTTACTTTATTTCGCCTTCTTCTGGTGGCTCGTTGCCACTAACGGCACGGCTGTGTTTCCGTATCAAAAATATATCAGTATCCTCGATTTTGTACATTTCATTTGAATTAAAAAAAAAAACGACGTAAGCTGCTATATGGAGCGAAGAACTGCTGCAATTGTGTCAGTGTTTTAAAAGTTCTTAGAAGAAATAAAAGCGCTCAGTGCTGGAATTGCACAAATAAATTTAGGATTTGACATCTGTTAGCCATCTGTCAGTCACATATACAATATACTTGATCTGGGACCAAGATAAAGCTGTTTATTCACCCAGATGAGTGCTTGTTGACCATAAAACGTTTTGTGGTGGGACCTACGGCCACAATACAGCTCTATTGGTATTCTTACATTGATTATGTACACATTTGTTATCTTGTTATCTATTATTATTATTATTGTACCTCATACTTATCTCATACATTACTGTGCCTCTGTGTATAACATGCTACATGTGAACAGTTTATTTGTATATTGATACTGGATTGTTTGATGTGTTCTGTAAATAAACAACATGAAACATATATTTAATGTTGGTGAGCCGTTAACCCCTGAAAGGAGAATACGTAGCCATCGACATAAAGCCAGGACCAGTTGCCAGGCAACAGGCGGAGACTACGATGGCACCGACAAACAGCGATTTATCTGCGATTTGCATTTTCGTTTTTTGCAAGAATTAACCAAATAGGATACAATGTCTTAATAGGTCTTTCTCACAGCAGACATTTTGAATTGTCACAGGAGGAAAAGCCACGGTTGTGTCTAGAAGGTAACCCGCAAATTGCGAAAACGTGCAAAAACTCTCATGAGACTCGCTGCCTGACGACCTATCCTAACCATAACCATCTCGCGAGAGTTTCCCAAATTGAGGTTTACCTTCTAGACATGACCAAAAGCAAAGGTGTTACCATGGATGTATAGTAAGACCTACACCCATGGGTGTTACTAATAACACTAACGATGGCTCTGTTCTATTTCAAAAGTTCCAATTTCCAAGAGTGACGCGCACCAAAGCAGTCGTTTATTCTAATGAGTCTGCATGTGACGTAGGAAGGGGAGCCAAATCTGAATGGCTTTTTGAATCCCATGTTTTCTGATCAAGACAGCCCACAAAAAACTAACTGGGTTGTCTTATTTCACAGTTTGTGGGTTGGTAGGCACTCCAGAAACCCAAATGTATGTGCAAAAGTTTTTCATGATATGTCCCCTTTAAAGTGTTGTGCATCATTTTGTATAGTTGGCTTACATTTCCGTGAAAGTCAAGATCATATTTGGTGACTTCATTTGGGTCTCCACTAGAATTTTAAATAAAGTTCTGGGGGTTTGAAGTTTGAGCTGCACACCATGCGTTGGTAAGGACTGACCCACTGGTATGCTGCTATTGAAGGGGTCAAGCACACTGCTGAATCAAAGACACCCTGCACATGGTCTTGCCTCTCTCAAGTCAATGAGCCACAGCCGCTGGAGTACTAGCCACATGGGAGGATTTGTAAAGTAAGTAGATCACAACACTGCCCAGGGGCCAGTAATGAGGAAACTGCTGGAAACATATATAAAAAACAAATAGCTTCAGTTCAATTTGCAGCCAGCAGAGGACGCTAGCAACACAACACTTTTGAACCTGAACATGTGGAGTCAAGCGGAGTGGTTTTTGTGACGTGGCTTATTTCCCTCAGTCAAAATTAACTTTCTATAGCCGTAGCTTAAAGATGAAACCGTAAAGGTGACGAGCCTAAGTGGATCACCATCATTTACACGAGTACTGTTCATACTGTGTGTCTCATTCTCAGTACATCGGCACGCACACACGTCCACTGTCTCATTTATGAAGTGCAGTAAAAGAGGATTTTGCCTTCACACAAGCCCGGACAGGTTGCTCTAATGGTGCTGAGAGGGAATAAAATTGCATAGCCTCGCCAAAGAGGGAGGATAGTTGTAATGGAGTAGACCCTCCCTCCTCTCCACCACCCCCCTCCTCACTACTGTCCCTCTGCAGGTGGTGAAAGTGAAGAATTCCCGGGGAGGGCAGGAAGGAAGCGAAGGCCCAGGTGTGGCGGCTGCAGAGGGCCCAGAGCCCAGTCTTCCTCTGTTATTTAGTGCAGAGTGGCCTTGAAATAAAAGAAGCTGGGGAAAGTCCAGAAAACCGAGTCACATTATTAGACCGCAGAGGAACAGGAGACAATATTTCACACAGGTAATAACAGTGTGTGTGTGAGCATGAGACAGCTATGCAGCCCTAACTTGATACTGCAATAATTCCCCATCAAACTTGATTTATATGTCTTAATATTTACTATTACCAAGCTGATTAATGATATAGGAGAATGTGCTTTAAAAGAAAAACAGACAAGAAATTGCCCGACATGCAGAGTTTGGCTTATTTTCCAACCATTAACCTTGCACATGGAGACCGCTGATGAACCTCAGTAATATAATCACCGCTATTGTGTTGACATTCCTGACCTGAGCGAGGACCCGTAACCGACACTGATTAAGCCTGTCACATACAGTATGCTTGTCTTAACAAACAGCTTTCCAATAAACTTAGCAGATTTACACCAGTTCTCTTCTAGCAGGCCGAAGCCAATCCGGTTTCACTTCGCAGACAATGCGGAGGTGAAAGGCCGTGTTTATTGAGGCTGACGGAGCTCATTCTCATACCTCGAGCACCCCCGGCTCTGCAGCATTTTTACGGCCACTTAATTAGAGAGGCATGGCTCATCTCGTTTCTCTGAAGCGGAATAAAGGTTGGGGAGCAAAAATAGAAAGTGCATTCTGGCATGGCTGCACAATTTGAGGCCCCCTCAATTTTGTTTTCAGCAGACGCCGAAACCTCAAAACGCACTGTGAGATTAATTGTGGGCTTTCATATCAGACCACGTAATAGTTCAGGTCAGGACGAGATGATGCCCAACGCCATCAGTGGATCATGAGTTGTTAATGAGTAGCGCGGTTATATTTTGTCTCAGAATCATTTCAAAATGTTTGTAAAGTGTCAAAGCTGCACATTTATGTGGCGTACACAGTTTGTGATGTATAGCTGTCGCGACTAAAGGGTGACCCATTAACTGGAGGGTTGAAGGCTACAGAGCTCACGAGTGCCTAGGTGACTCCCAGTCTACTCCTAGATATATGTCACTGACTGTGGCTATCGGGGGGGTCTCAGTAAGCCATAAAGTCATGCTCACTGAACTGTAAAAGAACAAGCAGTGAGGTCAAGTGTTGCCTTTGTGAAGTGAATTTGAGCTCAAGTAGAGGCAGATGTGGTTGATTGTCACACGTTTTACTTAAATGTGAATCCCTCAAAACCTGTATCCTTAATAGTTTGCCTTTCAATGTGTAATGGAAGTGTCAGGTAAGAATGGAGTGACCTTACTCTCCTTAAGCTTATTCTGTTCAAAAGATATGGACTGTCAAATACGTCTTGTGCACTTGTGAAAACCATCCCCATCGTGAGATTGGTGGTCACACACTATGGGGTTGGTTGTCCTATGTTGTCCTCCCCTCTAAGGGAGGGGAGGACAATGACTGGAGCTAATGACTGTGACACCCAACCCCGTTCTCCCCTACTCCTTCATCAATACCACCACTGGTCATGCACCAACTGTGTGTGTTAATTTGAATAGATTTTAAAGTGGATGTTATTTAACACTGTTCATTTTATAAAAGTGGATATTGATACAATATTTTTTTAATTCAAGAGATAGAAGCTTTGCAGTAGGTTTTTGTCAACTTTGCATACTTACACTTGCAGGTAGTTGGTGTCAATCATAACTCATGGTACAACTGACGAGTTGGTGGGAGCAGTGGCCAGGGCTGTCAGCCTCACACCAATTCTTAATGCTTTTTGTATGTTTATTTTCCTCCTAAACACAAATATGTGGATCAAATTTAGCTGAGCTATTCTACAATCTTTCCTCCTCCTCCCTGACAACAGCAGAAGTAGTAGTACAAGTACTCCTTTGCCAGTTTATTTTTACTTATGAGTAGTTTCTTGTTGGGTGTACACTTTACCTTGTGCCCCTCATTTACCTAAATGTTTCCTCTCCAATGGCTTATCCTAATTCACATAGACCAACAAAATCAAATACATATCATTTCACAAAAGAGATTAAACAACAAAAGGAAAATGTAAAGGAATCATGCAAAATATGGCTTAAATAAACATACTTGCATACGGATACTATAGAGCGTAAATTAGATTAGCTGGGTGGACCTGTCAGAAACAGTTAACTTTTTCTTTTCTCTTCATTTCAGCATCAAACCGCATCTCGCAGCCACAGACCACCATCACTTATAAAATAAATGGAGCATTGTGGGGCCTGCATCTGCAAGGGATATTCCCTCCTCTGCCAGCTATAATTTTGCCTTTGTTTACGATGAGTAATGGTGTGTTTGGTGTCAGTTAGAAAATGATTGTGCAAGAATAAATAACATGTACTTGTCCGTTTCATTTGTATTTAAACCCGTTGACGGCATTGTTGTGGATCACAAACACTCAAAGAAAAAAATGATGAATGAAGCACTAGTGGAAAAAGTACGAGCTCAATCAGAAACAGCTTTATTGACAGGACATGTTGACATTAAAGTCATGCTTTCCACATATAATAACAAGACTCAGTGACAGAGTGATAGAGCAAAACATGAGAATCAATGTGTTTTGCACATGTGAGGAACTGTGCACGCATGTTTGAATACATGTTCAAAAGTCTATACGAGACAGAGAAATACAGACATAGGAAGTGATACTGTCTGGGGGGGATTCGGGGCCCAAAGTGAGCGGCGCCACTCTCAGCCCACTTCCGAGCACTCTGCAATCCGTCAGGCTGAGTGCTGAGAGCTCCTCTCTCTCCGTCCTCCACTTCGCTCAGGCCTAATTACAGCCTTGGACTGCCTCGGGGGCCAAGCCTCCAGAAATGGGGACCATGACAGCTCCACGAACAGACCACTCCGGAAAAATAATTAACCGACCCTGGAATTAGATGAAAGGTGGCCTTTGCCCCTTTTTGGGCTCTTGATTTTGTCCCCCGTTCAAACCACATCTAATAATCGGATAACTGTCGAAGCTCTGTATGGGTGCCAGTCAGAGCATAATCAAAGGGGGAAAAGATGATCATATTAATCATAATAAAAGAGACTGTTGCGTCCAATTCATCTATGATGAGAGTCTGCTCGAAAAGCTCTCAGACAGGGAGGGCAATTATACAAGAGACGATCATGAGACTATGGGGGAAAAATGTGATCTATGGCAGCCTCATTCCTAAACAGTCCCACCCATTCCCCTTTTACTCCAACACACCTACATACAATATATACCCACATACACACACGCACGGACACACTGGACCCCCACTGCCATCCCAAATTCCATGTAAGAATGGGGAAAGAGTTGACACACACACACACATCCTTCTCCTGGTTTAACCCAGACATGTTCTGCAGACCTCCAGCTGATTAAACTATGTGCTTTTCAATCTGTGAGCTTTGGCCCTCACTGCAGATTCTTTTGCTGTTCCCTGACACACTAGTAACACCATCCCCTCCATCGCTGCACTGAACGCAGACAAAATCACTCTAACAGAGCCAGAAGCTATACCGAAAAGAAGCATTATTACATATGACATACATTAAAATAATGAATAATAATGAAAGGAATGCTAATAAGGGCATTCTGCTCATACCGCAGTAATGCATACTATATTTCTTCTCCCTGCCCGTGATTAACTATTCACATCTAAAAGGAACATCACATCACCTTCCCTTTGGTTAAAGGTACAGTGGGTATGATTTGGCGGCCTCTAGTGGTGAGGTTACAGATTGCAACCAACTGAGTACCCCTCCACCCACTCCACCCTTTCAAGACTGTGGTAATGTGGCCATCAGACGCCATCCTTACCATAATAACACTACTTCAGGAACACAGTTTTGCACTCTGGCTCACGTTACAGTTTCACAAGAACTACGGTGGCCTTCAAAAAATGTAAAAGGCTCTCTTTAGGGCCAATATTTGGTTTGTCCGTTCTGGGCTAAACAACAGGTTTTCATCTCAGCTCGTCGTATAACACTTTGTCAGACCCCTCGGCATCACTTTTCAGTTGCATTAAACACGTTTGAATTAAACAAAAACACTTGCTTAGGTTTAGGCAACAAAACAACTTAGTTAGGTTTAGGAAAAAAACACATGGTTGGGCTTAAAATGACTATGTTTAAATGAACAGTATGTAAAAATTAGGGGGATCTATTAGTAGAAATGGAATATAATATGAATACGTAGGCTATGTTTTCATTAGTGTATGATCACCTGAAAATCTGAATCGTGTTTTTATTACCTTAGAATGAGCTGTTAATATCTAGATAGGGAGCAGGTCCTCTTCACAGAGTCCACCATGTTGCACCGCCATGTTTTAACAGTAGCCCATAACGGACAAACCAAACGTTTCTCGCTGCTGTTGCAGCCGCTCTCTCTCTCTCTCTCTCTCTCTCTCTCTTGCTTCACCACTCACTTCCCACATACACACACACACTCTACGCACTGGCTCTGCTCCAAATGGCTCTAGAGAGGGATATTTGTGTATTCGCGTCGGCCACCGTAGCTCTCCTAAACGCTTAGCACATGGGAGAAGCTTCCGTTGGTTGCAATCTCTTCACCTCACCGCTAGATACTGCCAGATCCTACACACTGCACCTTTAAATGACACTCGTGAACAGGGTACATGAACGAACAGCTGATTGTAACGTGAAAGCGAAACTTAATGCACGGAACACAAACAGCGGTCTCCTGGATGAAAGCCTTGTGTTTATTGGACCCATCTATTTCCCCTCTTACCCGCCCTATGTGTGTTTTTGCTCTTTAAACTATGTCACCACACTCCCGGCGCTAATATTAATATTGCCGCGGATGGGTTTACATTGTAGTTAATGGAAAGTCCGATGCATCTCATACCAACGCTAAAGGGTGCCTTGTGCGTCGGTATTGAAAGCCAACAGCCGTGACAAAGCGCCGGTATTTGACGCCCTGGGAATGAGAACGGGCTAGTAGAAATATGGCGGAGCAACTTGGCAGACTCCGTGAAGAGGACCCGCTCCCTATGTAGATATGAAGGGCTCATTCTAATAACGAAAACACAACTTAGTTAGGTCCTAAGAGGAGTTAGGTACTTAGGTGATTACACACTAATGAAAACATAGTTATGAATATTGTATTTTGTTTCCGCTAATAGATCCCCTGAAATGTTACACACTGTTCCTTTAAAGGATCAGTTCACCCAACACACAAAAACATATTTTTAAGCAGTAATATCACTTGTAAATGACATGTTGCTTTTTTTAAATTATATACTTTTTAATAATTGAAGTTGCAGTTTTATAATACTAAATATAGGGATAAAGATATAATAATGAAAGCATGCATTATGAAAACAACTGCTCAATGGTGATGCAGAGCAGCAACCTATGGCTTAAAAGATTTAAGATGAAACTGGGAATATGTGTGACATCCAGAAGCTAGTTTATATTTAACCAAGGGCCTCAGTGCTATAAGCTCCAGTGAGCTACAGCACATCTCCTGGAGCCAAAGCAAGACCACTCTCATAGCTTCAAGCGAGTGTGTCTGATTTGTCCAAATCACCTTAAAACAGTGGAAAATTGCTCCGGATTAGGATTTGACAAGCAGTTTTGCGGTTGGCCGGTGCGCCCTTTGACAGCAGGTTATGTTAAACACATGTACAGTAATATCCTGTGTGTGCAAAAGCAAATTCTTCACACTCCCTCTTTATTGAGTGGCTGCTCTGCGGGACGACATTCCTCCGGTACATTGCTCCCTGTGCCCGACTCTCTCCTCTGCTATGCTGAATATGCACAGGTGGCTGAGAGACCCCCTTCCACAGAGCTCTGAGCGGAGGAGAGGGAGGAAAATCAGCAGGCTTTTTTTTTCAGCTTATGAAACAAATGTTTGGCATTCCACTGAGCAGTGCTCTGCTGTAGACCTGTCTGTTAACAGGCGGCAGTACGCCAGGGCTTGTTGGCAAGTGATTTGACATTGGCTTCCAAGCAGAGAGGAACTGTACACCTCGCCTCTCCTGCTGTTATTCTTTAGAGGTATTTTTGTGCCGTATTCCCTCTCTCATCTGTAACCGATTAATAGTGGACCTAAAAACGCTACAGATGTAATTACTCAGGAATTTTCTCACTCACGTGTGTGGTATGTGTTCTTATTTTAAGATCTGCTTTGTAGAAATGACAAATGACTAGAACAGGCCCAACTATGTCACACGTCCTAACAACAAGTTCAGAGACCACTAACTGCTTTACTGTATGTGTGTGAGGAACAGGTAGGCCTATAACTGAGGTGCAGTCTAAAACACTGAATACCATATGGGCAGGTCAACTTGAGTTATGTTCGGCTGGTGGATTTTCTCCATGTTTTGAACAAAATTGATTGTGTAGACTTATATTTTGACTTTCATCTGGCCTACATGGAACCATCTCTGTCCAATTTATAAAACCCTGTAAGAGTACAGTTTAATTTGTTTCTGCAAATGCCAAAATTTGAGTTAATTAAACTTTATCATATAAGCTACATGCAAGAATAGATAAGGGACATGTAGAATGTCTCACAGTTAATAAGAGCATTAGCAATATTATATATGATGTATACATTCATATTAATGTCTCTGGTGAACACCTAAATCAGTCATACATTGTCAATAACCCTTTAACACCAAACTATCTGCTGCTTCTGTTATAGATTATAATTTACAGTCTTCAATGTATTTTCTTTTTAATTATGTACATATCATCTGTCACTGTCAATATAAATCCTACTCACTGCACATATAGATATCTATAAATGTACATACTGTATATAATCATCCAGTCCATGCATATCCATTCAGTATTTATTTCTTTGCACTATTTGTATTGTTTACAGCTACAGAACACTTGACTTGACATTACTTTGTTGTTATTGTTCTATTTCTGTGTTAATATGTTTAGAGAGATGCATAAAACCGGAGTCAAATTCCTTGTATGTATGTATGTACTTGGCAAATAAAGCTGATTCTGATATTTTGTACAGTGGTGGGATAAGTAAACTGTGTGGACAAGTTTGAAAAGTCACACACTTTAATAGACTACTCTATCAAAAAGTAAGCAGTAAGCCAAGTATACCTTCCTGTAGGCCTATAGGGCAAGAATACTTAATTATACTTTTCGTAAGTATATCTCGGTCAAAAGATTAAGTACAAGTAGGCCTATATACTTAGACTTTTCTGCATACTTGTCAGTATAAGCCAAGGGTATCATTATACAGATTGACCCCTTTCAGTGTTATATTGTTATAGCCTACATTATAATATACTGATACATTAAAGGTCCAATATTGTAAAAGTACGATTTTCATGTCTTTTATATTATAAAGCAGGTTTAAATGCTTTATAAATACTGTGAAAGTATCGAAGCGCTCAATATACAGAGAAATACACACAGCCCGTATTCGGAAATTGTGCGTTTGAAACAAGCCGTTTGGATTTCTGTCCATTTGTGATGTCACAAATATACAATATTTAGACAATTACACAGTTTTAAACGTAACCATCGTAATGTGTCCCAGTTTATTTCCTGGTTGCAGTGTATGTTAATGACATCAGCTGACAGGAAGTAAACATGGATCCAAACTGTTGCCAGGCAATGCAATTCCGTTGCAATTCCATTGAAATGCACTAAAACGGAGCGTTTCAGACAGAGGGTTAATACAGGTATATTCATAATAAAGATAATTTTTTTTTTTTAACATTACAGCATGTAAACGTGTTCTAGTAGAAACACAAAATACAAGTGTGAACCTGAAAATGATAATGATATGGGACCTCTAATGTGTAGGCAGCATTTTGATATTCTAGATGGCCAAGTTACAGAATTGCATATACTGTTGGGTTGTTTCATCTATAAAAATGCATAATATTTAATAAGATAACCATTTGTTTTGTATGTAAAGTATTATTCTGCAGGGTAACTAGTAAATATAATTCTCAAATAAATGTAATGGAGTAAAAAGGTACAATATTTGCCTCTGAAATGTAGGGGAATAAAATGGAAAGCAAAGTGGGCACTCAAGAACACAATTACACGGACTCGTAGCGTGCATGAGACCAGGTAGTGGCGGAAGTGTTTTAAATAATACAATTTTGGCGAAAATGCGTGTGTTTGGGAAGTAGTGAGCATATGACTGGATAAACGAGACATGAGATTATACTGCACGAGTTGTGTGAGAGTTTGTTAACGGAAGTTATGATATAGTTTTGCTCTTGTTAAACCTGGACCCTATTTACTTCAGTTCATCAAGGATATATGGTGCCTTCAAATGCGATCGTGTTTACGCTCCCCTCTTGTCGTATTCACGACCTCGTAAGTGTAGCAGTGGTGTTCTCACGACTTAAGCACTTGAACGCCACACATTGGTCTAGACCAGGGGTCAGCAACCTTTACTATCAAAGAGCCATTTTAAGAAAAAAATAAATAAATAAAATCTGTCTGGAGTCATTATATTACGAGAATAAAGTCATAACTTTATGAAAATAAAGTCGTTATATTATGATTATTACGTTTATGAGAAAAGAAGAAAATAACATGTAAAATTACTACTTTATAATATTATGACTTTATTCTCGAAATCTCACATTTATATTTTTTCCTCAATGTGGCCGTAATACTCCGTCATACCGTCGTACCATAGACCTACAACAATGATAAATAAAAATGAAAATGTAAACAAAAAAACAGTTATTCATTTCCACAGATCTTTTTAAAAATCCACAGGGAGCCATTGGAAAGGGGTTAAAGAGCCGCAGGTTGCAGACCCTGGTCTAGACTCTACACGACTTTCCATGTTGAAACACGTTTCATTTAAAGGCACCATAACTCTTTTTCGTCCGTTTTCGGATTTCTCCGTTCATTATGGAGGCAGGCGTTTCCTTCAAGATTTCAAGGTAACACGCAGTGAGTAATTGATATAAACATGGTCATTTTAAGGGTAAAATATTCATTGTGCTACATAGTAACATTCCACCACCCCTGATTTTGTATCAATCATTAATATGTTGTTGGACTGTCGTAGCCATAGACTCTTTACGTTATGGTTAGCTTATACTTAAAAGCTTGAAGTAATCATATTATGCATGGATTGGTCACAGTTTATGCGCTTAAAGCATATACAGGTCATGCAGGGCCATGTGCAGCAGCTTCTTGCACACACACACACACACACATGCAAACACACACTCATGTTACACTTGTGTGCAGTAACACTCAACACACACACACACACAACCAAAGTGAAAACATATAGCAGATGAAGGGATTTAAGCCTCTTAAAGCTGCAGTGGGTAGAAATGAAGCAAATATGATTAAAAAAAGTTATTTTTTATAAAACGCTATATCCTGACAGTAGTGCATGAGACAGGTAATCTGAAAAAAAAAGCATGTGCCTCTGTGTCCTCCAGGTGCTCATAACGGCATCTGCAAGATTTCACAGACTGGAGAAAAAACAACCAATCAGAGCCGAGCTGGAGTCTTGCCGTCTCTTAGCAGCTGTCAATCACTCGCAAACTCCGATCAAACGGTCAAACTAGGCAGCGCGGATCAAATATGAATCAATATTCTGTTACTGGAATGCCTATCTCTCGCCTCAAATGTTTTCAGAAACATCTTGTAGTGTACTGTTTAACTGTAAAATGAGAAAGTTTATGACTCGGCAGCCATGTTGAGATCAGTTGAGGAAATACTAAGCACCGCCCACCAGCCTGGAGCACAGCCAATAGGAACGCTCCCTCTCTCTGAAATGACTTGTGATTGGCCAAAGTCTCCCCTGACGGGCTATAGATTACTTAAAGCCTGAAAATAGAGCCATGAGGAAGTTGCAGAAGTCCAGTTTTCTCTCAGGACACTTAAATTACAATATGCTGAAAGGTTATTATGGAATTTTTGCCCATCAATGATGCCAAAAATATTCTGCCTATACTGCAGGTTTAAGTCCACTGCAAGTGTCAGTGAATCACTGAGAAGTTATAGAGCTGCAGCAGAGTTGAGAAAGCTGTACACACACATACACTATTGGCGCCCCCTATGAGTGAATGTGTGCATGGCAGATGCTTGGACTCCTAGTGTATGGGCTCTTCAAATTGAGAGTTGATACACATTAAAACTGTGTATTCTCTTGGCGGATTATTTCCTTTAAATGTGTGTCTAATATCCCCACACCATTATATATTGAAATGTATTCAGGCTATTCAACTAAATCCCTCAGCTAAAGGCAAAAGGGTTGCATTTTTTTTTTTATAAAATAAAATAATAAATGTTAAAGAGCCATCCGGTATTTATATAATGTTATATTCCCCTGCATGGTCTGCACTTGCTCTGATCTGATGGTATAACGGAGCCGAGGCAATTCATCAGTAGACCACAAGCTATTCGGGGGGTGTGACTACAGTCACTGGGGTCTATATATATTGAGATGTTTTGTCCGGTGGCTTTATGTGAATGAGAAGGGAAAAAGTCACCACCACCACAGTGAGGATCAGACAGACTGCTTCCTCACTTTGACACCATCTGATCCCCCCCTCACTCAGACGCAACACAATGGATCCCTGTTTTCGCGCACTTTGCATGACTTTTGTTGTTCTGGCATCGTTCACGGTCAGGAGGTCAGGTGCGATCGGACCTGTTATCAGATGCGATCCGTGTGACGTCGGAGCGCGTCTCCTGTGCAAACCTTTGCCCAAAGACTGCGCCGAGAAGGTCCGCGAGCCGGGCTGCGGATGCTGCATGACCTGCGCGCTGAGCTTCGGCCAGCCGTGCGGCGTGTACTCCGGGAGATGTGGCTCCGGACTGAGCTGTCAGCATCAGCCCGGAGAGACCAGACCTCTGCAGGCTCTGCTGGAGGGACGGGGGGTCTGTGCAAACGCGACTAACAGAAGACTCACAGCCAGACCGACTCCTCCTGTCAATGAACTGCCAGGTAAGTGTTTGTGTGCGTAATTTCACATGTCTCCATTTGGTTTATTGACATTTAAGAACGTCTTAAAATATGCATTATAATGTGAAATAAGTGTACAAACGTATTGTATTTGTTGCCACCCCATTGAATCTGCAAGCTTTTAATCATATCATAAAGGAAGATAAGAAGCAGATGAGTAGTTATAGAGAATTTATGTAATTTTTGGTCAGTTTACAAATCCTAATCTCACTTCACTTGTACAAACTTGTATTTGTTGCCCAACCATTGAACCTACAAGCTTGTAATCATAAAGGAAGATAAGAAGCAGATAGTTTTTGTAATTTTTGGGTCAGTTTACAAGTGCTAATCTCACTTCCATGACAGACAGTGAGAGTAGAAAACCACCTCTTCATTCATGCAAAGAGAAGGCGGAGGCAGATTGAAGCACAAAAAGAAAGATTTTGAAGCCTTAGTAAGAATTTGACAGTGCAAAAGAGAGGTGCAACTCAATATCAGGAAGGTGTGAAGATCTAAACTATCTCTTAATCAGACTAAATGTTGACTCTCATGTTAGAGGTATAGCTTGCAAGGAAGATATGAAGCAGATGAGTAGTTACACACAGTGAGAGTAGAAAACCATCTCTTCATTCATGCAAAGAGAAGGTAGAGGATGAGGCAGGTTGAAGGAGCACAAAAAGAAAGATTTTTTGATAATATAATGTGAAATAACTGTACAAACTTGTATTTGTTGCCACAAGCTACAAGCTTTTAATCATAAAGGAAGATAAGAAGCAGATGAGTAGAGAATTGATGTCATTTTTGGTCAGTTTACAAGTGTTAATCTTACTTCCATGACATACAGTGAGAGTAGTAAACCATCTCTTCGTTCATGCAAAAGAGAAGGTGGAGGATGAGACAGGTTGAAGCACAAAAAGAAAGATTTTTTGAGCCTTAGTAAGAATTTGAGAGAGGTGCAACTCATTATGAGGAAGGTGTGAAGATGTAAACCTCTCTTAATCAGACTAAACTCTCAGGTTAGAGGTATAGCTTGCATTCTTAAAGGAAGGTAGAAACACATTTGTAAATTAAGTGGTGGTCATTTTTGCATATTTCTGTTCATTTCCTGCCAATTGAAAAGATGCATATCATCTCAGGAAATATTGACCCCTCAAGTTGACCTCCATCTCAATCAATACATCTTACCATTAAAAACACTACCTTAAATGGAAGATCATGTTCTTTTTTTGTGTGATTAAACACATGTTGTTCTTTAGCAGAGATTATTGAGACTCAGGAGGAGGAGAAGAATTCCACCGGGTCGGGCCTTCAGACCTCACAGTACATCACCCACAGACCCGCGGGACCCCCGAGACCTCCTCCTCACCCCTTTCTCCCCTCTGCCAAGTCGGAGGTCCTCAGACGGGAGCAGCAGAAGAGAACCCAGAGCTTTAAAATGGAGGAGCTCCCGGGACCACTCATCACAGACCAACAAAACTTCTCTCTAGAGACCAAACAGGAGCCCGAGTATGTAAGTACCACAACCAAACTTTTTTTTCCTGTCTTCAGAGCACACTGGAGGAATGTTTTTCTCCTCTTCCTCTGTGTTTTGGTGTTTTTCTCCCCCCCTGCGGGTGATGAAATGTTTTTGGTAGCGGCGGTGCTGATGGTTGGCAGGCACCAGGCGCAGTAGAATGGCATGGCAGCGAGCGGGTACGATGGCCCTGCGGCTGACCTGGGTCAGGCGGTTGTTTGGCCACAAGGCGTCCGCGTGCCGGGTGCACTGGGAGCCAGCGAATGATGGATTGGCCTATGCGAGTGCCTGTTGGGAAGCCCTGCTGCTATTTTGATCTTCTCTTTGGCCAGAGAAGTGAGCGCACACTAGTAATGGGCTTTGACTGGCTGCTTTGATTAGTGACTGGAGCACTTGGACTTGAGGACAAGCCTTTTTGGCTCCCTCTTTGAGCTCTCCGAAAATTCACTTTATCCCCCGTCCTTTGTGCGAAGTGTAAGAGTTCTAAGCAGCTTTGGCAAACTGCTAAGCCACTACAAGACGGCCAGAAGAATTGATTTCTCATTCGCCACCTCTTTCATATTGCGGCGACCATTGTTTAGGTATTACGGCGGAGCAGTGTGTGATGCAGCGTGAGTCAGCTTTGTTAACATAAAAAAAAAAAGTCAAAATCACACTGCAAAATGATATATTAGCTTGTGCTAATGGCATCAGCTGCTAACTGCTTATGTGTTCCTCATCTGTAGGGTCCCTGTCGGAGAGAGATCGAGAGCATCCTCAGCGGCCTCAAGGTCACAGACATTCTTAACCCCAGAGGTTTCCGCATACCAAACTGTGACAAAAAGGGCTTCTATAAGAAAAAGCAGGTAAAAAAGCACATCATCATTTCATATTGACTGTATGCTAAAAAAATATAGATTCATGCATCAATTTCATGAGAGGCTACACATTATTTAAAGGTACAGTGTGTAGGATTCGGTGGCATCTAGTGGTGTGGTTGCAGATTGCAACCAACCGAGTACCCCTCCGCTCATGCAGTTTCACAAGCGTGTCGGAGAACTACGATGGCCTTTAGGTAACGTAAAGACGCGAAAGACTCTATATCTAGAGCCAGTGTTTGGTTTGTCCGTTCTGGGCTACTGTAGAAACATGGCGAAGCAACATGGTGGACTCCGTGAAGAGAACCCGCTCCCTTTGGAGATTTTGGAGATCGAATACATGACAATGCTTCGAAGCTTCATTTTGGAATATTATATTCCATTTCTGCTAAT
Organism: Sebastes fasciatus; assembly: GCF_043250625.1. Lineage (NCBI taxonomy): Eukaryota > Metazoa > Chordata > Actinopteri > Perciformes > Sebastidae > Sebastes > Sebastes fasciatus. The sequence continues at coordinate 19,966,192 of NC_133805.1, forward strand.
AGATCCCCTGAAATGTTACACACGGTTCCTTTAAATATCTACTTGATAAAATACGTACAATTTGTTTACAACTTTGAAAGGCTGTAAAAAGGAAACCCACATTTCCTTTTTTACATGCTGCATTAATAAAGATCCAACGCTGAAGTCTGGTGACTCAAGCTTTAGGTCTCCTGCAGCCCAATTACAGATGTGTAGCTGTCCTCCTGTATTCATTGGTAGTCATTAGAGCCTCATCATTGCACCACCACACCAGTGAGGTAGACCCGAGCCACTGGCTCTGGAGACGGGAACCACAGGGGCCAAACCCCAGTGGGGTTGACGGCTGGGACGACGGCCGTTTAACGGGAACCCTCCCAGGGAGACAGACGTCAAGGTGGCCGCCGGCACCCGACGCGCTCCCCCCATAATTGCTGGACTTTTGAGAGGCGTGCACCGAAATAGAGCTGCAGCCGTCCCCACGCTCACGTGGTTCACCCACGATCGGGTTGTAATAAATGAGCGGTTCTGACGCATTCATATGGAGGCACTTAGGGCTCCTGCGCCGCTGCATCGCCGAGGCAGCTCTTCTTATAACACAGCGGTCCCTCCTGCTTAATGGAAGTGTTCTCCTCGACCCGCAATCATCTCATAACCAGCCTCACAACGCCAGGCTCATTGTCTTTGTTTATGTAGAGTGGACCTAGTGTACCGCTGCTGAGCCCTGAGGGGCTGAAGGAGGGGCAGGCATTTCAATGTTGGTCAGTTTAATTTGGACGTTTGCATGATTTTAAGCAGAAAACGTCTCTTATTACTGCCCTTAATAACAGTAAATGTCTTTGTAGAGGGACAAAAACAGGACAGATTTAACGCCGGAAGCAGATGCACTTTTTCAATAAACTGTGCATAAAATTTAAATATCTGTACTCAAATTTAAAACCCCTTATCATACATATTTTGTACACAAAATGCAGTGAGGATAACATCATCGCCCCCTACACTTTCTGTGCAACAGTGATCTGATAAGCGAGTCCTACTTCAGCTCAGATCAGCCTCTCCGTTGAAATATTGAACTAAATAGGGACATCTTCCATCCTGATCAGCTCTGTGCAGCAGCACACAGTTGCTTCACCCCCTTGAAATGAACGGCTGCATGTTTTACTAGAGCGGAGGTTGACCTTTAGTAAAATTGGCAGTAAAATAACAGCCCTTGGGTAGCTCCACAGACTCTGTAAGTCATTTGTAGTACCCATAATTTGGAGCTGTGGGGTATAATCAGCAACAGATGATTCGTACTGGCCACCAGCTTCTGAAAATAGATCTCGGTTCTCAGTTGTTCACAAACGGGACTAAAGCAAATATTTTACCAGGTTTCTGTTTACCTTTAAAGGTCTCTATATGTGTATGTAACAGGAGGTAGACCATAAAAGCGGCTCAAAATACCACAGCGCGTTGGATAACCAAGGCTGCGTCGACTCAGCACAATCTGACCATTAATGCCTCTTAACTATCGCTGTTCTACTTCATTGAGTAAAGTGGCTTCTCATAATGCTGCATATTCAACTGGGTTTACACATTTAGCTCCAAACCCCCCCATCCTCCACCCTCCTTATTTCTCCTCCCTTTCCTTCACCTTGTCCCTTCCTTCACTTTCAGTGCCGTCCATCCAAAGGCAGAAAGCGAGGCTTCTGTTGGTGTGTGGACAAATACGGGCAGCCCCTGCCAGGTTTTGATGGGAAGGAGCGAGGAGACGCCCAGTACTACAACTCTGAGAGCCAATAGGAGCGGAGCGGGACGGAGGGAGGGAGGGTGGGGGAGTGAGAAGCAAGAAGGAGAATTGTAAACAAATGGAGACACTGAGGATATTGGGAGAGAGGTCAAGAGATGGCTCGGCCGATAAATGGATGTTTGCTATTTCTATCTGTTGCCTGTGGGACCTTTTTTTCTGAGGCAGAGCAGAGGGGAACAGAGGAAGGAGTACCAGGAGGAAAAACAAGCCTGTTTTCACAGATACTTTTCTGCGATGGATGGATTCTTCATAAGCTTTTTTTGTCTGTGGGACATCTTCTGAGAAGAAGAATTGATCTCAGAAGCGTTATTCCGATTATAAAACACAGACATTTGTCACAAACATTGATGAGAGTGCTCTTCATTTACGCACAATAAGTGGCATCGTGTACATGCTTGTGATGTGTAATCATAATGATTTGTTATAAAGACATTGTGTGTGGTTAAGACAACCATATGTATATATGAATATCTTCAGAGTAAGCATGCAGTGCCTTACTATGAATTCCATATTTTCCAGTTGCTCCTCAGGGAGTCGGACTGGACTGTGCAGCTCAAACACTACAGTGCGTATAAAGTTTTTTTTTTTAATGCTGGATCTGAAGCCACAACAAGAGGGACGTTTCCTTTAATCTGTACTGTGGTTCTTACTGTTTTGTTGTCACATTGCATAAGCTGAATTCTTTGGGATAAAGGCCACAAACTGTTATCTCCGATCTCTGTGTAGCCAGTGATCATCTTCATCACTTGCCTTTAAGTAAATAAGCTGTTTGCATGTACAATGCAACCCTCAGAGGTCTATTTTTACTTAATAAAGGCAGTATAAAAGTATCCAGGCACTTCATTTTCATTTTTACATTGAGACTTTTTTTGGGCGGTTAAAAAAAAGCACATTAAAACATGACTCCGTTGTGATGAAATACCATTTTAATAGGATTCACATCCACAGAATTACAAGAATATATACTGTACATTGGTTCACACAAAATAGCAGCATCCCTGGCAAATTTACAAACACTTTTGGTCCACTGCACATGCAGACAAAAGCAGAAACACATGAGTGAATCATAATAAATACTTGCTATAGAATAGGTTGAAAAAAAGAAAAATAAAAGTCCCTAAAGGTGTAGCTGACAAGAGCCCTCAGAAATTCTCTGCTAAACCTGGGGACCTGCAGAGACCAGTAGAGGTAGACAAATGCAGAAGGACCCATCCCAAACCTCACGCTGGCTTGGATGAGCCCTGATATGTTTGTGCTTTGGCCACCGTGCACATACTTGCGGCACTTTAAGTATTTCCCCCAATACCCATTGAGGAAACGCCAATGGAGATACATTCAGACAATGTCAACACGTTGGATGAATGAGCGGCTGTGTTGTTTCGTGCCGTGCACAGCTCCAGTTCTGAATGAATTAGAAAAAAAAACTGATCCTGAAGACTCTGAAATGGGCTTGGCAGAGCTGTGGACCCTGTGGTTGTGAGCAATGGAGTTATTTAGTCAGAAACACAAATGTATACAGTGTTGCCCTATTTACAATCGGGGAAAAAAATGGGCAAACATATAAAAAATCTAAAAATGACAAATGGTTAATGCTAGTAAGAATAAATAAGTCTTGATACATACATCATGTAAATAAAACGAGAGGAAATTTCCCCCTTCTGGAATACATTTTTGTGTGAATGAGTTGTGTTTTTTAGGAAAGGAAGTCAGTTCATCAAGTAGATTTACACTTAATGAGTCATGTTTGATTGTGTCTATGTGTGTATGTGAGTGAGTCCATCCATCCTTCAGTGAGTGACTTCTTGATGACACTCTGAGTCACCGAACAGGTCGCTCGATCCCGGGAGCTTCTTCCCGTTCCAGGAAGAAACACACCAGCAGCGAGCGGGCGGTCCAACCAGAGATGACTCACACTGAGAGAGAGAAACAGAGATGGGGGAAACCGCATGAATAACTCATCCATAGCTTTAAGGATGAATCTCTTTTAACAGGTGGAGTTCATAGGTTTAGGATGAATCTCTTTTAACAGGTGGAGTTTGTGTTGTTTCATTCTCACCTGCTTGGTCTGGTAGAAGCCGTGCTTGTCGCAGTTGGGGAGGTAGAAAGTTGTGAACCTCTCTCCAAGGCTCTGCTGAGAGCTGGATATCATGTCCAGCGCTGCATTCAGTTCAATGTGACAGGGACCCTGTGTGTACTGTAAAAGAAAGACAACAGTCAGAAACACAAATGCACCATATATTCACTGCGTAAAAAAAGTGATATGAATCCCAATTATCTCTCTTAACAATCCACAGCTCCTCAAAACCAAGTGCTCCCTCTAGTGGAATGAAGACAGACTACTGAATCATCTTCACTCTTGAGTCGGGTTGATGTTTTTTTTTTGCTCACCTGTTGTGCCAGTTTGTTGCGGATGGAGTTGAACTTGGCCTTGATGCTCTCTTGGCCCTCGGTAGTGTCCTCGGGGTCCAAAGGAAGGTTGAGGCCCAACAGGTAGTGCAGGGAGCCGTGGTCAGGGATTGCTTCCTCTGTAGAAAATAAGTTTCAGAAATGTTAGTTTTTTAATGTTGCTTTGAGGTCACATTGTGACATTTTAAGATCTTAAAAGTAGCAAATACTGACACATGAAAAAGAGAGAACCATGAAACTTTTGAGACTACCTTGGCCCTGTTCCTCAGTGCAGACCCCCTGTCCTCTGGTCAGAGCATGGAGCGGCCTGGCCTCGCCGGGCCTGGGTGTGCAGCGGAGACCCTCCTCACAGTGTGCCGTGTGAACCCCACAGGACGCTCCTCTCTCCAGAGCGCAGGCCATGCAGCAGCCACATCCAGGCTCCCTCAGCACCTGCCTGCAGTCCGCCGGGACGGCGGGACAGCCGTTGAGTTTCTCTTGCGTACAGGCGGCACAGCGGATGGGCTCCGGTCCCACCACCGGGGACGACCCGGCCGAGGTCAAGACGGCCAGAGTCACTGCTGCCACCAACGTCAGCTTCTCATGTAATCCAGACATCTTCAGATAAATACGCTCTTCTTTTTCAGCCTCTGCAAACTGCTCAGTTTGACTGTACTTTTCCTTCTAAAGCTATTTCTCCGAACCAGCAGTATTTATATGGACATCTGGCCTCCAGAGGCGTTAATGATTGACATGCCGGCCGCAGGAATAAAATAGCTTTGACAAAGCCGCTTGAAACGGTGGATGACCCTGCTCGACGTGCGTAGATCCAGGTTCACGAGGTCTCATGTCAATATTGACTTTTGGAACATAAAGTGATTGTACATCAAAACAACCCTGTTTTTGGACAAGCAAATTACTGATCTTTGTGTTTTACTTTTTGAGGTTATGAAAACAATCAACTGCTGTTTAAAGAAAGTAGTAATGGATAACATCCACAAGGAGTTCTAGGCTATGAGATAATGACTGGTGGTTATAAAAACCCTGTTGTTGTTGCTGACAAATTGTGCTTTGACACCGTTTTCACACTAAAACCCTATTTGTCCCTGTAGTCTCTTTGGTGAAGGTTCCTGTTATCAGGCAGACAGATAAACAAGATCATTCCCATTTGGCATTGCGTAACCCTGACATTATGGATCGCTCTGCTAGAATCACAACATGTTTGTCTGAAGAAAGACGGTGGTAGTTACTGTTGTTCCCTTGGTGTAGTATTTGTCATAGTGTGGCAAATGCCAGATACCTCGACTTACTCTACGTGTAATATATGTACACACCAACACCACTCATGCTGTGTACTCTATATGACCTTTTCATTTTGTCATTTGTGTTTTTAAACAGAGAACTGATATGTAACACTACCCACTAAATCAAAATGTGTCGTGCTGAACTACAAAAATATTCTCCATGCACTGTAATGATGCTTTTAAAGACCAGTATTATTTTTTATTATTACAGCATAAGTTCCTATAATAAACTCCAGCATGTATATGTAGATGAGATGATGGAGATGAATATTGAGCTGCGACCCTTCATGCACAGTCATTTAGAGTTTTTGGATTTAAATAACATAAACAATGAAATATTTAGGAATTTACTTCACTACTTCCATTTTGTGCTACTTTATACTGCACTTTTTACCACATTACATTTATTTGACTTACTTAGCAGAATAACATTGTACACACAAAACCAATGAGCTCATAAAAATACACCTTTATATAAAATATATAGGTTATAGGTATATACTGTAGGTTAAATACCCAACAGTATATAAAGGAGTTAGAATTACCACCCTTTGTCCAACTAATACATTAAAATACTGTAAATGCATCAATACAAATAATAAAGTAATACAATATACTGTACTCACAAGGGGGCATTTGTCTGCATAATATCTTTACTTTTGGTAATTGTACATTTTGCTTTTACTAAAGTGCTTTCTCTTAAGTAAACATTTTAATGCTGGATGTTTAACTGGAGTATTTTAATTTTTTTTACATATTTGTTGGTATTCCTTTTACTTAAAGGTGCAGTGTGTATGATTTGGTGATATCTAGTGGTGAGGTTGCAGATTGCAAACAAACTTCTCCCGTGTGCCAACCGTGTAGGAGAACTATGGCGGCCAAAGTGAAAAAGTGAAAAAGCAAATATGCGAATGGTCCTCTCTACAGCCAGTGTTTGGTTTGTCCGTTCTGGGCTACTGTAGAAACATGGCGGCCAGCTCCATGAAGAGGATTCACTCTGTATGAAGATATAAACGGCTCATTCAAAGCTAACAAAACATAACGATTCTTATCATCAGGTGATTATACTCTAAAGAAAAACATACTTATTAATATTATATTCCATTTCTGCTAATAGATCCCCCAAAATGTTGCACACTGTTCCTTTAAATAAAGATGTGAATATAGAAACACCTTTGGTCTCTCTTCTTCTTTGCTTTTACTTGTCATTTTATATCATTAGACAGATATCAAGTCTGTGTTGTATATGTTTTCCCAATTTCTATTTATATTATTTCTAACGAGAGACACACATACCAAAACTTAAAATGAAAAAAGACAGCAGGAAAAAAAAAAAAATTTATTGAATACTCAGAAAACTACAACAAAATCATTATATTGACACTAACAGAACACATGTTTCTCATCATGCGGCCAACACTTGTCAGTACGTCATATTATTGTACCTTAGCTACTTTTTGTTTATTTACTGATGACAAAAAAGAAAAGATGACTGGCACATGGACTTTAATCTCTGGCAGTTCCAACCCGTAACATGACATTCTAGCTGTGACGCGTGTGTCCTACATTCAGTTTTCACAAACAAGGTCACCGACTGACATGCCCTACATGTTTCACCTTATGAGGCCCATGAGGAGCATTACTCAACCACCAGTTGGTGATTCGTTGCCTCTTCGATGTTGACCATCAGGTCCACCAGCCACTCAGGAAATGGCTTCTCCTTGGAACATTTTTTGAGGACATTGGTGAAAAAACATTATAATATGTATTTTTTAAAAAGTTAAAACATCTTTACTTAAAATGAACACTCACAGGCAGAGACATCTTGTCCATTTTACTGTTTTTCTTCTTCTGCACTGACGGTTTAGGTGCTTTCATTTGAACCTTGGAGACCTTAAAACAATAGAGCGTCATCTCTTTATCACATGTCTTAATATTTAATCTGAATGTGCCAAAAAATACTCACCTTTATTCTCAGCTCACCGCTAGTGGACATCTTCTTGTATCCTAACCTTGTCTGCCGAGGTGGAGTAGCTCCATCATTTAAATCCACCGAATGTGAGCTCCAATCTGTCTCGGTGAAATTCGCCGTTTCCTCCTGATGATTGTGGTTAGATTGGATTTGAAGAAAACTCTCTCGGCTGAAGGAGCGAGACAGTCGCCGAGGCCTCAGAACCCTCAGTGGAGCATCATCATCTTCATCTTCTTCGCTCTTGTCTTCTGCCATTACCTCCTTTGTCTCCACATCCTCCTCCTCCTCCTCCTCTCCTTCTCCTGTTTCACCCCCTTCTTTTTCATCTTCCCTCTCTGACTCTTCTCGTATGGGCTCCAGATGAATCTTCTGCTCCCCCCATTAACATTCAACATGTTATTTTTAAAATACAGAGCAGAATTAACACAAAAGGCCCATTTAAGATTGAATTTTAGGATTTTTTAAAACGTATTTAATTTATGAAGGTAAAAGACTTACATTTTGCTGCTGAAGTTCCATGTAGCAGGATGACTGAGCTGTTCTGATCCTGAAGTTTCAGCTTGTCATTAGTTAGTTGATTATTGGAATCAGGTGTGGGAGCTTAATTACAGACAGAGGGCAGGGGGGAGTGGACGTCCTTATCGACACACGAGCCCAAGGTTCTATCAAATAAAATCAGTTTGTTATATATGTAATAAATACCTACTTAAAAGCAGATTTTGTTGGTTAGGATCTTTGTGTTTTTGTTTGTATTATCATTAGAGCTGTCAAAGATGAAGATAGGTGAAGATACTGGCATATGAAACTAGGAAACCAAAGGAGTCATAATAGCTTGTCACTAAATAATGCTCCATATGTACGCAAAATTTTGGCGAGGAAAAACTGTCATGGCCATTTTCAAAGGGGTCCCTTGACCTCTGACCTCAAGATATGTGAATGAAAATGGGTTCTATGGGTACCTACGAGTCTCCCCTTTACAGACATGCCCACTTTATGATAATCACATGCAGTTTGGGGCAAGTCATAGTCAAGTCAGCACACAGACACACTGACAGCTGTTGTTGCCTGTTGGGCTGCAGTTTGCCATGTTATGATTTCAACATATTTGTTTATACTAAATGCAGTACCTGTGAGGGTTTCTGGACAATATTTGTCATTGTTTTGTATTGTTAATTGATTTACAATAATAAATATATACATACATTTTCATAAAGCAAGCATATTTGCCCACTCCCATGTTGATAAGAGTATTAAATACTTGATAAATCTCCCTTTAAGGTACATTTTGAACAGATAAAAAAAGGTGTGATTAATTTGTGATTCACTATGGACAATCATGCGATTAATTGCGATTAGAAAAAAATTGACAGTGTGAAACAAAATAAAAACTAAACTAAAACACTTAATATAAGCATAAGTTTTTGTTTGTTTACAAGAAAACATCTTTCCGCTAATAAGTGAATAGTGAAGTGAATATTTAATTGGGTCAAAATTCAATTGTTGACACTCCACAACCTCATTTACTCATGTTGACCCATTTTAGCCCCTATGACACGAGGGGGAGTGTTATTTGTGAACCGTCATTCACCTTGATTTCCCTTCATTGCTTCATAATGTCAACTCCAGCTTGGAGTCCGGGAATGTGTACCATGACGTTGACAACAACATCTGCACTTTATAGCTATTTTCTGTCAAGTAGGAACTCCTCCGGGATACATCAATATTACATTTTAGCGCAATTTATGAATCACTACTCAGAATTTGTTACTTTTCTTTCCAAAGCAAAATAATCCCAACTCTGTACTGTACTGAAAATGGTTGAGCAAGCCAGGCGTTTGTTGACTCAACTGTTACACTGAGTGAACCTGAGATAAATTCAACGCTAGGAAAACACTTTTGGCCCCCGCTCAGTGTTTGGGAAATGGTGACATTCATCTGGCTGCGGGTTGTGGAAGTCCACAACTTGGCATAATAAACCTGTCATTGTCTGCCATATTTTGCTGCGTAGAGTGAAAGTTGTTATTTTAAAAGCCATAAACGAAGGTGTGAGAAATTAAATTTTATAGAGTGGAACTAACAGGGAAAACGGCCCTCTAAAAAGTTATATTTGATCGTGTGCTGTGCCGCATGCTGCATTCGAGGTCTGGGGGACAAAGTGCAAATATTGTGTTTTAGATTGAATCCTCATATGGCTCATCCTAAAAATCAACAAAAAGATCTTCATTCACACCCTCAACCATAATCCCATACTTGTTTTAGCCAACATTTTGTACATCTTTTGACATTCATAGTCATACTCATTTGATATTTTATACACCAATATTGTCTTTATTACAAAATATTCAATAACCCAACTTTACACTGTACAAGATACAACATAGTTTACAGCTTTTTGGCTATTTACAAAAAGTATGATCTGCATATCAAAGTGAATATATCTAAAAAGGCAGGTTGCAATCACTGTAAGCTTATTGAGTAAGGCAAAAACTTGAAACATGATGTATTTACACTTTTGCAGATCAAGTGAAAGTTCGACGCTGATAAAGATATAGGCTACAAAGATATCTGAAGTGCCTCGCATTTCTGAGACTGTATCTGAGAGACATGCTAAAGCTTTTTTTTTTGTTGAGGAAAACTCAAAATGTAGCTTAAATATAGCGAAAAAAGCTGGAGTAATGTATGCCTGAAAGACGACGGTAGCCAGACACTGCACCAAAGTTTCTGAGAAAATGTGTCAATGTACATGGAGCATTTGAAAGGCTAAAGGACTAGGTCGTGCATTTGTAGAGGTCGTGTGCTTATTGTATGTGCTTAAGCAAATGTATGTGCTCTCTTCCTGGATATCTACATATATGTTTGCACCATATACAGTATAGGGGTGTTATTGGTCCTGGGATGTTGATCGTACTTTGTGGCCGCTCCAGTTTTGGCAATAACTTGTTTCCATAGCAGCACACATCCAACTCGACACACTTTTCCTCTGTTCCTTTCATTGAACTTTACTCAGTGTCCAAGTCACCACTGTCTGTGTGTAGACTTAACACACGCCACATTATATTAAAGGGATAGTTTGGGTGTTTTTAAGTGTACTTATCCATAGCCAGTCAGTCAGTCAGTGTATTACCTAGAGTAAATGACGGTTCAGAGAAACAGACAGAGTTACCACACGGAAGCAAAACAATGTACTGCTGTGGACGAGGCCGGCAGCAAAACGTATTTTAGCCACCTAAAAAAAATCAATATCAGTTTAAATGTTCGCTATATTTAAAATATTTTCACCGGTTTACCCTGCTGTGAGACAGCTATACAGTCTATGTGAAGCCATTGTCTATGCTCTTGCAAGAGCAACCAGACTCCATTGAAAAAAACTGTAATTTTACCTTGCAAAACACGGGAGCTGCTGGTCTACCGCTGCCTCGATTGGTTAGTTTGTTTGTGGTATTGAGTGATTTTGTTAAGTTCGGATTCACCGAAGTTACACATTAGCACAAATTCAAAGTTACACAATAGCACAAACGAACTAACCGATCGAGGCAAGCAATTTCTGTGTTCTTCAAGGTAAAATTGCAGTTTTTTTCAATGGAGTCTGGTGGCTTTGGCAAGAGCATAGATGGATACAACGGCTTCAGTTCCCCATTGGAAAGGGCTGTCTGACGGCAAGGTAAAGCGGTGAAAAATATTCTAAATATAGCGTACACTGGGGTGGCTGTGGTTCGGAGATGGAGCGGGTCATCCACCAATCGGAAGGTTGGTGGTTTGATCCCCTGCTCCTCCAGTCCACATGTGGAAGTGTCGAATTGCAAGATACTTAACCTCAAATTGCTCCAGAAGGCAGTGCCATCGGTGTGTGAATGAGTATTTAGATTAGATCCTGATGGGCCGGTTGGCATCTTGCATGGCAGCCTCTGCCATCAGTATATGAGTGTGTGTGTGTGTGAATGGGTGAATGCTGACAAGTAGCAAGCGCTTGGAATGGTCGGAAGACTAGAAAGGTGCTATACTGTATAAATGCAAGTCCATTTACCATTTACTTAAACTGATGTTGATTTTTTTTTGGTGGGCATACTTATTAGGTGTCTAAAATATGTTTTGCTGGCCCCGTCCCGTTGCTTTGCTTCTGTGCGGTAACTACTGTCAGCTTCTCCAAGCTGGGGGCGCGCCAAACATCATCTACTGTAGGTAATACACTGACTATGGATAACTACAACCCACTTCAAAACACCCAAACTATCCCTTTAAACTATTGTGAATCAGGGCAAATAACATCAGATATTCAGGAAACCTTATTCCCTCAAAAAGACACTTTTATAAGTCTGTTGATGACGTTTGTAAAAGCCCCATATGCCAAATATGTTCAACCTACTGCAACCTTTTCTCTTGTATCTTGTATGTTGAGGCAATGTAACCAGTAAAACTAAAGATCTATGGAAAGCTCAATACTTTGGTTTTCTTTCAACAGGAGTACCGTTACTATGGCTGTGTCAACTCTTAAAAAGTCATGCACTATTAACTGTAAATATGTCTCAAAAAAAGCCTATTTCATCCAGTGAGCTCTGAGTATAAAAAAAGTATTTTGTGCTGTTTCATTACAATTCAGAATTAACCACACATGCATACACCCACTCACAAGTACACACATGCATGCTTACACACACCAAAAAAAGAAACAACACCGTTTTAAACTGTAAATAATGCAATGTATCCTTGGCATAATCGGAAAGACAGTGCAAAAGCAATAGCATGATCAGTCTTTTTTCTGGATATCAATGCACATATCCCTTATACGTGGAATATGTGCTACATAGAAAACAAAGATGCACGTTATACCTGGATCTGAGGGAACCCAGGAACACCACAAATCTAATCATCTGGTATAGAGATGTTAAAAAGAGGATTTGAAGTTCCGGGTATCTTTCTTCACTCCATGTTTGTCTTCCAAGAGCAGTTAAAAATCCCTAAGTGAGTATGATTGTCCGCATCACCACGTCATTTCTCCCGAAGTTCATATCCTGAATGAGCATATTCTGGGTTGTGCCAGTAGCTCAGGATTTATAGGAAACACCTGGACAGCCCTGTCTTCTCCAGGCATCCAACCAGGCTTTTCTTTTCCTTTTTTCAGTGAACTTTGTAGTCTTGTCTCTCTTCCTACACTGCTACTTCTGCAACACCGGCTTCAATCTGAATCTGCGTCACCTCTAAGTCCTCCTCGTCCTCCTCGCCCACCGCGGGCACGCAGGACGAGGGCAGGCATGGCGCTTGGCTGTTGCTGCAGTTGGCGGTGTTCATCTGAATGTTGCTGCCCATGCTGGCGTGAGCGGTCAGGCTGGCGGCGGAGGAGACGCTGCCGAAGTTGGTCCCGCCCAGGTTGGTCGGGACGCTCGTCTTGCCACAGGAGTGGATCCGGCGCGCCAGGCTGGCCGAACGCATAACCGAAGAAGTGACAACGGTGCCCACGCCCTGGACCTTGCCCTCCAGGAAGTAGGTCAGCATCTCACCTTTGCCCTTGACGCTGACTTTGCCGCGGCACACCAGGTCATAGTTGGTGTTCAGCAGGCGATAGACCTCTTCGGTAACCTAGTATTATAAAAACAAGGAAACAAACATAAACTACTGTAGGAAAACACTCAGTTCTCTCTTGGGGTTCAACAAAGTTAAATCTAATATCAAAATAAAACATAATGTGTATATTTATTTTGGGGCTGGGCGATATATTGATATTATATTGATATCGTGATAGGAGACTAGATTTTGGATATCGTAATATCCAAAATCCAAAATCTCATTGTGTAAAAACACATGTTTTATTGCATCAAATACATCAAACTTGGGCTCCTGATTCATGTTGGTCTACTTAGACATATATATGTTTTTTTATTAGTTTTGTGTTTTTATATAAATTTCACCTTTACAACTGTAATTATTATTTTTTTTTTATCCAGTTTTCCCTATAAGCATTGTGTGTAAACCAAACTTTTCTTATAATTAAGGGACTGTTTTTAAGATTCAGAAATGCTTGTTAACAGCGACACCTGTGGCCGTTAAGTCAACGAAAGTCAGCGTCGGGTTCACACTTGCTCGCTCTAAATAGACATGAACGAGCATTGCTCAAAACAGTGAGGTGACACACGTCAGCTAAAACCACAATATCACTCTATATTTCACCTGCTTGGCAGTAATGTTAGCTGACCAGACGAAGATCTCTCCATGAATCACTGCTGATCCTAGTGTTGGCTTTTCCTGCTTCAGCCTCCGGGTCTGAAGCAGGAAGAGAAACGTTATCGTCTCCAACCAGGTGCTGGTGTCTCCCTCCGGCCGCGGTTGGAGACAATAACGTTTCTCGCTGCGGAGTCCCGTCACTTCACAAGGCACGGAAAAACTCTGTTGGTCTGGAGGAGCTGCAGCAGTTATTTCTACACAAACGTCCACGTTCACTAGATATTCTCAGAGCTAAACTAACTCTTCTGCAGTGTGTAGTGTGCGCGCATGCACGTGAGGTGGCGCGAGCTGAGTGCAGCCAGAGGAGCAGAGTACAGCAGAGACTCCGGCCACACGCGAGCACGCATATGCAAGCGCGCATGGGAAACCGACCCGGGTGATTTATACGTGTAAGAAGTTATAAACAGTCCCTTTAAATATTGTAATCTAAGGTGCGTTGGATACCTGTATCTTCCCCGGTACTCCGGTGCTGTCCATCCTGCTTGCCACATTGACTGTGTTCCCCCAGATGTCATACTGAGGTCGCCGCGCCCCGATCACCCCCGCAACCACTGGACCCACATTGATACCTGCACAAACACAAGAACACGGTAAACAAATACAAAATACTGTCCAACTGAGATTTCTCTTAGTCACACTATGACTGTGTTAAGAGTTTAATACAAGGTTGGACGTACCCACTCTCAACACAAACTCATTGTACGACTGATAGTTGATTTCATCCAAAACGTCAAACATCTCAATGGCGTAGTCTGCTATTGTGCTCAGATGGTCGTAAACAGATTTTTTGGCCTAAAGTGGAGAAGTACACAGAAGCAGTTAGTATCGATGCATGAAATGATCCCTCATATTGTCTTCATTATAATGTACTACATCCATTTATACTTGTGCAAGCGAAAAAATGACATGGCACCTTGGTACCGATGGTTGGGACGAGGCCCACAGCTGCCATGTATGTGCTGCCAATGGTTTTGATCTTTTCTATGTCTTTGTAGCACTCCTTATCCATGAGCTGCAACACATACGTTCAAATAAACACACAATGCAACACAAATCTCCCAGATGTCCAATGTCGAGGAACAAAAAATCGGCATCCCACCTCATCAAAGTCAGCGATGATCTCGTTCAGTAGTCGCAGGCACTCCACTCCCATGTTGTTGCCGTCAAGCTCGATGTAGAAATCGTTGAAGTTCGGGATCGAGGCAAACAGGACGCCGACTTGTGCGTAGGACTGGTAGTATAAATCCTGATGCATAAAAAAAAGAATACAGTATAGCAGTATAAAATAACATCCTGTGAAGTCTTCTGATTCATGTTTTGTTTGTCTGTTTATCTACCTGTTTGTCTGTTTGTCTGTCTGCCTGTCTATTAGCGAGGCTCACCATGTTCCTGGGGTTGGACAAGAGGAAGTGTTGAGCCACGTGTGCGGGCAGAAGGTTGAAGAGGATCCTCCTGTTGTCCAGCTTGACCTTCTCCATGCCGTCTCTATCCTCTTCCGCCTGACAGCAAAGGTAGCAAACACACAAAAATATACAGCCATGAGGATTGTTGCTTGTTCCATGTTTTCACCACATGGGGTCAGTAAAAGACCTTACAACATGGACTGTATGAGTCATATTTAGGTACATTACATGACTAATGCTGCTAGTTAAATGATTAGATGGCTTAAAATTCAGCTTTTGCAATCCCACTATGCAAAATAGTGGGGTTTTTTACACGCTTGGCACCAAATGAAAACAAGCTTCTTACCCTCGTTTTTGCCAAAGTACAGACAGATGGCAGCCTATAAATACAAATCCTCCATACAGACCACAATGGTTTACATATTTCAAAGTTGAAATGGCAGCATTTCTACAGCACACTTCTATTAAAACCAGTGGTGGAATGTAACTAAGTACATTTACTCAAGTACTGTACTTAAGTAGAATTATGAGGTACTTGTACTTTACTTGAGTATTTACAGTTTATGTTACTTTATACTTTTACTCCACTCAGATTATTAATAGAAAATATTAAAAAAAAAATCAACTAATACATTATGATGTATTATCACAGGTTAAGTTACCCTGCAGTATATAAAGTACTTCAGCATGTCATACTAGCTCGTCACGAAGGAGGTTCAATAACGCTCCAAACTAACACAAAATTTTGGCGAGGAAAAACTGGCATGGCCATTTTCAAAGGGGTCCCTTGACCTCTGACCTCAAGATATGTGAATGAAAATGGGTTCTATGGGTACCCACGAGTCTCCTCTTAACAGACATGCCCACTTTATGATAATCACATGCAGTTTGGGGCAAGTCATAGTCAAGTCAGCACACTGACTTCTTCTCTCTCTCTCTCTCTCTCTCTCTCTCTCTCTCTCTCTCTCTCTCTCTCTCTCTCTATCTATCTATCCCCCCAACCGGTCTCGGCAGATGACCTCCCACCCAGAGCCTGCTCCAGGTTTCTTCCCACTAAACGGGGAGTTTTTCCTGGCCACAGCGCGCTTGGTGGATCTTGTTGGGTCTCTAAACTATGGTGTACGGTCTAAGACCTGCTCTATATATAAAGTGTCTCGAGATAACTTCTGTTATGATTTGACGCTATATAAAAATAAATTGAATTGAATTGAATTGAAATTGAATCGACAGCTGTTGTTGCCTGTTGGGCTTGAGTTTGCCATGTTATGATTTAAGCATATTTGTTATGCAAATTGCAGTACCTGTGATGGACAATATTTGTAATTTGTTTGTGTTGTTAATCGATTTCCAGTAATAAATATATACTGTACATACATTTGCATAAAGCAAATATATTTGCCCACTCCCATGTTGATAAGAGTATTAAATACTTGACAAATCTCCCTTTAAGGTACATTTTGAACAGATAAAAATGTGTGATTAACTAACTTTAATCGATTGACAGCCCTAATTAAAACCAGTGGTGGAATGTAACTAAGTACATTTACTCAAGGACTGTACTTAAGTACAATTATGAGGTACTTGTACTTTACTTGAGTATTTACATTTTGTGTAACTTTACACTTCTACTTAACCAAATATTGTACTTTTTACTCCACTACATTTATTTGACAGCTTTAGTAACTAGTTACTTTGCATGTTCATTATTAGTATAAAATAAAATAAATATAAATAAACTAATACTTTATGATATATTATCACAGGTTAAGTAACCCAGCAGTATATAAAGTACTTAAACTTAGCTCCGCATTCACCAGCTGCAACATTTAAGTGACGAATGTATGCATCACTAGTTATAATTCAATAATATAATATATATTATGCCAAAATAGGCCATTCTGCATAATGAGTACTTCTAATTTTGACACTTTAAGTATATTTTGATGCTTGTTCTTTAACTTAAGTATGACTTTGAATGCAGGACTTTTATTTGTAACAAAGTATTTTTACACTGTAGTACTGCTACTTTTACTTAAGTAAAAGGTCTTAATATGTCTTCCACCACTGATTAAAACATATATCATAGTAATGAGATGTAAGCCTCTCAACATCCACTCTGGACACACTGATACACACACTTCCTGACCTGCACAGCCCATAGGAAGTCCAAGCGTAGTTTGAGGTCCAGCTGCCTGGAGTGGAGGGCCAGGGCACTGACGAAGAGCAACAGAGACAGGATGGGCTCGTAACCCCGGATGTGGAGGGACCCCCCACTGTGGAAGAGACCAACACACATTACAAGTCAGCGCTGGACTGGACCACACAGAAAACTACATATGAGGGTTGAATGGACCCCCCACAGTGTCTGGAGAAATCGTGAGTTAAGTTTTATTAAATAAATATATATTTTATTTACATCAAAATAAAATATTAAATTAAAGAAAACATATAAATGAAATGTTGGACCATACAATATTATATTACTTACTGAAACACAACTGCATCTAAACAAAATTAGCTTTTCAAAAGAGATCTTTATCTTAATAACCTTCACAAATTCAACATAATCACTTTTCAGGCGCATATTTCTGATCTGAGCTCCAATAAAATTGGCCGGGGCCCCTCGGTACTGGGTTGAGACAGCTAACACGCTCCCATCATCCAGCCCACATTGTCCTTTCAGGTTTCTGATTTGGAACTAATGAGCACATGTGCTGCTTCAAAGGGTGGAAAATGAAAGAGTGTGTGTGGGCTGCAGACAAGCAAAGACTCCTCCACACACACATATATACATCCCAGCACATAAATGTTCTCCCAAACTCCTGGTTATCTGCCCCTTCTCCAGATTAAACACAAAAAAACAGCCAATCGTTGCCTCGTGTATCTTCAGGAAATGACAAAACAAGCAGTGTTTTTGCATGATTTATGCGCGTCTGGTGTCTGTGGTCATGTTGTGCCGTGAACCTCTCACCCCGCAGACTTCCGAAAGCCACTGAGCTCCAACACGGTGACATACAGCACCCCCAGAAGGAGCATTAGCACCATCTTTGGCAGCCAGGAGACCCGCAGGAAAAGTGCCAGGGTGAGTGTGCCCACCACACAGGACAGAAAGGCGTAGCGGGCGCCGTCGCAAGGCAGCTCCGCCATGGTGTGGTTGGTGCCGCTGTCCAAATCAATGATGACGATGGAGCTGTTGGTGTTGGCACTACCCCACAACCAGGGCATACAGCCCACCTGACAGAGGCAAACAAGAAAATACATATGCATAAAGATGATAGGAAGGGAACTACAATTACTGCCCAAAACATGTCGACATTTTTCTCACTGGTTGGCAGTAGGGTGGGTCATTTTTGGTGGATTACATTTTTACTGTTGCCTTTCCCACTTACCACGCAGGCCTGGGCCACAGCGTAGATTAAGAGCACTATGAGAATACAGAGAGCAGTGCGAATCTGAATGGTCAGGCACCCTGGAAAACACTGAGAGAAAAAAACAAAGAATAGTTAGAAGAAGGAGACGGACACCATGATGAACATTTATAGTAATATAAATAAAAAAAAAACACATTTATATTGTACATATATGATACTATATATGTGAAGGGGACATATCATGCTCATTTTCAGGTTCATACTTGTATTTGGGGTTTCTACTAGAACATGTTTACATACTGTCTGTCTATATTCACCTCCTGTCTGAAATGCTCTGTTTTAGCGCCTGTCTCTTTAACCACTCACTTAGGTTTAGGAAAAACGTCATGTTTGGCCTTAAAATAAGTACGTAAACTAAGTATAATATGTACGGAAACAACGTAACATAAGTACGGAAAACACGTCACAAACGTCACTAACTTACAAAACAAAACACTGGTCTCCTGGTGGAAAGTCGTGTGTTTGCTGGACTCACCCACCTCCCCTCCCCTCCCACCCTCCTGCCAGAAACGGTCTTTCTCACTTTTTATTCTACGTCACTAGCTCTGAGCGGAGCATATTCCTGCAGATGCATTTACATTGCAGTCAGTACAGACTACATGGCATACAAATGACACGTCAAAATCAATAACGGTGTTCTTATTACACACATTTGCTTGCATGTTTTTGGGTTATTCACATGCCTTTTTGTGCGACTGGGCTGGTATATTCTAATGAGCCTGCATGTGACATAGGAAGGGGAGCCAAATCTGAATGGCTTGTTGAATCACATGTTTTCTGATCTAGACAGCCCACAAAAAACTGACTGGGTTGTCTTGTTTCACAGTTTGTGGGTTGGTAGGCACTCCAGATAGCCAAATGTATGTGCACAAGCACTGAAAAAAGTCAGTTTTTCATGATATGTCCCCTTTAATATACGGCAAGGCTACAATGGGACAATGTGTGTTAGTAGCTGTAAGAATAATACACGGGAAAAGGACTTTAAATCATCTGATTGGAGTAGCATGAGGTAAATAATGTGAGTAAGAACAGAGAGAGAAAGAGAGGGAGGACATGAACCTGTAAAAAACGTTCAAACTGATGTGGTCAGGAGCTTTGAGGACGACTATCAACCTCAACAAAAGCTGAAATTAAAAGACTAGCCATCTGCATTTAAATACAGCACAGGGGCTTAGAAAGTAATCTGGAAGCCAATGAATACTGAATCGTTATTACATGGCTTTATGAAATACATTTATTTCTCTTTAGTCAGCAAAAATGTTAATGTGTGAGTAAAAAAAGTGAACGAGGAAAGGAAGACAAGAGGGATAAGAAAGCAGGTGTATTTACCTGTACTCTAGTGATATGCAGGTACATGATACAAGCTACTAGGAAACAGATGCAGAAGACGAGAAGGACAAGTACCACTGTGCCCCTGAGTGGGAAAAAGAGGAGAGAAGAAGAAGAAGGGGTTAGGGGTTAGTTAATAAAGAGAAAAGACCTGAGAGATAAATGGAGAGAGAAAAAGCACTAGAGAGAAGAAGAAGGGACAACAGCAGAATCTGTTGTACATACTGTGGTATGATGAGAAGATAGACAAGGCCAAACAAGGCAGCTAGGATCAGAGAGAGGACCACCGCGCTGGTGAAGTACTCATCAGGAACCTGGTGGTACTATGAGAACAGATAAGAGTAAGTAACAAAATTCATTCATGTACAGGTGTAGTGTGTGTCTGCAGTGTCTAAAGTCCCTCACCCTCTGCTCGCGCTCAGAGCACTTATACATGAGTGTGAGGAAGTTGAGATCCGCCGTGTCCGACTCGGTCTGGCGGGCCTCGATCAGACGGCCGATGTAGCGGTTGACCCGGGTTCTGGGGCTGCTCTGGACCACATTAGCCTGGTTTGTGTTGGTGCGATTCCTCAGCTTCTGTGGAGCCGTCCGCATGGCCCTCCGCTAGTGGAGATAAAAAAAAAAAAACTTAAATATCTTCACCGAAAATGTCGAACTTGGAAAAACAACAGTGTGATAAATAGGCTGCAGTGCAGCGCCCTGTATTCTCTGCACTACTGGAGTATTATCATATTAGGAACAAGGGCGAATAAGAGTCAACAATAAACACGGGCAGCTGATTATACTTTCAGATTAGGACATTGCCTTCACACTTAACTTCATTACCGAATGCACCCCGCTGTGTCTAAATGTCTTCGGCAGCCAAAGTGAGCAGCTTTGCAAAACATTGGGCATTGGAGCAAAGCCAGAGAGTTAACATGGCGGAGTGGATGTGTGTGTGTGTGTGTGTGTGTGTGTAGGTTGGTGTGTGTGTACATGTAAGTGATCACGTTGGATGACTTGTGTAGCTCAGTGGTCCAGTAGGGGAGCAAAGGGTGAGCATGAGTGTTCATGAGTTCATGACATCAATGTGTACAACTCACTCACTTCCTTGTTTTCCTCTTTTTCTTTCAGTCCTTCTTCCTTACGTCCTTCTTTCCCGCCCTGTTTACATCTATTCTTTCCTTCCCTGCATCAGTATATTATTTCTTCCTTCCTTCCTTGCTTTATATTCTTCCTTACTTCCTTCTTTCCTTCCCTGCTTCCATACATCGTTCCTTACTACCTTCCTTGCTTCCGCATGTTCTTCCCTACTTCCATCTTTCCTTACCCCCTTTTTTCCTTCCTTGGTTACCTATTCTTCCTTAGTTCCCCTCCTTTCTCCCTGCCTCCTTCCTTCCCTGATTCTGTATGTTCTTCCTTACTCCCTCTTTCCTTCCCTGCTCCTGTCTATATTTCCTTTCTCTCTTCTTTCCTTTTCTGCATAAGTCTATTCTACCTTTCTTCCTGCTTTTCTTTCTCTTCATCCTTACCTCCTGCTTTACTTCCTCGCTTCATATTTTCTTCCTTACTTCCTTTAGTCGTCCCTCCTTCTATCTAGTCTTTCTTCTTCCTTTACCTACCTCTCCATTTCCCCCACCTTATTTCTCTGTGCCTCCCTCACGCTCTCGTTTTGTTATTCATGCGGCAGCAGCACAGTGACCTGCTGATGCCGACTTCTCCTTATATTCCATATTGTAGCACAGGACACATCATGTCTGCTGCACCAAAAATCCTATTCATTCATCCCTTGTCCCTCATATTGCTCCCCTCCGTGCCTTGAATGCATATGTCATTTCACACAATTCAAGTGTGTGTGGCCTGAATGCAGAATCACCATTCAGTAGAAGGTGCATGTATGACTTAACCTGCCACCACTTTTCCATTTGTCTTTCGTTTTATACTAATGTGCCTTCTGTCTGCGGTGTGAGGATGTTGTCATTACTACTAATGTAGATCTGAGAGGAGACAGTGAGAGGTAGAGATCTACTGGATGCAGCCACAAGATGATGCTTATAGTCAAACTACTATTCTTGTGTAGACATTGTTGGGGGGAAGTGAGTCCCCACATTTGATGATATGATCAGTTGTTTGTCACCACAACAAGAAAAATAAATAGCCAACACACACGCACATACAAACAAACAAACACACACACACACACCTGAAAATCTGGATTAAAACAGCTGGTGCAAGAATTGTACAGCTGCCAAGCTACAGGATTTCTTTTTGGGCACACAAGGTCAAGTAAGCTCTTTGACATTTGGCCAGATTGCCAGTGTCACTGACAGTATGTGCGTGGGGGACGTGGTGCGTTGGTCGCTGGCAGGAGCGACATGCTGAGGTCATTATAGATGATAGGATCATCGCTTACCATCACTCCCTATCTTCTTACGACAAAGTATACATCCTGTGAAAGCCATATATTTATATACTGACTCAAATGTACAGTTGCTAGAGCAAGTCTTTAAGACTTTTAATTACCACAAATTATTTTCTCCTTAACTGTGGTTTGTTAATTCAGCTAATTCATAGCACATTCAGTGTAAGCATGGATCTAGGATAGTGACTTCTATGAAGGGGAATATTGGGCGTCATGATTTCCATGTCACCAACAGAGTCAACTCTAAGAGAGTCAATTCAGATAAGGGCTCTAACTAATGATTATTTTCATTATAGATTAATCCAGTGGCTCTTAACCTGGGGTCGGGACCCACCAAGGGAGTCGCAAGAGCATTTCTGGGGGTCACCAAATGTTTGTGGAGAAATAAATAAAATAACATACTAAAAATAAAACAACACATTTTAGATTGTGGAATGTTTTTTACATTACATCGCCTGTGTGGGTGATATAATTTGCCTCAGAATAGATTTTATTGAGTGTTTGTGAGAGTCAAAGTGGGCGTGCACATGAGTGTCTGACGGGGGATTTCCTGCAGATCAGGGGGAGAGAAAAAGTCACAAAACATATAAAAAAATCCACAGTGCCTGGAGCACATTGGACAATGCCTAGGTGCTAGCTGTTCAAATTAAACAAAAGTTAACAAAAGGGGGGGGTCGCGACTCGAAAAGGTTGAGAAACACTGGATTAATTTGCCAATTATTTCCTTGATTCATGATTTTATCTATAAAATAGTGACAACCGCAATTTCCTAAAGCACAAGGTGACACCTGCAAACTGCTTGCAACAAAACCCCCAAAATATACAGTTAACTATAACATAAAACAAATAAAACTGATTAATGGATTATCAAAATAGATTCCTTTTCCGTCAATAAACTAATAAATGAATCGTTTCAGCTCTAATTCCGAGTCTACAGCAAAGATCTGTTGAAGATGGCTAGAAGGAACTGGCTGTGCGACAAATATCACTACAAGAGTGCAATGTCCAATGTTCAAAGAGGTGACAGAGAACATTTGTGTAAAAGCGTTGGAGTCTCTCTTGCACATGCTAATATCTACTGTATGTCCAAGAAAGCTACTAAATCATGAAGGAATCCATGAACACGCATTGTTGCTCCTCGAATGTTTGTCCCCTTGGATGACCCACAACTCCTATCTGTTGGAATACTGTTCTGTAGAGCTTAAGATCGTGTCTTAACAAATTTACATTGTGGAACAGCCAAATCCTGGTGTTGAAATGTCGTGGCATGACCTGAAGTGAGGCTTTTTACAAGACACCCAGGAGTATAAATGAAATAAAAATGTTTAATATAAAGAATAGCTTTAAATGTATCTTAATTGCTGTACAGTTATACAGAAAGCATTTACCTGAAAG
This sequence comes from Sebastes fasciatus, assembly GCF_043250625.1. Lineage (NCBI taxonomy): Eukaryota > Metazoa > Chordata > Actinopteri > Perciformes > Sebastidae > Sebastes > Sebastes fasciatus. The sequence goes on from NC_133805.1 coordinate 19,989,793, forward strand.
ATATTGTTAATAAAGTAGTTTTCACCACTTACTCTACACATTCAGAATGTATCTATTTTTCTGTCTATTTACGTATATCACAGAACGAACAAACACAGAAACGTCAACACAGACACTGAGAGTTTATACCTTATCACCGTCCTCGCAGTTCATGACATTGGAGAAGGGAATCTCAGCCTTGAACATCTTCCTGCAGTGCATAAGCTGCACTAGTAAGTAGCACACAGTTTTGAACTTCATCTTTTTGGCGGGCTTTATATCCGAAAGAATCAATCCTGGGAATATCTGTCACCAGATAAGAGACGGGAACAAGGATTTAGTCATGATACCCCACACAGTGATATATATTATGTAAGGGTCTATAAATCATGCACAGGCACTGGACAGTACGCACGTGCACACATGCTCATGCACTCACACGCATGCAATCATTATAATCAGGCTCAGGAATTTCACTAGAACGTGGTTAAGATAAGGTAGGTCAATCCCTTAGGTGGTTTTAATAGTTTTAGCACTTTGCTGCCCTCATTTTTATTATAAAGCTATTTCTGATAAAGATTAAAGAGTTAGAGGAAATGTCATTTGTAGTAAGACGTATATGTTTAGTTCGATGCACAGCGTTGAAGGCGTGTCCCTAAACAGGAGAAATTAAAGGCACAATAACAGAGTGAGTAGCAGCCTATCCAAACACAGCTTAGTCAGGGCACATCTTTCTCTGAGCCATGTCTTTGATGAAGTCTAACGATCAGCTTTATTAAGAGGATTAGCAAAGTCTCCCGCATACCGAAGAAAAATACACGCAACTGGGATGTTACAGGTTCATATAAGAACCCGGATAACCTATGTGCAAGCCTCATATTGCATAACATAAAACCTGCTGCAAGGAATAAGGAGGAGAAGAGAGAAAGGAGGAGAGGAGAGGAGAGGAGAGGATAGGAGAGATGTAAGAGGAAAGGAGAGGTAGAAGGAAAGGACAGGTGGAAGGAAAGGAGAGGTAGGAGGAGAGGAGAGGTAGGAAGGAGAGTAGAGGTGAGGAGAGGTAGGAGGAGAGGAAGGAAGAGAGGAGAGGTAGGAATAGAGGAGAATAATAATACAGAACCAAGACTGAAATTCCCTCTCCAGCTGCTTGTGGCACATCTGTTGGCGAGGTGCATGTTTATGCGTATGCACTGACACACACACATATTATCTCTGTTAGTTTGCAGGACTCTGCAGATTTGAGATGATAGATTCAATTCCTTACAAGCTGGAAGTGAGATCGGCTCAACAACAAATGTGTGATAGCTCCATCATATGATGCTTTAGTCAACACTATGTTTCTATTCGAAGGTTTTACTGTAGATATTTGCATAGAGGTAAAGACAGGTCAGTCTGCTTCTTTAACCCTGGCCTACTCTGACTTACCACATAAGTCCATTAATACTGATTAGCATATACATCCTGCAGAAGCTTTGCTAATGTGTACACACTGTCTGGGTAATAAAGGGTTCAACTAAGGCCAACGTCTTATAGGAAGTGTAATCTCAACATGCAACTGTCATCATTTTCCTCTGCTACATGCTAAATATACACATTCATCAGCACAGGATTACAATACGATACCTTCCGTCGGTGAGATGGCACTATAAAGAAGGTTTCAATTTCATGTTTTTGGAGGAAGGCGTGCCTTTCGTGACCGTTTCCAGGCTCCACCTCATAATCTCCATTTAGGCACTCCAGCGTAGATTTGGTGATGTGGACTTTCCTGTGGAGCGGAGGCAGAGATGGGACGTAATGATACACAACACAAGTAGTCTCATGGGAACAAACAGTGCTAAGCAGATCATCTGCAGAAGAGTGTTACAGGAGACTGTGAAAATAAGGACTGAAATCCTGCTCCTAAGACTTTTTTAAAATGCTGCAAAAGCACTAGCATTAAGACTGACTCTTGATTAATAAATATACAGGACAATATCAGAAATGTTCACATAATTAGTGAGCATGTACAGTGTCCATAGCGTTTGAGGCTCATGTAAAATGTCCAGTACTGACCCAGGTAGTCCTCCAGCCTCCATCACATTGGCTAGGGTCACATCATTTGACCACACGTCATATTGCCATTTCCTGAGGCCCAGCACGCCACACAGCACCCGACCTGTATGCAAGCCCACGCGCATGTTTAGGTTGACCTCTGTGGCCTCTGCTACCGACCTGCAGGGACAGAACACATGTAGTGTTGGAGTGAGGTCGGTTAAGGTCATGTCCAGTGGTGTAGTGGAGGGTATACGCAGCTATGCAGAGTATACCCACCTCTTTTTGTGGCGGTTTACAGTATACCCCCCCTATCAGCAAAAAAAGTCATTGACCCTTATAGGGTTGAGCCATCTGCCTCAACCTAATCTGGGTGTAGAGCCTGGTTCTGCCCAAGGTTTCTACCCGTTAAAGGGGAGTTTTTTCTCGCCACTGTCGCACCAAATGCATGCTCATGGGGGATCTCTTGTTGGGTCTCTAAATTATAGAGTATGGTGTAGAACTGTAGAAAAGCGTCTTGAGATAACCTCCGTTATGATTTGACGCTATATAAAAAAATTGAATTGAATTGAATATATAGGAAGAGTATACCCATTTCATCCTCGGTAACCTAGCCCTGTCTACCTAATAGTACACCCACCTTATTAACGACTACTACAACACTGGTCATTTTCTATATTTATATTTATATCTATATCTATAATTAGTCAGAGCATAAAAAGGCAGCAGCAGAATATGTACAAAAATAACACAATGTGACATTAACAATGAAGAAAAGGAGATAAATCAGCAGCTGCAGCAGAGAAGAAGCTGCAGGTGTGTCTGAAATGCTAACAGAGTATCTCCAGCCGTGACTTCTGCGATCACTGATGAACCTTTACCTTCAGTTAGCTGTGTGAGAACTTTCTGTTGTTTCGAGTGGACTGGTCAAACAGTATTTTTTTAGAAGTCGTTCAGACTGGACCGGTGAGTACATGACAACAACAACACACACTGAACTCTGTAGACGACAACGTCAACTAGCAACGTAATTGCGTGTGCGCGTGCTACGTGGTGTAGTCTCTCCTTTGCTGTGTGTGTGTGTGTGTGGACACTATTATATTATTTACATGTCCACTTTGTCTGTTTTTTGTTTTGTTTTATTCTACTGTTGATAGCTGTTTTTTATTTATTGTTGATCATTTTTGTTTAATTGTGGGATTTTTGTCTCCTTTCTCGTTAAGTGCACTTTCATAGACTAAGCTACTGGAGTTACCCTGCACTATACTCATTTTTAACAGTCTCTTCTGCACTATACTCATTTTTAACAGTCTCTTCTGCACTATACTCATTTATAACAGTCTCTTCTGCACTATACTCATTTTTAACAGTCTCTTCTGCACTATACTCATTTATAACAGTCTCTTCTGCACTATATTCACTTTTTTTAATAGTCGTGTATCACAGCTGTTACCCTGCACTATATTCAGTTTTAACAGTTTTCTTCATCTCCTTGTATTTTTTGTAACTTTTTTACTGCCTTTTTACTAACATGTTTTGCACTATAGAACTGTGATGCCGGAAACTTGAATTTCCCTCGGGATCAATAAAGTAACTATCTATCTATCTATCTATCTATCTAATGCTTGTCAGGGTACTCTGAGGAAAGCAGCTGTATATTATGTAATTGATAATCAGTTGTATTGCACAGACTGTAGAGTGCTCATCTGTTGGTTTGGTTTTGGTGGTTTGATGTTGATCCACTTGTGTTTACGTTGACATTTAATCTATTCTGTCCTCTATTTTGTAGCCTCTCATCTCTTTAGTATCATATATCATCACCATCCTCCCCCACTTAAATGCGTTTAATGTAACGCAGTAACGTACACAAGTAGCTACTTTTACTTTTAAATTTTAAATTTCTTTAAAGTAACAGTACTTTTACTTGAGTACAATAATCCAGTACATTATTTATTGTTGATCATTTTCGTTTAATTGTGGGATTTTTGTCTCTTTTCTGGTTAAGTGCACTTCCATAGACTAATCTACTGGAGTTACCCTGCACTATATTCATTTTTAACAGTCTCTTCTGCACTATACTCATTTTTAACAGTCTCTTCTGCACTATACTCATTTATAACAGTCTCTTCTGCACTATATTCACTTTTTTTAATAGTCGTGTATCACAGCTGTTACCCTGCACTATATTCAGTTTTAACAGTTTTCTTCATCTCCTTGTATTTTTTATATCTGGTATGTTTTTTTGTACTTTGTACTTTGCACTACTAACTTTTTTACTGCCTTTTTACTAACATGTTTTGCACTATGGAACTGTGATGCTGGAAACTTGAATTTCCCTCAGCATCAATAAAGTAACTATCTCTCTATCTATCTATCTATCTATCTATCTATCTATCTATCTATCTATCTATCTATCTAATGCTTGTCAGGGTACTCTGAGGAAGGCAGCTGTATATTATGTAATTGATAATCAGTTGTATTGCACAGACTGTAGAGTGCTCATCTGTTGGTTTGGTTTTGGTGGTTTGATGTTGATCCACTTATGTTGATCCATCTATTCTGTCCTCTATTGTGTAGCCTCTCATCTCTTTAGTATCATATATCATCACCCTCCTCCCCCACTTAAATGCGTTTAATGTAACGCAGTAACGTACACAAGTAGCTACTTTTACTTTTAAATTTCTTTAAAGTAACAGTACTTTTACTTGAGTACAATATTCCAGTACTCGTTCTACCTTTAAAACAATGCATTACTGTACATAAGCACTGCAGAGTTATTGAATAAGACTTATGCATATAACACATGCACAGAGGATTGTGTGTCAGTACAGCCAGAAAAGCATGCTGGCTTGCATACTGCAAAATGCAACCTGATATAGCAGGATATTCTGGTATTTTTGGCATACTGCATTTGACATATTGGGACATACTAAATCTTCTTCTGGCATACTCAATAGTATGGTAGTATGGGTATTGGAAAGCACAGTTAATGAGAAACAGGTGTGAGAGGATGTTGTCTGTCATAAGCTGAAACATTTATACATAATATTGAAAAGTTCTCAAGCATGTTTTAAAGGTGACCCTATAGGCAAGACCACCACTCTTGTCATTGTATGTTTAAGCACAAACCGTAAATTTACTATTAAAAGCATTCTTTATGCGTAATGATTGAGGTCAGATACAGGCGAGGAATATAAAACTGTAACTACAAGCATTCTTTGTAAATAGATGTGGCAATCTGTCAAGAAGTGGCGGGGAACAAACACTGCTCTACTTTGCTCGAAATAGACTAAAGAACAAAAAGACTGAGCATTTAAATTTAATCAGTGTTGAGGTAAAAGTCTAATCTTAATTAACAGGCTTCTAGTCAAGTCATGAACGTTTCTGATTTAATCTTCTCAGTCTCTCACTTCCTTTTGGTCTTTTCCCCCACTTCTAAACTATGCAGGGTATGCGAGGACAACAAGCTCTTTCAAGCTCAATAAAAAAGCTGATTTTCTTTCTCCATTACAGCCTTTTTTTTCTCCTCTCAGCCAACTGTAGTTCTGCTCACTCAGATGTTCAGTGTTAGAATTCACTCACAGCACACATGGCTGATCAGGCTGCAGTTTGCTCTACTTGAAGGAAATCTCTCAGCATGGACTCGGTTAAAAAGAGAGTTTAGAATGGAATAAAGATTAAAGGAAAGATTTCTTCAGCTTCTACCGCTCCTATTAGACAGACAATGGATGGACAGATGATGATTTAATTTGTGTACACTAATAGAATAATACTTTATAATGTCACGATTATAAATTCATGTAATACTAAATACAATTAAATATGAACACTCACGTTATGGTGTCGATCATGTCCAGACCCATCTCTACGCAGCAGTGGGCGTGGTCAGTCTTAGGTTGGGTCAGTCCGGAAACACAGTAGTAACAATCCCCCAGGATCTTAATCCTGCGACAGTGGTTCTCCTGCCAATCAAAAAAAAAAAAAAGATTATGATTCCACATCTTCCTCAGTGGGCTACCGCCGGTTCTGAAAAGTGAAGCCAATGCAGAAGTGCCTTCAACTTGCATTCTTTCTAATATCCAGCAGGGGGCGACTCCTCTGGTTGCAAAAAGAAGTCTGATTATATTGCAGTCTATGAGAAAATGACCCTACTTCTCACTTGATTTATTACCTCAGTAAACATTGTAAACATGAGTTTATGGTCTCAGTCGCTAGTTTCAAGTTTTCTTCAATACAGCATGATGTTCATTTAGTAAATTATGGTCCCATTTAGAGTCAAATAGACCATAAAGCAGGGTATGTTTTAGGACGTGGCTACCTTGTGATTGACAGGTCTCTACCACTGTGTTGTCGTGTCTGGGAGTTGTCCGTGTTTTCGTCTTACAACTATTACCCTTTCACAGTGTGTTTTCAGTTCATGAAAGTTAATTATAACCTTTTTGGTTGCCTAAAAATGTCTTATTAAGCGATCGGTTGCACTTAGCTCTACCCTCTCGTGTCACTTGTGGTTGCAAAAAACCAAGGTGGCGACAGCCATAGTGGCAAACTTGAGGATTCCAAATGGCAGTCCACTAACCAATGGGTGAATACGTCCACTTCTTATATACAGTCTATGGTCTTCCTCCAAGAAGGATTAGCCAATCAGTAACAAACTCATCTTCACCTCTAGCCCTAGCAAATACAGCCTTTAATCATCATGCTCAGCTCAGTTAGTATTAAAGACATTGTAACAGAGTACCAAAAGGCATCAATGTTTCAGTTTAATCAAAGTTGCACCCGTGGTGTGTGAGAGCAGTGGTGTTTGAGTTAAAGCATTCTGACATTTAATTATAGTTTATCCATTACACTGATCCATATCCACCAGTGTAATTTGTAAGTGTAGCTTCAAGCTATCCGTCGCTACAAAGTTCCAAGGTCGATTGAGTTTATGGTGCAGGAGTTATTATGGCCTTTCAAAATTACCTCTTATACTGTATTTATTCTTCTTCATCATAACACTGTAATGTTTAAAATATATCAAAATATTTCATCCCTCAACATTTTAGCTATTAAGAAGAATGCTTTCTTCAGCAGGCAGATAGCTTTGCTAAAGCTCATTTATAATATCTTATATCTTATCTATATATTTTTATATATTTATATTTATTTATTCATATTTCACAGGGGGTAATGTGCTGGACTATTTCTTGGCCGGAAGCATAGACTGTATATAAGAAGTTGGCCATGTTGCCATGTTTTTTTTCTGCAACCAGAAGTGACACGAGAGGGTGGAGCTAAGTACAACCGAACGCTGAATAAGACATTTTTAGGCGATCAAAATGTTACAATTAACTTTCATGAACTGAAAACACACTGTGAAATGGTTAAAGTTGTAAGAGGGGGTTAAATTTGTAAGTCAAAAACACGGACAACTCCCAGACCGGACAACGCAGTGGTAGCGACCTGTCAATCACAAGGTAGCCACGCCCTAAAGCATACCCTGTTATATAGTCTATTTGACTCTAAATGGGACCATCATTTACTAAATGAACATCATGCTGTATTGAAGAAGACTTGAAACTAGCGATTGAGACCAAAAACTCATGTTTTACAATGTTTACTGAGGTAATAAATCAAGTGAGAAGTAGGCTCATTTTCTCATAGACTTCTATGCAATCAGACTTCTTTTTGCAACCAGAGGAGTCGCCCCCTGCAAGTGCAAGTTTAAGGCACTTCTGCATTGGCCTCACTTTTCAGACTGGGAGATTGCCAACTGGCTGGGAGCAGGAAGTCCCTCTTTCTTCTTGTTAAAGCCAGCATATCAGTATGGCTAGGAAGTGGGGCTTAATGGATAAACTGTTGATAGAAATAGCCTGATATTATTGGATTGGATTAGTGTTTTATGCCGGCGTGGTTGTTTGACAACATACATATAAAGACATGCCACTGGCAACACCTGCTGTAGTCCAAAATTAACAATCACAGAGACAGTTTAGGGCAACAGAGTTACAACCCAAAGACTTCATGTATAGGAGAAATTAATAAATATAGGATCACAATCTGAGAGACGGAGGCAGTCAGTAAAAGAAAAAAAAGGCAGTTATACAACAACAGTTAGACAACATGTATGACGATGCTGTGGATCTCAACATGGACTGATATTTGTGCTGCATGTTCATTATCCCATGCAAACTCTCGAGACTTTGAACTCAACACTGAAATGGTTCCCACAATGCAGCGCTAAATCAAAGGATCAGTCTCACTTTAGGGAATAAGGTGAGTCACTCTCTCACTCTTTAGGGACAATAAGCAGCGGCATGAAAAGGCGGCTTACAAATACAACCCATTATTAGAGGATATGAGCAACAGACAGAGATTTTACCAGGGAGACCGGGTTACTATGGACGCCTTCTCATAACCCTTTATTGTTTCCATGGAGGTAATGGGATCACTGGCCATGCATGTGAGGAGCACTAAGACTCATAATTATGCACATCGGTGGGCACAAGACAAGACAGATGCTCTATTTTTAACATGCGAGCCATGTGAGTTTCAGGAAAGAGAAATGGCTAGGGCTTGTTAGCGGCGACTATTTGCCTCATGTAGCTTTACATGATGTGGTCATGCTTTCTGAGTGCTCAGTGGCATGGAGGCGCATGTGCTGTTCATGTAAAATAGAATCATAGACACAAAGGTACAAAAGAAAAAAGCCCTCAGCATCAGTGAAATGAGGAAATACAGAGACTGTTTGAGCAGCTCTCTCTAGTTTTTCTGTGAAAAACATTTTCTGTTAAAATATTGTCCTGAATATTGAATAAAAGATTTAAATAATAACTATTGATCTCAAATGAGGATTCAAAATTATTTGAGATACAATAATTAGGTGCTTACATAATCACCAAAGGATAGTGTGTCAGTGTCAAGTTTTTCCTCGCTGAGGCGTGAATATTACGCGCGTGTATAAAGGTGCAGTACTGTAGCAGGGGGCAACAAAAGAGGTTTAGGCAACAAAACCACCTAGTTAGGTATAGGAAAAACGTCATGGTTGGCCTTAAAATAAGTACGTAAACTAAGTATAATACGTACGGAAACAATATGACATAAGTACGGAAAATCGAGCTGGTGACGGGAGACTTTGGCCAATCACAGGTCATTTCGGAGAGAGAGCGTTCCTATTGGCTGTTCCTATAGGCTGTGCTCCAGGCTGATGGGCGGTGCTTGGTAATTCCTCAACTGATCTCAACATGGCTGCCGGGTCACAAACTTTTTCATTTTACGCTACAAGATGTTTCTGAAAACATTTGAAGCGAGAAATAGGCATTACACTAACAGAATATTGATTCATATTTGATCAGCGCTGCCTAGTTTGACCGTTTGGTCGGAGTTCACGAGTGATTTACAGCTTGCTCTCATAGACACCAGCTTGGCTCTGATTGGTTGTTTTCATCCGGTTGGTGAAATCTTGCAAATGCCATTAGGAGCACCCGGAGGACACAGAGGCACATGATTTCTTTTAGATTACCTGCCGCATGCAGTACTGTCTGGATATAGTGACCGTTTTATAAAAATAACGTTTTTGAATCATATATGCTCCAATTTTACCCACTGCTGCTTTACGTGTCATCTTATCTTTTCTTAAAATACAAAATTACAAGCATATATGGTCAGTGAAATGAGCCCAGTACTAAGTTTTTTGAGATTTACTTCAATCCATCATACTCAAGATGACGTTAGTCCACTCTATGTACACAGCTCTAAGCAATATGAGTCCCATAGGTCATTAGGCTATTTGCTGTACTTTAAAATGTAAATTAGGTGTCCTCTAAACCGGATCTTAATCTATTTACTTGATGACACTTGTTGTTATCCTCTCCAGGTGTCTCTCATTTTCGTTTGACAATATTGTAACAAAGCCAATGAGGTCTATTTGGGGTTACTCAGGTCATGGAGGAGCAGTAACAGATGGGGCTATACTGTAACCAGGCATGGTTGAAGCTACAGGAAGCCGGGGAAAGCCCTGGTACTTACAGAGTCTCCTACTCTGTACTTTTCCTGTGCTAAGCTGCACTGTGAGGGCTTAGGGGCTGATTCAGTCCCAAGCAGGATTACCAACGTCATATGACTGAAGCATTGTGGGCAATCTGGGTGGTCAAGATGGGTACAGTGTATTAGGGACAGGTAGAGTTTGACACCTATTCACAATTTCCATTAGAAAGGAAGAATAATTTCCTTTAAGATGACTATTTTTGATAATTTATTGTGTTCAGTAAGGTGAGAATATATTTATTACCAGGCACCTTACGTACAGTATACCCTCATGCTTGCAGAGATGCAAATGAGCAAACACTTCAGTGCGCACAGACAAAGAGAGGGAGACAAAAAGGGACACGGAGACAGGGAAGGGGAGCATTCAGTAAATGATTATGAAGGAAACGATGAGCCAGCTGAGAGTAGCCGCAGTTCATTTCCTACAAGTCCCCGAAGGAGAGAGCGGTACACACCGTGCTTTGTCTTCCACACAAAGACAAAGATCAGTGCTGTGTACACATTATTGATGGGGCTAAAGATTAGGGTTTCCACTATAGCTTTGCTGGGTTGAAAGGACACGAGACAGAAGGTGTGTTTGCATCTCTGAATCTGCCCTTTTCCTGCTTTTGAACATGCAGATTTATAGCACAGAGTTGAAACACTTTTCTTAATTCTAATTACAAGCAATCACACTATTTTATGCATTTTATATCATTCAACAACATTTTCCAATCTACCTTGGCTTGAATTATTTCATGTCAACAGTTCATCAATATAGGCAGACAATGATTCATTGCAAGGGCCCTCTCTGTTGGGCAAAATCTTTAAGAGTGCTCTCAACATTTCACCTGCACCACCGTCTCTGCCTGCACGCACAAGCAGTAACTGGATATTTCCCATTTTGTCACCCAGCTCCTTTATTGATTTGAGCTAATATGCAATAATTTATGTGCAACAACAAATGAATAATATATCAACACTTCCTCCACCCACCACAAACCGGTGGGTTGCAGCGAGCGGGTGTTGGAGATCTGTTAGGTAAACATATTAATATAGATTCATTTAACAGATATGACGGATACAACAAACAACGAATGTTCAGCGGTCCCACAGTGTTTTATTTTCAAAGATGGCACTTCTTTTCTGAACATTTGATTGGAACTGGCGACAAGAAGCACTGTTTTCTCGGAACGATTAAAAGATTTAAAACTGGTTAAAATATATTTGGGCTGCTGTTAACATACTTTAGGATAGTGGTTCAATAATTCCTCCAAAATACCACATTAAGACACCAAGACCTTGAGGAACACCACAGAAAAAGCCATGCCGTGATTTGGTATAAATAACCTTTGACATTTGGAGATTTCTGCAAGAATTGCATTTTTCGGTGATTGGATGGCGATCACTTCTGTTCTGGAAACTGCTCAGAAACCCCATTATTGTCAATCTACCTAGGAAAGCTATCCATCCTCTGAATGCACTAGGTCTCTAGTTTATGGGTCTAAAGTTTTATGAGGCTGTGATTATCATAGAGGTCACAACACAACAGGTTTTATACAATGAGATCAAGTTTCAAAAAATGGTCTCACTACAATGAAATGGCTACTATGGGGACTTACATCATCACACATGAATACAATTTGGCTCATTGGATCCAGAGTTTCAGCTTTACAGTGATCTATGCAATTCCAAGACTGTTTAGGGACCCCAGTATGCAGAAATATTCAAAAATACCATTTTAGAATAGGCGAAAATAACACATTTATACTGCATGCAAAAAACTGCATGTGATTATCATAAAGTGTCTGCAAAGGGGAGACTCCTGGGTACCCATAGAACCCATTTTCATTCACATATCTTGAGGTCAGAGGTCAAGGGACCACTTTGAAAATGGCCATGCCAGTTTCTCCTCGCCAAAATGTGTCCCAAATTTGGAGCGTTATTTAGCCTCCTTCGTGACAGCTAGTATGACTCCTTAGGTTTTCTAGTTTCATATGATACCAGTAGCTTCACTCTAGCTCTAAAACTGAACCTTCTACAAGTCAGGATGTCTTGGCATCTGCTGCTTCAGTTTTGACCATCCTTCCACCAATTTATATTTGCTCACCGCAATGGCAACCATCATCATGATTTTTCTTTTTCTTGAAACAGAAGCATTTTTTTTTCTCTCGTACTCCTCCATCAAGATCTCAAGCTGGCTTGTTTGGCTTGGGTTTTGCTTCAGTCCACAGTTTTTAGCACACAGGCGTCTGAGGGAAACTGCAGGACTTGACAGTGATCCTTGCACCTGCTCATGAGACAAACCCAAACAGGGTTATTTGAGCTGTGTTTACACCCAGACTTTAGATTCTGGCAGGCAGCTGTCACAGTGTGGGCAGTGAACAGTCCATGTGCCTAATTTAAGAATATTACATTTTTATTAGCATCCTGAGCAGTTGTAGGCTATTTGTTAGATTTTTCTTGGCGTAGAATTTTGCATTATATAAACCTGCAGATGTACAAATGATCACAACTACAAAGTAGTTGGAGCGGGGTTTTTTAAGTTAACTTTTTTTGCAGAAGTGTACTTTCCTTGGGAATATAATTGTTTTCAGTTCAGTTTCTTCCGCTGTTTTGGGAATCTTTAGTTTCTCACAAAGAGATTACAATTGAAATTGCACCATCTCACGACTTACTCACGACTAGAGGAGTCTTTACTTTGTCAGTTCTGTTTGTGTTTAAGAACGGGATAATAGTTCTGATTGTCAGATATGCTTGGGTCTCTTCAAAATAGTGGAAAAAAGTAAACTTGGGATACAAACATGGCAATGAATGATGTGAACTGCACGCATTGCACATGTGATGCAGGCTATTCTGTAAGCCTTCACACTCATATGTGTGTGTGAATGAAAAGGAAACTCTGACTTGTCGAGGAAGTAAGAGGCAGTAGATGGATACATCATCGAGCCATCCTAAATATGGAAACACGAGAGAGGAAGAGAGCGCGGAGAACCACGGGGCATAAAAGACACAGTTGAGGGAAGTAGGCTGCTGCATGTCAATCAAAAAGCTGAGAAACAAGGAGCGGAGGAGTCTTAAAGCTGTGATGCAGGGAGGTGTTGCGAGAGGAGAGAAAAGAGAGACGAGAAAATGAAAAGCTTTGTGAAACTCTGCCATGGAAACAGCGACGGCACGCGCGCGCATACACTCGCATGCACAAAAAGCACATCCAGTCCAGAGCTATTAATGTTATATAGCATCACACAACAACAATAAATTAATCACAGAGTCCCTCTCACAACAGAAGCTGTTGTTTCGGGTGGCGGACAGACTGTTGGAAACGCAGCCAGGGAGAGGAAGTGTTTATAGAGTGACCAGTTGGTGTGTTAATTTACATTCTTGTTATCCCACTTCGAAATAAATTTCCTTCTTCTATTACTTTCTTTAAAAGACTAATATTTAAAAACTGGCAGATTAAACGCCATGTTTCTGCTTACAGTCAAGTTCAAACCACTTCTACTGTAAACTCCAGTGCCAGTGTGCTGTTATATTTTCACTATTTCATCAAAAACCCAGTAGTTGATACCGTTTCAAAGCTTTCCTGAGATGTCTGCGCCCCTCGTCTTCGGTCTCAGCGGTACAGTCGGCAGATTCTCAGCCCGGTGGTGAAGAGTTATAATTACTCCCAGCTTGTGTTCTTGTGGGTGGTGGGAATCAAATGGCAAATACTGGTCAGTGTGAGTGGGTTTACTGTAAATATCAATTTCCAAGCTATACCCCCTTACTTATTTTGGCACAGTCCAAGACGGTTGTTTTTTTATGCCTCCTAATGTAAATTTGATGCTGCTGTCCACTGAGTTGCTGAGCTTCTAAAAATCGTACCAGGTGTTATCAACATTGAAACCAAAAGCTACTGTAGGTACAGTGAAACAATTCACTCTCCACCTCCTCCGTATCGATATTTGCAATAACGGTAGGCAGCTGTAAATTATCAGCTTGCTTTTACTGGTTGGGAATGCTCTTATACTTGTGGTAGGTTGTGATGAGGCAAAGATTGATAAGGGCATACACTTCATAAATATTGTTACGACCAAATTTAAAATCCAAACCATGACCAGTGACCTGCGTTTTTTGCTTTATTCCATCTATTACTGACTGTTAGCTTACCAGGTTAATACAACACATTGGTGGGTAGACTGTCTTTCCCTCTGGGCATTGCATATTTGCTTGTAGGGCTGACCCGAATGCTTCAAAACTTAAAAAAAAATATATATATATAAGTATGTTATAATAATGTATAAATCCCCAAATATAATTTTATTTATATATATATAATTATTATGAGTTATTTTCTGATGGATATCGCTGTTTGTTGTGTGTAGAGGTGCGTGTGAGTACAGTAGTGTGGCAGCGGTGTTGTCCCGGGCACTGAAACGGTGGAGATGGAGACAGACAGACAGACAGAAGAACATGTCTGCCTGCTGAAAACCTTTTGAATATTACTCACCAAAGATTCAAAGCCCAAAAAATGGTATTTGGGACAGCACTAAACACATCCCCAAAGACCCCCATGTTAAAATGCCTGACTTAACAGCCGAAATGAACATGTTTACAGCCTTTGGTACAGACATATAATATTTGCAGGCGAGTATTTCACATTTTTGTGTCATTTATTTGTTGCGCCCCGCCGTGTGTGTAAAGGCCTTTAGGCTGTGTCGTCACTGCCAAGATGGCAGCGGACGGAGCCACCCACTTTGAGCTTCACAACGGCTCTTCAGAAACCTATGAGTGACGTCATGGAGACTATGTCCATATTTTATACAGTCTATGCACATGACATTAAAATGCGCAAGACTATTGGCACAGTCAGAGAGAGAGCAAATTTCTCAGAGTTGCACTAATCAATATTTTCACATTAAAAAACAGGACTCTGAATAAATGCTAATGTTGCTCCATGTCTGCTGGACGTGTAACTAACTGTTTAGTTTGTTTAAACACAACTTTATAAAGAGATAACATGTCAGTGTTTTGTTTACAGCTTGTTCTCTGCTGCATACAACTGAGAATATAGGAGGAGGAGAAAGATTTTGATAGTTTACATTGAGGTTGAGTGAATCATAGCCTGTCTCTTTGGCACAGGATGCAGTAAACAGAAATAGTACATTCCTTTTGTGAGCATCAGTAATGATTGATATGGAGATGAGGTTGAAAAGTGGCAAACTGTTCCTAAACGCTCAAACACAAAAATGTCTATTTTTATCTAATGCCTAAGATTAAGTGTGAAACGTGATGATGTGTCATATTCAGAAGTTTGTTAGCTACCTGAGGTTAAAAGGCTTATCTTCATTTATGTAAAAACAAATTGGCTGGATCGCTTGAGGAGAGGAGAGGAGAGGAGAGGAAAGGAGAGGAGAGGAGAGGAGAGGAGATGAAGGGAGAATAGAGGAGAGGAGAGGAAGGGAGAAGAGAGGAGAGGAGGGGAGAGGAGATGAAGGGAGAAGAGAGGAGAGGAAGGGAGAGGAGATGAAGGGAGAAGACAGGAGAGGAAGGGAGAGGAAGGGAGAGGAAAGGAGAGAGGAGGAGAGGATAGGTGAGGAGAGGAGATAAAGAGAGAGGAAAGGAGAGGACAGGAGAGGAGAGGAGAGGACAGGAGATGAGGGGAGAGGAGAGGAAGGGAGAAGAGAAGAGAGGAGAGGAGAGGAGAGAGGAGGAGAGGAGATAAAGAGAGAGGAAAGGAGAGGACAGGAGAGGAGGGGAGAGGAGAGGAAGGGAGAAGAGAAGAGAGGAGGGGAGAGGATATGAAGGAAGGGAGAAGAGAGGAGAGGAGAGGAGATGAAGGGAGAAGAGAGGAGAGGAGATGACGGGAGAGGAGATGAAGGGAGAAGAGAGGAGAGGAAAGGAGAGAGGATGAGAGGATGAGAGGAGAGGAGAGGAGAGGAGAGGATACTTTGTCCACTACAGCAACACTTTAGGAGTACACTGCGTTCCTGGCCCACTTCCCATGCAGCTTGACAAGTCCAAAGAGTGGACAGGTGGTGTGGGGATGGTGCTGGAATGGTATCATGAGATGATGCCCAGTGGCCATGTGGCATCGCCCGCTCTTCGTATGGAACGAGAAGAGTCTGCGTGCCCACAGTGACCACGGCTATGAGTCACTGGCACTGCCACTTCCTGCCAGAGTGGATCAGAATGAGTGGGGCTTTGGGTCAGGGCAAGGCTAGAACATTTGATGACAAGCTTCATGGCCGGGGTCAGCCGCTCAGTGTAACATGATACTCCCAGCTATAGCAGCCAAGCGGAGATCAGACCAATCTAGTGCTTTTTAACTCAAAGAACGAGACGGCTCCAATCACAACAGCAAGAAAATTGCCGTAGCTCCAAGATTGCATTTCTTCTGGCCAAACTAAAAGTGAAAATGTATCATTGAAGCTAAATGAATTGTAGCATCTTCGAAATGAAGGGGGAAAAAAAGCTTGAATTAAAGTGCATTGACTTGTTGACATGACATGACTTCTAAATGAGAGTGTGTGTGTATTATAATGCATGGAATCATCTTGTTTTGGCTATTAGCATCTCAGGGTAAAATGCAACTTTCAGTAGCATAAAGACAGACTGCAGCTGTCATGCAAAACAGCCAGAGCCAGGTAAAGCAACCGATCCAAGACTAATTGGAAAGGCAATGACAATTATTTGACAATAACAAGTCAAATGAGAGACGCTCTCTTTTTAGTCGGTTCTAATTTTGTGCGTGTAAACAAACAAAGTTAAATATAGAAGCCCCCAACGCGGCCAAGTAAAACCTTCTATGAAAGCAAAAAAAGGGTTAGTTGTAATCCTGTGGATTATTGGATTTGACAAGGGCATGTGCCTAGTGTAAGTAATAGAGGCCAGATTACATGTAGATAAGGATGTGGCAGGGTGATCTGCAGGGGCTCAACCTTCTCTCACCAAACAAATATGTGTCAGCCAAATTCACAGTGTCTGAGAAGAAGCGATGTCGTACCTTTTTCTGGAGACGTGTTTGATTCTGATTAGCACAATTTCAAAGTAAAAGCACGTCAAGGTACATGTGGTATTTTGATTAAAAGTATTTTCTAACACCATCACTGATAGCATCCCATTTGAGAGCGGCTAGATTAAACCGCAGCGGTCAAATTCACAGCAAAAGTTGAGCGGATTTTCAGCACTGAAATCACAAAAGAGTGATATATTGACAGATGGGAGAGCTGAAATCGTTTCTACATGCAAACCAAGAGAGAGATTGGGACAAGTGAGTGTTGTCCCTTCATTCAGTTCGTTCACGCGACGAGTGACAAGTGGAGACGAGGTTTAGCCCCGGGTAAATCTGGCCTAGATTAAAGAGGTCTGTCAACTCTTTCCTCAAATGAAGGGCTGGATAATCATATTAAGCATCATATGGGCTTCCAGTATTCACAGTGATATCATACAAAGCTGGTACAATAGTGGCATGTGCCAGCAGCCTGTGGCCAAAGCAGCACACACATCCTTCGCCATGTCAAAGTTTGGACAAAGTGTACACACAGAGAGGAAAAGAGCAGCTTCTCATGCCAACAGTGGCTGTAATTGAGGGATATGTGTTCAAGGAGAGGAACCAGACTCACCGTGGCAAGCTCATCAAACTTTCCAAACAGCTCATTTAGCAGTTTAACCAGTTCCTGGGCTGTGCACTGGGAGGACAGGATGGTGAAGCCGACTATATCTGCAAACAGGATGCTGCGACAGAGAGAGAGAAAAATAAGCGTTTCAGTCACTGCAGGTTATTTATAGCAGCATGTATGAAAGAATAAAAAAAGAAAAAAAAAGATTATTGGGTGCCTCATCAGATTAGCTCTCAGGAATTTGCTTTAAATGACATTTAGGAAGCCTGAGCCAAAGTCAATTTGAACATTGTCTTTGGATTTTACAGCAAACTAATCAAACATTCAAATTAATGACCTGCAGCAGCAAAAAAAAAAAAAAAAGAGAGAGAGAGAGAGAGAGAGCGTGCTCCACGTTCTCTAACTGACTGGCAGTGCAGTCAAGCAGAGCGACTCAAAATAGAAGCGAGAGCATTCTCATGGGGATCAAGGTGGAGAGATGTCCTGTTAGGAGCTGGTGAACAGCCATTCTGGGATATATTGCAACCATCAAGGCGCTGTCACCCCTCCAGGTGAACTTGTATTCCCTTTCGACAGTTGGTACATCAGACTGAGAGTGCTTGAGGTTTAAAGTTGAACCGAAATTTTAAAAGAAGTCTAAGAATTCAGCACATTGTGGTGTTTGTTTTGACTTTTGCATATATATATATATATATATATCTTTTATTTAACCAGGTGAAAGTCTCATTGAGATTAAAGGGCCAGTGTTGGCATTTAAGGGGATCTATTAGCAGAAATGGAATATATGTTTTCATTAGTGTATAATTACCTGAACCTAAGAATTGTTGTGTTTCGTTAGCTTAGAATGAGCCTTTTATAACTACATAGGGAGCGGGTCCTCTTCGCAGAGTCCGCCATGTTGCACTGCCATGTTTCAACAGAACGGACAAACCAAACACTGGCTCTAGAGAGGGCCTCTCTCGTTTTTACATTACATGAAGGCCACCGTAGTTCTCCAACATGCTTGTGAAACTGCGGTAACGTGAGCCGCAGAGTGCAAAACCGTGGTACCACCAGCCACCGTCTGACTTCTGTTGCTCCTAAAGTAGTGTTATTATGGTAAGGATAGCCTCTGAGCGAGATGAACGGCGTTCCCACAGTTTTGAACTCGGCGGCTCACGTTACCGCAGGGAGGAGTGAGCGGAAGGGTACTCAGTTGGTTGCAATCTGCAACCACACCACTAGCTGTTGCCAAAGCCCACACACTGTACCTTTAAAATCTCTTTTTTAACATAAACATTATTACAACAATAAACACAAACAATACAAGCAGACAAATAAAACTGTCACACACTACAAGTGAATGAGCCCAATATCCAGTTAATATGCAATACAAAAACAAAACAGTTATAATGCATAAAACAGTTTTAAAACGATTTTAGTGAAGAATTTAAAGGTGCAGTGTGTAGGATTTGGCATCTAGCGGTGAGGTTGCAGATTGCAACCAACTGAATTTTCTCCTGTGTGCCAAGCATATAGGAGCCGATGCGAAAAAGTGAAAGCTCAAATGGCCCTATCTAGAGCCAATGTTTGTTTTGTCCGTTCTGGGCTACTGTAGAAACATGGCAGCTGGCTCCGTGAAGAGGACCCCGCTCCTTATGTAGCTATCAACTGCTCATTCTAAGGTAACGAAAACACAACTCTTATTTTCAGGTGATTATACACTAAAGAAATCATATTTATTATTATATTGTATTTCCACTAATACAGTAGATCCCGCTAAATGCTACACACTGTTCCTTTAAGAGCAATCACATTGACCCAAGTGCTATTTTCACGATCCTTTAAAATGGACCTAAATTCCCCCGTAGTAATCAGCTCTGACAGTTTCATGTCCTTCTTTACATTATTCCAGAAAGAAGAGGCATCGTAAAAGCTTTTTATACCTAGTTCTGTTCTAACCTTGGGGACCAATATTTGTAGAATATTTTGAGAGTGCAGGCCATAATGATTATTTTTTTTATTTTATTTTTTTAACAAATGTATGTACACAGAAAAGAAAGAACCAGCCTAAGGAGAGATTGATGTGGTCAGAATTGCATTGACCAAAAAGAAGAAATGTTAAGATTAAATTACTTTTCTGCTGTGATAGCACCTCCTACATTAATGTTCTCCAGGTGGCATGAATTCTTGGTTCCAACTGAAGAGTTGGCGTAATGCAATTGGTCCACTATCTGCGTAGGCGGGCACTAAAAATGGTTATTAATATCTCTACAGTTCCAACAGCCACACAAGCAGTTAACCAGCTGGGGGGCTAATGTTGTTAGCCGCCTCTTTTTGCTGTTAGTCCCATCTGTGATTTGAGCACTCCGTATGTTACCCAGTGACTCTGCATGTTCGTTACTGCGTGTCCTCATCCAAACTGCTGAGGTGACCTAGCTGCTGTGACTTTTCACAGTCTAGTTATCTGGGGTCACCACAACTGGACAATGAAATGAACATTGAAAGAGAAATGACAGCTAACGCCAGCTAGACCCCCTCCTTTATATAATGCAGGACAAACACAGCCCTGAGTGTGTGAGAGCTGCTGATGAAATAATATGAACCCAAAACTAACGTCTAGTGGGAACCAGTGCTATAACGTTAGAAAGTTCTAGGGTTTTTTCATATACATGAGCTCGACTAGGTTTGACTTGGCACGACATTTGCATCTTTATTACAACAGGGCTACCTGCTTGAAGGTATGTGTGTGTAGTGGTCAAAGGAGCAGCTGTAACAGTGGATAAACACATTTTATTTCCTACATTTTTCACAATAAAAGTCCCCAGTTATTTTTGCTGCTTGTTCTCTTCCTCTCTGCAGTACTAGTAGACTTGTTTTATTAAGAATAGCCGCTAACGAAGCTCCTCTAATTCGGAGAAACATTTAATTTCCTATAGATTCTTCACAATAAAAGTCCCCCATTATATTATTATTTAAAAGCTTTTATTACTATGATAAGGGGGGCCGTCGAGGGTTGGCCGCGGCCGGCGAGACATCACCGCAACCTGCTTGGAGGCGGGTCGGGCACACTTTGGCCCTACTCAAGGCCTATAGAAAGGAGGCTGGGTCACGCGTCAAATCTCCGGGGGTATAACACATGCGCAGTAAAATCTCGCCTGCACTCGCCGAAGTTGAGCCAATCGCAACGCACGACCGCAGCTTCAGTTACACTGCGCATGTGTCATACCCCACACCCCAAGACCCATGTCCGCCCGTGACCAAGCCTCCTTTCCATAGGCCTTGGCCCGACTCCGGAGATGGTCCATCTCAGGCGTGGCATAGCTCGGCCAATGGAAAAACCCTATTAGGCTTCCACTTCCTGGGTTGGAAGCCAGTTAGCCTATAGCTTGCTTACTTTCTGAGTGAAATACTGAACTGAATAGCATGATGGGTCAGATATCTGTAATTATTAACGGTATATAAGCGCCAAGGGGAAAAAAGGTCTTGTATCAACATTGGTAGACTACAGGGCAACGCTGGCCCTCAAGTGTCAGCCCCTGCATCAGAGCAGAGCAGGAAGGAGTGCTGGGTGGCAGTGGTGGGTGTGAAGGGGATTAGTCACCAAACTCTGACTGTTCTGTCCAACTTGCATGTCTGCGGCTCCCGCACTGACGGCAGACTGTTCCCTGCATGTGGGCTGGTGTTTTCACAATGTGACAGAGTGTTGGATCTCAAACGGGGAGCCGCTAAATGTCATTTTGTTGTCTCACAGATGTCACCGTTAACGAGGGGAAATTGATTCAATTGGTGTGAATGTTTTAATTGCCAACCATCTGTGGCGGACAAATATTTGAAATGTTAAATACTGTGCTAGCGTAAACACTTCAATTCACCGAAAACTCTGAAATGATATTTCGTATCAGTGGACAAAAGATCGTGCAGACGCAGTCGATGCATCTTTAACGTGTGTAGTGAACAATACAGCAAAGAGCTGGATAAACAGCAGATTGATTTTGACGGCCAGTTATTTAATCCCTCAAATTGACGCATCAGATCTGTTTCAAACTGTCTTGAATGAGCCTTCTTAAAATTTAAACTGCTGATTATAATTTGCACCCAAATGTCTCCAGCCTTCTGTCATTCCCTTCAAAGAACTGACATGTTAACTCACATAAGCTAATTGTAAAATGAATCATCATTTCACAGTCCCACCACCACTGTAGTAATCATTCATAAACCAGCTGCAAATCCAACCATCTTCTCAAGAGGAAATATTTTCTTTGGCAGTTGTGTGAAGAGAGGAAGGTTGGAAACTGCACTATGAAATGTTATATTTGGAGCCGATCACGTGTGCCTTTAGATAGACTGCTGGCTATTAAGAGTAGAGGATTCATTTTGCTTGTGAGGGAACAATGCTAATTATTTCAGAGCTCTGCTTTTAAAAATAGCACAGCAGCACTACAACGTCTGCCCGGAGTAGCTCATAGTGCATCTCTCTCTGATGTGATGATACTACACAGGCAAGATAGTGGCCTTCCACACACATTTTAGGATGATCCCTAGAGCTTGCTAACAGACTCCTGCAGTGTGACACATGTCTCAGTTCATGCCTGGGTCATGATATCTGCATGGAGGCAGCAGACTGTGGTGTTTCTGCAATTCTCATGATGACTACATGCCTTCAATTCAAGCGCTCTTTTGTAAGACAGTATTGTATAAATTGTCTCTCCACATTCTTTAATGCTGTCACGTCCACATCCCTTAAAAAAAGCAATACTGGAATCACGGCCCTCATTTGCTCAGCCAATACTGGACTGGAAGTTGATAAATGCGTTATGTGGTAACACAAGTGAAACGTACGCAATTGCAGTCCAACTACAGGCTGCTACTGCTTTCCTAAAGTAGTTTTGTTGTGTATATGGAGGAGGATTGAGGCAGACATTTTCATGCAGGCAAACAAAAGTTTTGGGACTTTTCTGGAAGGAAAAGTACGACTGAGGCTCCTACGTGTGGCTGTGCATGAAGCATAAACCAGCCATGACGTGCTGCAGAGAGCATCCCATTTACTGCAGCTATTTGTTATTAGTGCAAGATGTTCTTGGCTGTTTTTACCTCATGTAAACCTCAAGGGGTGGGGATCACCAGAGGTTCCCATGATGCAATATTATCACAATACTTAAATCACGATACGATCTTATTACGATTTTAAACATTTTGTGATGGGCTGAGTATTGCGATTTAGATATATTACGATATGTTGTGATTTATTACCTTTTTTCAACTGCAAAATTATGCAGTTTGTCAACATCTGTTTTATATAATAAGATACAGTTTTGATTCTGTTCATGTCAGAGTTTTCATTCACGTATATTGAGGACAGAGTTCAAGGGACCCTTTTGAAAATGGCCATATCAGTTTTTCCTCACCAAAATGTAGCGTAACACTGGAGTGTTATTTAGTGTTCTTCCCAACAAGCTAACATGATTGGTACAACCTCTGAAAGACAGAGTAGCAGCCGGATTATTAAGAGTTTATATAATAAAAATCTGTACTTGACGTCCGTGTATTAATACAATATTGCCACGCAAAATATCGCAATACTATGCTGTATTGATTTTTTCCTCAAACCCCTATAAAACATATATAAATGTAAATCAGCTTTTATTGTCACACATTGTTTTTTGTACACAGCACACAGTGAAATTTACTCTCTGCATTTAACCCATCCTAGTAGGAGCGGTGGGCAGTTACTATATAGCGCCCAGGGAGCAGTTTTGGGGGTCTGGTGCCTTGTGCAAGGGCACCCCGACAGTGCCCAGGAGGTGAACTGGCACCTTTCCACCTACCAGTCCACAGTCCATACTCAGCACGTGCGGGGACTCGAACCGGCGGCCCTCCAGTTCCAAAGCCAGGTTCCCTAACATGCATTTCATTGTCTCCACTTTGATGTGAAGCATGCATGGCGCATATGGGGACTGTGTTCCATTCAAAGTTCAGATCTGATCTCTCAATCCCTGGTTTACAGAGATACAGAAATCTGCTGTTGTGTTATTATGGTGGCAAATACTGTAAACACGCATTAGTGAAAAGTTTTGCAACCTGCATGTAATATGGGTCAAATGATGCTGGTAAATTCAATATGAGACACAAAGGTTATGTTAGTAACTGCTTGTTCAGCTCATAAAAATGTTTATGATTAAATACCAACATGAGCAACTTGTCCCAGTCAGCACATCATAAAGGCACATAAATCCAGGGATATATATTAAATAGGAGAACACATAAGCTTACTTGGTATAGTATAGCATCCATGTGCGCGAGAACAGGCAATCTAAATCATAAAGACAAATATAAAATACGGGGTGTGTGCTGAGCATGCAGTTGATACCACAAACGTCTGGGGCATATTTTTAACTACACTGCATTACTTTTAATATAAGCTATATGTCTGCATAACGTGATTCTATTTAAACACCCATGTGCAAAATGTACACATATGAACTGTAAGTGTTGCCAGAGATATTTGACATAGAACTTGCAGATGCATTAAGAATATTTTTCATTGAGTAATCTCATACCTCGAAGGCACCGAGAAGCAGAGGGATCGCAGACTGGGAGCTTCTGTATCTGATTTTGAATGTCAAAACAAACACTGCAGCACTCTTGGCAACAGCTATAAGTTAGTCCAGCCATTGCCTTCACCAAAACTACTGTACTGGACTGCACTGTATTCTCTGCTCAAGGTCAAAATCCTCATCCCCAATTCCAGGTTCTGGCTCAGTATACTATCATCCACAGCAGGCAAATCACAACAACTCAAATGATTAAGCGATGCAATACAAACAGGATTTTTCTTGTGGTAACTACAACTTGTCTAATAATATTGTCTAATTCCACCTCCCTCACACCCTCATCCATTATTTTCTCTCCAATGGCACATATTCGCAGAAAGTTATTCCCTCAATTATCTCCTATTTCCCCCTGTGGGAGGCATGTAGCTATTTTGGCAGATTGTTATTTCAATTTAATCACGTAGCGGAAGACACAAGCCAACTCACGGGTTAACTTTGGATGGGCCCCTCTGGAGCTGCAGTGTGTGGGCAGTGTATGTGCTGACGTCGGGCCAATAAAGGGGCCAACACAGACGAGCATGCAAGATGCTTACAACTAATTTTAGAAGGATAAACTGTAAATTCTTTGTGATAGTGAGTGAGCATCTTCAAACATTACAAAACTAAGCAAACAAGCAGTTCATCTTGGAAATAGAATAACATCATTTTGTTTTTCCTCTAATTTTTAAGAATTATGAAACGCAAACTTAAGCGATGTAATAAAAGTCTCTAAAAAGCTTCCTGGTTTATGTGTTAATGGAGCAACGTTACATTTGTTTTGTAAAGTGAATGCCTTTATTGTTGGGAATTTGTCTTTAACTGTCATTTTGTACGTATTTACTGTATGTGTGGGTGTGGAATGGACATTGAGGGAAATGCTTGTGAATGAAAAAAAAAAAGAGTGGTGAAGATTAGGACTGCAATTAACGATTATATTCATTGTCGATTAATTTGTTGATTATTTTCTTGATTAATTGATAAGTTGTTTGGTCTATAAAATGTCAGAAAATGGTGAAAAATGTCGATCAGTGTTTCCCAAAGCCCAAAATGACGTCCTGAAATGTCTTGTTTTGTCCACAACTCAAAGATATTCAGTTAATTGTGATAGAGGAGTAAAGAAACCAGAAAATATTTAAGAAGCTGGAATCAGAGAAATTTTGTTTCTTTTCTAAAAAGATTACTCAAACCGATTAATCGATTATCAAAATACTTGGCTATTGACAACTAATTGATTAATTGGTTAATAGTTGCAGCTAAAGTTCACCAAAGTTAAACTCCATGTGAATGCGAAGATGTTAATTTGCTCGCGTAGAATGGAAGTGAACGGGAGGCGAATGTTAATTTTGCACATATGCGACCGTGCCTTTAAAGCTGAAGTAGGCGAGATTGGAGCAAATATGATTTAAAAAAGTGATTTACTATAAAACGGTCGCTATATCGTGACAGTAGTACATGAAACAGGTAACCTGAAAAAAATGATGTGCCTCCGTTTGCTCCAGTGTCCTCCAGTGCTCCTAACAGCATCTGCAAGATTTCACAGACCGGAGGAAAACAAGCAGTAAGAGCTGATCTGAGGTCTGCTGTCCATTGCTGTCTATGAGAGCTGGCTGTCAATCACTCGCGAACTCCGACCAAACGGTCAAACTAGGCAACGCTGATCAAATATGAATCAATATTATGTTACATTAATGCCTATTTCTCACCTCAAATGTTTTCAGAATCATCTTGTAGTGCACGGTTTAGCTGTAAAATGAGAAAGTTTGTGACGCCGCCACCATTGTGAAATCTGGTGAAGAAACGTCAAGTTCCGGTCACATGACCAGAGCACAGCCAATAGGAACGCTCTCTCAATGAAATGACCTGTGATTGGTCAAAGTCTCCCGTCACGGGCTAGATTATTTAAAGCCTGAAAACAGAGCCATGAGGAGGTGCAGAAGTCTAGTTATCTCTCAGAACACTTGAATTACAATATGCTGAAAGGTTATTATGGAATTTTTGCCCAATGATGCCAAATATATACTGCCTACTGCCACTTTAAGGGGGTGCTAAATTATCAAGTGATAAGTCTGAAAGCTCTTTGATTAAAAGAGCGATGTCATATACACAGTGCATGCTCATAATTCATCACTGTTTTCAATATATATATATATATTATAAATAATAAAAATGCAATTTATTAGACGTGACTTGATAAACTAACAACAATTCAAGATTAATTACTGTGTTAACTGATATGACATATGTATATATATATATATAAATTTGTCATATCAGTTACTGTATTACATCCCCTCAAAATAATGAAAGTTGATGTCAATATGGGCCATAATATCCCACATATATTGCTAAATAAACTCCAGGTTTCTTACTTTGGAGTCATATTCTTTTTTTTCGTGAGTGATTACTACAATATCCCCATGGCTGGATTTTAATCAGATCAAATACTGCCCACAGTCTCAGAACATAATGAAGAAAACTCTGAGTACATTGTGCACCACACTGTTTACTTTCTAATTACAGTCCACCCAAATCACATAAATCATGTCCGCATCCAGCCTAGATCGCTCTCAAAGGGTGGCGCTATCTGAAGGAGTTCAAGGCACAAAAGCAATCAGCAGAGCTCCGCTGAGATGTGTCCATATTTAACCGCCGTGCGTACACACGGCGTTATGCAACAAGAATTTAGTCTCCATTGCATTTAATCCCCTGTAGCAACTTAATCCTGGGGCTAAGCAAACTCTCCTCCTCAAGCATCCCTACTGCTCTGAGAACACAGAGGAGAGGAGGAAGAGGAGATAAGAGAAGGAAACAAGGAAATGTTGGAGCACGATAAAGGAGATTTAAGAGTACATTAATAGTGGGTGATGAAAAGGAAAATGGAAATATCTTATAAATTGTTCAGAATGGAGCAGTGAACGTCATGTTTTCAAATGCGCTGTTTACCGACAAAGGGCTAAAAGGTCAATCTCAGCTAACTAAAGCTGCAGGGGTCAGGAGGTAAAGTGCAAATTTGCACTGGTGACTAAGAGCAGTTACGCAAGTACTGTACTTGAGTACAATTCTGAGGTATGCTTGTAGTTGATACCTGAGTATTTCCACTTAATGCACTTAATTCTACTCCACTACATTTATCTGAAAGCTGTAGTTATTTTGCAGGTCAAGATTTTACTAGGGCTGCAACTAACAATTATTTTCATTGTCGATTAATCTGTTGGTTATTTTCTTCAATTCATCAATTAGTTGTTTGGTCTATAAAATGTCAGAAAATGGTGATAAATGTCGATCTGTGTTTCCCAAAGCCCAAGATGACATCCTCAAATGTCTTGTTTTGTCCACAACTCAAAGATATTCAGTTTACTGTCATAACGGAGTAAAAAAAAAAAGAAAATATTCACATTTAAGACGCTGGAATCAGAGAATTTATACTTTTTTTTTTGTTAAATTGCTCAAACCAATTAATTGATCATCAAAATAGTAGTAACTACCCAATTGTATATAAAGTAGTCAGATTAGCTCCCTCTTTACTGGCTACGACATTAAACTTAGGGATGCACTGATACTGATACTGGAGCGGGTATCGGGACGATACCCACTCAAACAGCTGGATCGGGTATCGTGACAATGGGGCCGATCTATTCAATTCAGTTCTATGTTTATATACTATACAGTATACATACTGGAATTTGAATTCCTGTGTAAATTTTGACCATTTGTTGTTGCATTAAAAGGGTTTACACTTGAGTTGCAATTCCTGTTAATTTTGGTGTTACATTTATTATTTTAATAATAAATAACAATTCAGTAAATTTATATCTATGAATTTATTCGTCGCATTTTGTTTTACAGTCAAGCGTGATGTTGCCTTACACATAACAGAATGATCCCACTCACTTCCACACAGTAGTGAGTACACAGCTTGTTAATTAAACGCTGGTATTAGATCGGATCTGAAGATTTATTTGTCATTCGTCGCGGTTAACAGTTGGGATTCCACAGCCATCAACTTGGAGCAAAAAGTATCGATCATAAGAGGGAAAGCATCTCTCCCAAACTGTTGGGAGCTTGGCAACTGTGCGGGACGTTGCATAAGTGCCAGAGGAATCTCCTCCTCACTAAGCATTGCTTAATCTGCCTTTCTCTAGTCCCCAGTAGGAACGCTACCCCTAAAAGCCTTGTTTCCCCTGCTGACTGCTGGGATACATTGGCATATGCACCACTGGCATATTAGCCATAACGCAGCAAAAAATATGACCAGATTTGTGTTAGTTCCTTGTTGCCCACAAATTATTTTCCTATCATTATCAGGACTGATAATAAACAAGCGAGTAAGGGGCGAACCCTTTATACTCACTGGGAAGAATTAAATATTTCAGTTTTGCAGCCTCGGGCGGTGTTAATGTTTTAGGACACTGTTGGGTCACATCACACTACATTGTGTAGCCCTCAGTGTTCTCTCCAAAGGACACGTTTGGTCACGTTATTCAGTCCCTTTTAGGGTGCACCATAATGCATTGAGACAGCGTTTATTCCACTATTTCAGCTGGAATATAGTGTCTCCAAATACCACTGTTAAAAGTGGTAATAGTTAAGGCAATTCAAGAGGGATTTAATCACCACTGGGATTTGTCTGGAGCTGTGTTGTGCTGATGTGAGGATCCTACCTGACATTGTCATGGCGCTGGATGTAGATTTTGTGAAAGATCCTTTCTGGGGGCTTCAGGAAATCCTCTTTCATCTCCATAGCTACGTTCCTGGGCAACAGACTCATTAGCAGGCGCTCCTGAGCGTGTGTGTGTGTGTGTGTGTGTGTGTGTGTGAAAGAGAGAGGGAGAGAGAGAGAACAGATAAAGTAAGTTTAAATATACATTTATACAGTCAAAGTTATCATAGGACAAAGTGTTGGTAGCGATAAGAAATGTGCCAGACAAAAAGGCATGAAATCTAACAGAAATGAATAATGTGTCGAAATGACTCACGGCACAAGAGGGAGAGAGAGAGAGAGAGGGGAAAAATAAGAAAAAAACAGACGCACATCTAATTTTACCCCTAGTTTCAGCAGTGTACAGGTGCCTGTACCTGTTTCTCGTTCTCGTCCTCCATGCGGAGTCGCTCTTCAATGCAGTTGCGAGCCTGCAGGAAGGCCTTCCTCTGGGCTCGCTCTGTCAGGATGCGCACAAACAGCCCTGACAGGTTGACACTGGTGAACAGCACTGTGTTGGCAACCAACTGCAAAAAGAAGAAAAAATAAACAGCTTTAATTCTTTGGTACAGTTGTTAAAGACACATACAGTATTAGGAAATCATTAGGAGATGCTGTGAATGAAGACTGTTAATGTATTTTGTACATGTGTGACGTGAAGAATGATGAAAGAAACGTGAATTTCTATTTTCATGTAGAGAAAATAATCACATCTAAAAGGAGACATATCATGAAAAACTCACTTTTTTCAGTGCTTGTGTTCATACATTTGGGTATCTGGAGTGCCTACCAACACACAAACTGAAAATATGAGAAAATATGCTGGCTCTACACACTGTTTTTCCTCGCTGTCTCTCTCAGACTGCGGCTGAGCGGCTTTCGTTCTTCAGAGGCAGAACATGAAATTAGCAAAATAAAATGACAAAAACAACCTGCGATGTACTCAACCAATTGCCGATAGCCGATATATTCGTCCAATTGCCCAACCCTGATCCTTTGCAAAGGTGCACCATATTTTTCTCGCAAGCCAATCAGAGCAGACTGGGCTTTTTCAGAAGCGGGTCTTAAAGAGACTAGCGCTAAAACCGAGCGTTTCAGACAGAGGATGAATACAGTTATATTCAGATAGTATGAGAAAAATAATGTGAACATGATCTAGTAGAAACCCAAAACACAAGTATGAACCTGAAAATGACCACGATAGGCCCCCTTTAAATATGTAATTTGATTGTTTTTCTGTGTTTGTACGTTTGTCTGTGTGTATTGACACACAGTACATTCTTATATGTATGTATTTAGTAAAATATATGCACATACGCTTATGTACAATTGCGAATTGAAGCGTGTCCCTACTTTTGAGGTCTTGAAACTGGAGATTAGGTACCCCAAATAGGCCCTTCAGAGGTTAAAGTAGAATTAAATCAGTCTTTTTATTTCCTCATAGGTATTTTTGTATGCTTTTG
Source organism: Sebastes fasciatus (assembly GCF_043250625.1). NCBI lineage: Eukaryota > Metazoa > Chordata > Actinopteri > Perciformes > Sebastidae > Sebastes > Sebastes fasciatus. The sequence goes on from NC_133805.1 coordinate 20,020,142, forward strand.
TGTGGCCTCATTACCTTGTGTATCTTTTTATATTTTTTTTTTATATTTATTTGTATTTCTTAATGTCATTATTTGTGTGATTAATTGTGTTTTAGTGACTTTCTTTTCCTATCTATTGTGTGTGCATCTGTTGATTTGGCTGACAAGCTGCTGCATACAATTACCCTCGCAGGGATGAATAAAGTTGTATTCATTTGAATAATAATCTATCCCATTATTAACTATCCCATTTGGAGTATACACTGTACTGTATGTGACATCCTCCTATATGAGAGATGGGTGAGAGGGTAGTGATGGGGCCTAACATTTCTCTATTTCGGGGTCTGTGACATTAAAGCGTTTGAGAATCACTGCTCTGGCTCATCCATCACAGTAGATGCACAGCAGCATGACTGCTTCAACCTTGTGCAGGACACAAAGGAAAGAGAGTTTTTTTTGTACTTAACTTGAGGTCAGCTGGCTTTGACTTTGTATACAAACCAAACAATGTGCTATATCCACCTCTAGAGTGTACACTAGCAAGCTGTTACCCTGGGCAGTGATTATATATTCATAAGAATAAAGCAATTAATATCTCCGGTCATTCATCACGAGTGTTTCCTACAGCGAGAGTCAATGATGGAGCATATTTGACCTCAAGAAAATCCATAACAAATTACTTTACGCTTCACACTGTCAAAGTTTCATATGATATACTGTACACACAAGCTCTCAAATTTAACAAACTTGTATTGCCACAGACAGGCATGTTTCCCAGTCCAATGAATAATGGATTTCCTTGAAAAGACTGTTTTTGGCAGCAGCAGTCTGTCTTTGTGCTTTGGCAGCAGAGCTGGCAAGCATCGACATGTCCAAACGATGCTCAAGTTACTTTACAGCCTCGAGTAAGTAAATGTGGACATCTGAGATGAGTGGCGTAAAACACTCATCTGCCTTATCTGTGTGGTGATAACTAGGGATGGGACCATATAGGGTTTTATATCGCAGATCGCAATAAACAGCGATCACAATAAGTTGGTGGCGGGGAATTTCTATTATCGGGATAATCGTGAATATTGTCATGAGTGACTTGAAAAAGCTGTTTAGCTTGCTATCATGATAAAGAAGTGAAAAATACAGCCTGATTTAAAAAACTAATTATCATGTATCATCCTTTATTTACGCAGGGGGACCTTATGATTTATGATTACATTATTTAAAAAAAAGATGTGTCCTTTCTGTGACGCAATACAAATATTTGTTTCTTGACAAAATGTAAGATAAAGGGATTACAGTATATTTTAGTGCCATTTTAGGAGTTTTAAGCATATATAATATAATATTGTAAAACTATTTTGGACAGGATAAATGTGAAATGAAATTTTCATATCGTCCCATGCCTAGTGATAACCCCAATTTGCCTTCAGATGGCAATATCTGATCTTAGTGCGCTATACTCACACTTGCAGCTATTTTACTGTCAGTAAAGTACAGTTGCTCGTTTTCCTTGTTTATAGCAGTCACTATAGTTATATGGTGTGAATGTGCTTTGGGATTTAAGGTAATAGTTGTTCAGTGTCCAGTGTAAGCTTTATCTAAACATGCAAGGTTGTAAACTAATGTTATATAGCATGTTATTACTCCCAACTCTTTGATGCATCAATAAGATATGGCACTAAAAAGAGTGTATATTATAGACAGACACAATTTTAAACATGTTCAGTGGAGCAGTGGTTCCAAACCTTTTTTCTCAATGGACCCTTTTCTATCATTGAGTAAACTGACGACCCCTGACTAGGCGACATATTTTAAGGATATTTCATATTATATTCAATGCATAACAATAGCAGTATAGAATAACTGATAAACTGTACAATTAACCCGAATAGTGAACGCAATAACTGCAGGAAGAGCAGATTATTTTCTGTGAATATTGCATCAGAGATGAGTTTTCCTGTTATTTTTAGGAACTTTTAATTTTTAACAATCATACATACTTAATAGGCTTCTTCTTTTTTTTTTACAAATTCAGTGTTTCCTTCTCCCTGACGCTTGGCCATTGTTCTATCAGCTCTTTGGTTGTTTTAACAGCGTATTTTTCTAATGCAGGACGAGGCTGTTTAGCAGGGAGGGGAGACTCTATGAATATTGCTTGGGTTCAGGTTTTGACCGTGCCCTTATCCTGTTTATATAATAATCCAAACTTTAAAAAGTAACAATTTCATTTAGATTTCTTCACAGAAATGAATGAAATCCGGAGATATCGGTCAACTGTATGTATTTTTTTAAAAGTTGTCTTACACCCCTTAGAATCAGGAAGGCCTGGTGACCCCTAATGGTGGTCGGGAGCCCCAGATTGGGAACCAGTACAGTAGATAGCAAGACAACTGAAGATAAGGGACTAGTAATAACCTATTTTTCAAGTAATATTCCATGCTTGCTTCAGTGCTAAGATATTTCAGGTAGACTGAGCCATGAAAGCAGACTGTAGGCTGAGTGCCTGGGACCTAGGTGGGTGGCTGGTGCAAGCCTGGGCCGAGCGAGGTCATGCCACACAGCTCAGCTCTAAGCTTAATGGATTAGCTATCTCTGGTAGTACAGCTAACCCTGTCCTTCACATGGCAATGCAGGTATCTCATAGCCTACATACAGGAAAACAATCTCCTCTGCAAATACGCTGTCATCATCCAAGGGCGCGATGAACTGATCGCATCTCAATTTCATTTCTGCACAATCTTCCATGTCATATACAGTATATGCTGCACGGGGAGGCAGACAGACATGTTCCACTACACCCCTGGAGGGTTTGACTGATGTGACATATCTCCTTTCCTCACACCTGATGACAGTCAGAAATGTGAGTGTGTTTCATTTGTGATAGAGAAAAAGGTACAAAGATATAAATGCGCAGAGAGCGGTGTACCAATTTCTATTTCGGCTCGGAAATGACATGAATGACGGTGCCCTCTTTTTCCATAACTGAAGCATATAGTGTGGTGAAAGTGTGTGGTGTGTGTGTGTGTGCCCCTCTGTTTGCCCTACTTCTGGTGCTAGCAGGATGTCACTCTGGTTCTTCATTCCCAGCCAGGCTCCTTTGGGCATGAATCACATCCCCAGGGAAACAGTCATGCAGACTGCTTTGCTCATTCATTTTTTTCCCTCTCTGCTTGTTTTCTTTTTAGGGGGCTACAGGTATGCATCACCACTGCTATGGCCAATACAATACTTCACCATGACTGAACCTCTGCATAAATATGTAGACTTACTTACAGGTAGGGCTGCCCCCTCTTTGTCGTTTATTTAGACTATAACAGGTCGTTTTGGTCCTATATATATCGCTTTGATATCTTTGTAAACTGAATACTTTTGAGGTTTGGACATTTAAGATGTCATTTGGGAAATTATGAGAGGCATTTTTCTAACATTTTATGGACCAAATAATGACTCAGAAAACAATATATAGTAAAAATAATTGTTAGTTTCAGACTAGTTGATATTATGGCTGCCACCTCTTAGTCGATTAGTCGACTAATTGGTTGTTTTGGTCTTAGTCGACTAAGATTTCTTTAGTCGACTAGTAATTGTTTATGCTTTTTTTCACGCTGAATGTCTTATTTCCAAGAAACTTGTGAGCACATCTCTGGTAAACACAAGATTTAAAGTGGTGCTTTTGTGTGATTCTTTGTGGAGAAACTCAGTTTTACAGATATGTCGATTAAATCAACTAATCCATTAATCGACAAAAGTGTTGGTCGACTAAGAATTTCTTTGGTCGAGAACAGTCCTACTAGCTATTTGTTTTGACTGTAGACGTGTTTGAAGTTAAACTATAGAGGTCTATAGCAGGGAGGCGAATCCTCTGTGAAATACATCTAAATATTTAAAACAGCCTCTGTAAAAGTCAATATTTGGTCCACCATCTTGAAACAACACCTCCTTCTTTTTGAGGAGGTGCAAAAATATGTTGATAACTACTGACTTAGAGTAAAGTGACACTGGCTAATTTGTATAGAGAGGCGAAGTCCCGCCTCTTCCGGTGGACCACCATGGGACCTTATTTCAGAAAAAATAGGAACGGTAGTCAACGGCAATTTGTTGATTTAAAAGATAATTTTGCAAGTCAAGAAAGTCGCAGTTTGTTGTAAAACTGTTGAAGTATAAGACTGTGAAAATACATAATTAGAAAGACGACACACCCAAAAGTGGCGTATAAGTGACGTCTCTCTCGCTGAAGCTATACGATGGCTGTGTGTTTCGTCCTGGGATGAACTCACACCAGCGATGGGTTTCGCTTCTTCTTTCTCATTCTGGGTTAAACAACTAATCGATTAATCGAGAAAATAATCAACATATTAATTTTTAATGACGTATATTGTGCGAGACGAGAAATGAAGTTCACTGAGCGGTTTCACACAAAACTAAATGATACCATGACAAAGCTGTGACTTTCTTGACTTGCAAAAAATTACCTTTTAAATTGACAAACATCATAATGTGAGATTAATGCCGCAATTCCAATGGGGGTCAAAAAATTACTTCCAGTACATATTTCTTTCCAAAATAATGTCCCGTGGGGTCCACCGGAAGGGGCGGGACTTCACCTCTCTATATCCCCAGAGGGAAATGTAAACCAAATCGTTTAAATCAACTAATCGAATCGAGTCGACTAAGAATTTCTGATATTGTAGTATATTTAGGGAGGGGGGCGAGTAAAAAAAGTGACCAAGCAGAAATTCACACCATTCATGTGTTTGTCCACCAGACTTCCGGAAGTCCAACCACAGGGAGCTGTCTGTGGTGCTGAACCCAGTGTGTTCCACTGCATGGGCCTATACAGTATACTTAATGTACTATAGATGCAGCTATTATGAGCCTATTAATGGTATAAAAAACAACAACAACAACTTAACGTGCAGCACATGTATTGTCTTGTTGCTAAATAATAATTAATGTGCTGCTAAAGACATGAAAATCCAGAGGACAGATGGTAATTTTGTAATGGGTAATGTATGAATAATTCTGATGTGTTTTGTTTTGTTTTTTTGTCTGATGGCTCTTACTTGTCTGTCTGTCTACGGTAATAGTATGTCTATTGTATGTGTACTTTTTCTCAAACTGAGCTGCCTATGGATGCAAAATGAATTCCAGTGAAAACTGACAAAGTTGTATCGTATCATATCGTATCATATCGAGATTCATACCACAATTCCATTGGGGTTAAAAAAAATTACTACCATACATATTTTTTCCCAAAATAATGTCCCATGGGGTCCACCGGAAGGGGCGGGACTTCCCCGCTCTATTATCCCCAGAGGGAAATGTAAATCAAATCGATTAAATCAACTAATCGAATCGAGTCGACTAAGAATTTCTAATATTGTAGTATATTTAGGGAGAGGGCATAAAAAAAGTGACCAAGCAGAAATTCACTATTCATGTGTTTGTCCACCAGACTCTTTAAGATCAAGATCTAAAACACTTCTTCATGGGATGTCACTTATTGATCCTGTTGCTAATGTGTTGAGATGAGGCATTGTTGTCATCCTTGTCCTTTTTGATATATTTACTGTATTGTTATTGTCATTATTATATATATATTGTCCTAATTGTTTGTTATCACTATTATGTAGTCATATTATTTCTTTATATTTATCGTGTCTCTAGGTGGAGGCTTCAGATAAGCCCATTGGGTTTTTGGCCTCTTCCTGCACTGTATATTATTCATTTTTTTATTTTATTTTTGTAATGTTGTAAAGTCTTAAATTGTGAAAAAAAACAAATAAGCAAATAAACAAGAATAACACTTTTTGTCAAATTTGATCAAAAGCAAAATCACCATCAAGTCTAACCACATGGGAGCTGTCCATGGTGCTGAACCCCATGTGTGTTCACTGCATGGGCCAAAATTATTATTATTATGAGCCTATTAATGGTAACAGACAACAACAAAATTACCATACATATTTTTTCCCAAAATAATGTCCCACGGGGTCCACCAGAAGGGGCGGGACTTCACCTCTCTATTATCATTATCATTATTATTAGTGTAGTATATTTAGGGAGGGGGCGAGAAAAAAAAGTGACCAAGCATAAAAATCCCACCATTCATGTGTTTGCCCACCAGACTTTTTAAGATCAAGATCTAAGAAAATTCTTCTTCATGGGGGATGTCACTTATTGATCCTGCAGGCTGTGTTGACATGAGGCATTGTTGTAAACAAGAATAACACTTTTTGTCAAATTTGATCAAAAGCAAAATCCCATCAAGTCCAACCACATGGGAGCTGTCCATGATGCTGAACCCAGTGTGTTTCACTGCATGGGCCTATAGATGCAGCTATTATGATTATTATTATGAGCCTATTAATGGTAAAAACAACAACAACAACAACTTAAACGTGCAGCACACATGTATAGCCTACGTACCGTCCTCCAGAGTTTCTGCGTCTTCGCCGTGACAGAAGTGGCGGTCACAATCAAGTGCGAGACGGACACCATTACTCCAAACACGACCGCCAGCAGCGTCCGCACAGGTAGCAGCGCGTAGGCGACGAAGGTGACCAGGATGAGCTGCCACACGCCCTGCTCCGGAGACGTCGGCGGCTCAATGCCCATCGCGCCCAGCGAGAAGGGGCAGCAGAGGAAGGAGAAGGTGAAGCCGAAGAGCAGCGCCAGGTTGACGATCTGCTGCAGCTGAGTCACCTGCAGGTACTTGACGTTAGTTACGATGAAGAGGGACACGAAGACGACGCAGTGCACCGGATGGGACCCCTTGGAGATAGTGATGCTGCTGGGGCCGGACAGCAGCTCCACCACGGCCAGCGTGGAGGACATGAAGATGAGCACCGCCAGGGCTTTGAGGGTGGACGTCTGCTCCAATTTCAGGTTGTAGTTGTGGAAGAGAGACTCGAGCTCCTTGCAGTCGAACTCGTCCTCGCAGGCGATGGTTGTCAAAGGGACGCCGGTCGGACAGTGACTTCTCTTCCGCCTGGTTTTGACTTTCTGAAACGGTATTTCCTCCATGTCAGTGCCATTCATAAACTGAATACCTGCTCTCACGGCTCGGGGGGGGGGGTCAAACGTGGAGTAACCGGATCACCACCACCACAAAAACCGACAACAGACACCAGGAGACCCGAAAAAGACGCGCGGCACAGCAGGCGTCCCAGAGATATAACCGGAGACTGGTGGCCGGTGGCCACAGACGCGCGCTCTCCAAACACTATCCACAGGTTGAATGGTGTTTTTCGGAGAGATCGGACACCAAAGAAAGCTTCATATTCCTCTTGGTCTCTGTTCTGTTTTTGCACACAAAAAAAATCTTCTTTAGCTTTCGTTTGCGCGCCACATGAAGAAGAGCAAGCAAGCAGCAAGCGCACACGACGTCTAGTTCTCAGATGGGTAAAAGCTTTTTTTTTTTTTTGTGCGAGAGGCTCAGATAGGATCACGCCTGCGCATTATGAGGTGAAGATAAGACAGGTTCTCAGCTACTCAACACACACACACAGTCAAGACACAGATTTGACTGCTTGCAGCTCCCCTCTACCAAGTGTGACACACAACATACATCATCCATAATGTCATTTCTTCTTCCTCCTCCTACACATGTTTCCATCATTTAAGCCTGCATGTGCAATCTAATTTTTGGAAACATATATTGATTCATTTCCTGTCTCCCCTCACTCAACAACATAAGGAGGAGAGAGAAAAAAAAAAGATGCACAGTTAATACTCCTGTATATATCAGTGTTTTCAGACCACGATTCATGAATTTCTCACTGTGTTCAGCTGGCACACACACATGGGGATAAAATGCATGCCATTCATAAAAAAAAAAAGATGCACAGTTAATACTGTACTCCCTGTGTATATCAGTGTTTTCAGAACACGATTCATGAATTTCTCACTACGGTGTTCGGCTGGCACACACATGTGATAATAACATGCATGCCATTCATCATAGGATGTCTGTGTGTTGCCAGTCCTCACCATCAGCACCCTCTTGGCATTCAGGGGGGGGGGTGGTGGTGGTGTCTCGTTCATTATACCAGGGGAAGATTAGTCATCCGTCACAGGCCGTGTCGTTGCCATGACCCCGTCGGTGCCAGGGATGGGTGGAAAGAAAGTGACAGATGGATGGCCCATGCCAAAGTCCAGCACTCTCTACTCTCCCATGCTATATACCAGGACACTCAGACGCCTCCCTACTCTCTCTCTCTCTCTCTCTTAGCTTTCACTGATCTCACTCAGCAGAATGAGTGTATACAGTCTGACAGGTAAACAGAGACAGAAATGGATGGGGTGTATAGTGGAAAGAGAACCAGACAGAGAAGTAAAGTATCTGGCAGCAAATTCAGAGACAAAAAAAGAAGCAGCTCTCAATAGAAGACCAGTCTGGCCACAGAGAGGCATCATGAGAAAAGTAAGACATATGAGAGCTGTCAATCAATTCAAATATTTAATCACGATTAATCTCATGATTGTCCATAGTTAATCGTGATTAATCGCAGATTAATCACACATTTTTTTTATCTGTACAAAATGTACCTTAAAGGAAGATTTGTCAAGTAGTTAATACTCTCATGGCAGTGGACAAATATGCTGCTTTATGCAAATGTTTGTATATATTTATTATTGGAAATCAATTAACAACACAGAACAATGACAAATATTGTCCAGAAACCCTCACAGGTACTGCATTTAGAATAACAAATATGCTAAGTCATAAAAAGGCAAACTCAAGCCAGACAGGCAACAACAGCTGTCAGTGTGTCAATGTGCTGACTTGACTACTACTTGCCCAAAACTGCAGGTGATTATCATAAAGTGGGCATGTCTGTTAAGGGGAGACTCGTGGATAGAACCCATTTTCATTCACATATCTGGAGGTCAGAGGTCAAGGGACCCCTTTGAAAATGGCCATGACAGTTTTTCCTTGCCAAAAGTTAGCGTAAGTTTGGAGCGTTATTTATCCTCCTTCGTGACAAGCTATTGTGACATGGTTGGTACCAATGGATTCTTTAGGTTTTTATAGTTTCAAATGATGCCAGTATCTTCCCGCTACAACCTCCAAAAGATCGATATTGCAAATCACGTTAATGCGCTTAAAAAAATGAATGGCGTTAACGCGTTACTATCGCATCAACTTTGGCAGCCCTAATTCAAACACATCTGAGCACAAAAAGCTTGAGTGAGTCGATGTTGTATTAGAGCCGAAACGATTAATAGATTATTCGATTAGCAAACATTGACAGAAAATGAATCTGTGTTATCGAGCAAAAACGTCCCCGAGCTTGTCAAATGTGAGGACTCACTGCTTTTTTCTGTCTGATATCAATATAAACTGAATACTTTTGGAGTTTGGACTTTTAACATGTCACTTGGGAAATTATGAGAGGCAGACATTTTATAGACCAGAGATAGAAATATTATATAACATTAGTTATCAAAAGAAGATCACATAGAATAGCCTAAATGTGTGTGTGATTTGGTTAAAGAGACAGTTCAGATGCAGTAGTTTTGGGGAATTTTATTGTTTTCCCCACTTTCCCAGAGTCAGAAACTAATGAATGCCTTAGGACAGACCTTTGTTATGTATTTGGTGTTGTCTGAAATTATGTCAAACAGCAATATTAAGCTATTTTGGCTCAACTGTTGAGGGATATAGCATAATCATGATCCCATACACATCCAGGGTTGAGCGAAACTAAGCAAGTAGGGGGACGCCTTTTCTAAGCTGGAGGCTTAGAGGGGAGGCCCACAGTATCAGACCTTGAGAACTGTTGTTATAGACCAAACAAAGACTCAAAAGAATAATCTACCAATCTATAATGAAAAAAATTGTCAGTTCCTGACCTAGTTGATATCAACCCTGACATCAAACTTGCAAAATGCTTGCCATGTCACACTAAATGATTTGTCAGGACATTGTTGTGTGCCCTCAACTTCCACTCTTGTCTGCCTGCCAGTCTCACGCCTCTGTGTTACCCATCCCTGCTCCTCTGAGAGGAAGATGTGGGACACAGGATGTAGGACGCAGTGCTTTTAGGCTGATATTCTGTCTTATCTACAAGGTTTTTACCCTTGTCACCTTCCACTGCCGGCACACAAACACCGATACAGTAGTTGGCATGTCAGTGACAGGGACACTGTAACAAGCCTGAGGTGATATATGCAAATGAAACAAAACAGTGTCATCATTTATAGTCTGTGCGGACCAGAGTTTAATTAATCCGCCACTGATTTTCCATCATCGCCCTGATCAATATTTCAATATTCCTTGTGCACCAGGCAGCTCCTAAATTAATCTCAATAATGAGCGCTGCTGTTTTTTTTGTTGTTTTTTTTCAATTTTGTAAGACATCTCACATTCCTTTGATGCAAATGTCAAACTGTGCATTCAAACAAGATGAAAAGCTGACATTCAGATTGCCATTTATGTATCTGCACATGCAGGTTTGTGCTTTTTGTTTGACTGCGGTTGATTGACAGGCCGGTTTGTGTGAAGGTGTGCGGTATTTCCAGGAGGACCTCTCTCGGCCTGTTTGTGGCCAGGAGGAACATTGGCGGGGGGGGGATGAGAGCAGAGGCATCGTAACGGTATAAAAGTGTTATTCCCTCTGCTTTTGATGGCTTCAGGTGTAAGTGCACGGTCACACTCTGCTAGCCCTCATCTTCTGAGAACAAAGAGAGGTCTTGTGGGAGTTCACGCCACGACGCTGCGCTCCAAGGGCGTCGGACAAGGAGACAGCAGCCTGCTCCCCGCTGCTGCGTGCCTCTCTACTTAAAAAAACTGCTTCCTCTACGTCTGTCTGTCTATTTCTGTCTCTTGCTCTTTCATTACACATAAAAAAAAGCCTCTCAGACTGAAGACTTGAAAAAGCTGAGCATCCGAAATGGTGTAAAAACAGATGATTATGTATCTGACATATTTACATCGCAAAATCGTTATTTGAATAACAGCTTGATGACTCAACAGCTTGAGCTCTCTTGGAGCAATTAAAATCTTCTGCGCCACATGTCAGTTGTATAGCTTCTTTCCAGAAGCTGATCTATATAGCACATAAAAAGATCTTTGCCTGCTACCAAATTTGTTTCATGTTGGGGCCTTTTGGTCACGTCTCAAATGTCGATTGAGCAGTGAGAAATGTCTCTTTCCCTCTTATTCTCAATTCTCCAACCAGCAGCAGGATGTTTCTGCATCTGGAAACAGATAGCTCACACACACACACACACACACACACACACACACACACACACACACACACACACACACACACACCACTGGTTTCATCCAGGAGGGGGACAATAGGATAAAAAGCAGAGCATATCTAAATACTGCTTTCCACTCGCTGTCATCAAGTGATCATCTGTAATGATAGCCCAGCAGCCGGCAAGTCCCACCAGTGTCCAGATGTGGCTGAGGCATCGCTGGTCTCATAATCTCAGACACATTGGCTCAACACCAGCAAATGAAACAGCCAAGCCAGACCCAAGAGGGACCGGCAGTGCATGTTGTGAATTAGCTAATGTCAGCCTTAATTAAAACGTGCTAAAAAACAAAACACCTTTTTTCCACGATTGTCAGTCAGGTGTGCTGCTCCTGGTTTACCTCAGAGAAATGTCGGGGAAGGAGAAGAAAACTACAAAAGATGGAGTGAGACTATGAGCTTTATTTATATGCATTAGATGTTACGTTGGTGATGAATCTTATTTCTTTTCCTTTACTTACGAAGTAGAATAGAAAGTATAAATCAAACATGGCCGCGAGTCAGCTATTTTTCACATAAACTTAAAAGAAATGAGTCCAAAATCCAACCTGGAGCTGGAGCCTGCAGAACTCCATTTGTCAGGGCTGAAAACATAATGCACACATAATTACCAAATCAAAACTGGACTCGGGGAGAAAAAATCCACAAGCTTATCCTTCATTCTGCACCGAGAATGATTTGTCCCCTCTACGAAACACGTCGACAGTCACAACAGATAAGTGATTCAAACATCATCCGTCTGTTGTCAGTTCAGTGTCAACAAGGTCATTGAACAGGTTTAAAGACCTCACACAACAAGATCTTGATTTTTGCAGCTGTTTGTAAGTCAAATAATTCTTTGTTACAGATTATTTTTCGGATGCATTACACATGGTAGAAAGATGATGATACATAACGTTAACTAAGGCTGTCGCGATATACCGGTAATGACCGTGATAACCATGATTTTAAAATATTGATATCATGACAATAATGCACATAATAAATGTAAATTATCCAGTGCCTCTTAAATAATTTTTTATATACAGTTATGGTTGCAGACTCTCTCTCCACCTCCCTACACACACCACTCGTATTTTGAGTGTAATTCATTTGTCAAAAAAGAGACAAAACGCACACTAAACAAAGTTAAAGATGAATTTGGCTGATGGCATTATTATTATTATTATTTTCAAATTTTTGTGTTGTATGTAGAAATAAACAACAGTGTCTGTAATAACTAGAGATATGCAGTGTGTGCTGTTTTAAAATGTGGGATCGTCACTGTTTCCTAAATGAATCTCGATTTTGGAATCAATGCACTGAGATTATTTCCGGGGTCAACGGATGATTTGTAAATTGTACATTTTTATTCTTATTTTATTCTCACGTTTTATCTATTCTTTTGTTATTATACTGTTTGTCTTGCACCAATAAAGCCAAAGAAAATTCCTAGTGTATACCTCTTACACCTGGCAATAAACACCATTCTGATTCTGATTCTGATTCTTTATGGAATGTGCAAAAATGTGGATTAACAAAAAAATTACATCATCCAGGTTCTGATTTTAGACGTCTTTTCCTTCCTACATATTTTTCAATCTTTTTTTCCTCTTAAGTATGGCTGCCCCCTTTTAGTCGTTCAGTTGACTAATTAGTTGTTTTGGTCTTAATCGACTAAGATTTCTTTAGTTGATTAGTAATTTTTTCAGCTTTTGTCATGCTGAATGACTTATTTCCAAGAAACTTATGAGCACATCTCTGGTAAACACAAGATATAAAGTGGTGCTTTTGTGTGATTCTTTGTGGAGAAACTCAGTTTTACAGCTCTGTTGACTAAAACAATTAATCGATTAGTCGACAAAACATGTGTTAGTCAACTAAGAATTTCTTTGGTCGAGGATTGCCCTATTTCTAATAATATGTTCATTTTATTTATTGTTTTATTATTTTTGCAGGGACAGCGCACAATTAAAATACATAGAGGTTAAATGGATAGAGGTCTATGAGGAGGCGAGCATGTTTTTAGTGCATGTGAGCGTGCCCCCACTGGCTAGCTCACGGCCGCCGCTCTGCACTGGTACTCATACAGTGGTTACAGCAGTTAACGCCATCCCGACCAACGCTGGCGTTGCGGAAGTGTAGCACCCACCCTCCGGTTCAGCCACGAGTTAACACTATTAGCTCTGTCTGCAGCGTTGCCTTTGTTTTCACTGTTAGCGCTTTTAGCACAGTGAGCTACAAGCTGCTGGTTCAGCCGTCACCATGTTGAGAGCCGTGCCGAGGCAACAGAAATGCTCCCAATCTTGCATTTAGCGCCTTTAAAACAGCCTCTGTAAAAGTAAATACAAAAGTAAAAAACACCTCCTTCCTTTTGAGGAGGTGCAATGCAAAAAGGTTGATAACCACTGACTTAGAATTTATATATCTTGAGAGGGGAAATGTAAATCAAACCTAGGTAAGAATTGTTAGAAATAACACTTTAAGTATTACCATCAAAATGTAATCCTGATGCAGCACCTACCTTCCGATTTTCTCACATGACAGCTTGCTGATTGCAACCTTTCGCTTATCAACCTACACATCTGAGGGACTCGTTCAGCATCTCCTCCATTACAGACAACACCGCCCTCCTAATCTACCACTCACATCAGCAATGCTAATAAGCCCGACAGCTAAAGTATATACTGTTTATGGATGGACAGATTTATTATAACTGCAGACTATGATGGAAAAGGGATTTTGTAAAGAAAGTGACTCAGGATTTATTCCTCTTTTATAAGGTGTGGATGCTTTCTGTCCGACAACTGATACAGACACATACAGGGCTATGCTATTTGAAGATATTGCACTGTAGACCTGAATTCAAAGGAGCAGGCTACTGCTGCAGAGTAGAACCTCCAACAACACTAAAATAAAAAAATTAAGAAGCAAGGTCAGAAGCTTGTTTATAATAACAAGAAGTAACAACTGTGTCTGTTTGGCATGTGTCTGTGTGCGAGCTTAGGATGGATCAATAGCCATCAGGTGCATGAGATTCAAGTGCAGCACCCTCCCCATTGTGAAATCCTCTTAAAGCTCCTGATAGTTCAAGTAATCTGGGAGAGGCAATGTGTGAGCGTGTGTCTGTGTGTGTGCCTGTGTGTGTGTTTGCGTCCAGTCCATGTGCCTTGTCCCCTCCCACAAAGGCTGTCTTCCAAAGTATCACGTGCCCCACTGAATTTGAGAGCTCGAAGTGTTCCCTGTGCAGAGAGACAGAAAGAAAGAGAGACAAACAGACCGACAAAAAGACAAAACAACTACAACTAGCTATAGGCCATGAAATCAGCTCTACTAGAACATTAAACCTGGCTGTGAAGTAAAAGAAGAGTACTATCAAATACAAATTTAAACTTAAAGGGAATTATGATTTATTACAATTTAGGCCTTATTTTTGTAGTTTTGGCCAACCATCCTATCGTTCTGATAACATTGTACTCAACAAAGTAATAGAGTGCTCCAGGGATGTCGTATTTTTGTAAGCCAACCAGGAAATTAGCATCATCCTGGTTCCTTCGACAAAAAGCCAATGGGATTTTTCCATCGGGTTTTGGATTATTGCAGAAAATAAGCTCTGTGGCAAACACACGTTTATGATACTTACACATTTTGTTCAGCAAGATAATCTCCACAAATGAGTAAGTGCAAACGCCAGAGGTAAAAAGCTAACGTTAGGCTATAAACAAACACTGCGGACGAGTCGGTGTGATGATGCTTAGCAGTCTCATTTGGCCACTTGTTAGCAACCGTCTTTTTTAAGACACATAAAGGCTTCAAAATTCACAAGTGGGATATTTACTGACATATTTTATATCGTGGAATAAAACGTTAAAATCTCTTAAGCTTGTGTTAACCACAGACCTTATTTCAGGCATCTGACTAAAAACTCATTCAAAAAGTTCATTTACTTTGAGATGAGCGAACCGGAAATGCTAAAATGCTAACTCATTTCCGGGTTTTTGGACTCATCCCTGTAGCACTCTCTATTGCTGAGATCTGGAAACATGGTGACATCACTGCAAAAGTCCAGTGGGGCAAGAAACACAAGCTCAGACAGCCAACACATCAGCCAAAAGTGAGCTCTCCCTAAATTATGGTAATGATCCCTACTTATATAGGAAAACTGTGTGCGTGCACAAGTACGTATAGTGTATGTTTGGTTAATCATTTTTACCATTTATCTTTGCTTTCTCTTCCAAATAAATTTGTCTTACTTGGGAGATTGTTTAAAAAACTCTACAATCTGATTGCTCGTGTTTCTGACTTTATAGTGACGTAGATCTCGGCAATTTACTCGGTGAGTGGAAATAGCTTTGGGGAATAGTCAGTGTGTGTCATAGCAAAGCCTATCTCAAGTGAAGAGAAATGAGAAAGAGAGAAGTAAGAGAGAGATGGTGGCAGATATGAGAGCTATAGAAAAGCTGGAGATGGCCGTCCTGCTGGTTAATAGACACCTATAGCTTACAGTGAATATTGAGTGGGTCAGATGAGGTCAGTTAAAGAGTACTGATGTAGGAAACAAGCAAAAAACAGAGCAGGCTGATAACGGGTGAGACTCAACAACACTTGTTGGAAAGGCCCGATGTTGAATAGGAACTGGATATTGAATTTCAAAGACACAAACAAGATTGAGCAGGCTGGGAAGGGGAGAGCTTCCTCTTATAGTGCTGCTGTTCTCATAGGAGCCTAATACTTCTCCGGTGATCAATAACCAGGAGAAAGTGGCCGCTGGCCTTGATTCTAATTAGTGCAGGGTTAGAGCAGATTAGCTCGCACCTGAGCCCCTATCTGAGCCTTTCTCCAACAACAGCTCCCTCCCAACCAGCTATACCTACAAGCACCAGCATCAGCATAATTCAGGGATATGTCGTGGGTGGAAGGGAGAGACACCTCAGTCGCTGTATGAAACCTTTTTCTCACATTGCGTTTATTGCTCATCTCACTGTGGGAATATGAAGGCTTTCATTGTCCACAGGACCAAAAATAAAGCAATGCAAAATACATTGTAGGGTGGGGACAGGTGGGTGTTTCAAAGAGGGGTATATGGGGAGGATCGCTACTTTTAAATAACGATGGTTCTCATGGTAACGGAGCGATTAGCCGTAAACCTTTGGTATCACCGCCAAGTCTGCTAAACACAAAGAGTTCAGGGAAAGGTTAGGAAGAGGAGACCATGAGGAGATTAGGATGTATTGCCAGAGCTGTGTGTGTGTGTGTGTGTTTGCATGCATGTGAGACAAGTCCCCGTCTCCATGCCAGTGTTGTGAATTGACAGTTGCTATAAATAGAAAATACCTAAGCCTCTCTCGTTCTGTTTTCCCTCTAAACCATAAAGCCAAATTAAATATTGTAAGCTTATTTTAAAATGCAATTTATTTTGGAAGCTCATCAATTGATTGAAGCATCTCTTTAACATATTTATGGTTTGGTTATATTCTGTAATAGAAGAAGAAGAATACCAAAGTGAAAGACACAAATTGAATCCATTATCTGATAAATTGATGTGAAATACTCTCCTCACACATCCGGGGGATTTAAATCCAGAAGAACCATAAATTCTGACTGAATGTTGACTATAGTATTGTATCTATTATGCCTATGTTCTAGTGCGCTCAAACAACTGTAAATGGTCTGGTGGCATTTGGCATTTATACACATGACATGTTTTGTACAGTCTTTAAGTGGGCCTGTTGTTGCTTAGAAAGATCATGGATATAGAATTGAGATGCCAATTGATTGTATCAGATTGTATCAGATTTTTGTATCATATTTTTTTTTCTGTTAAAACATTTAAGACAAGCGTTAAACTTGTGGACATTTTTTGGAAATGTCCAGATACATTGTCAATCAATTATCCCACCTTTTACTGTGACTCTGCAGGTGACATTAAGAAATCTGGTTTGAGAAAAATAAAATCTAACTCATTTGGGTTTAAGTCTTACCCAAATGTGAAAGCCACTAGCCATGTACTCCTGTACAAGAGTCGCATAAATAGTAATAAAGCATTTAATTGATTAATAACTAATCGGATTAATATTTAATCTATAAATTATTTTTAGAATTAAATATTAATCTTAATATTATTATTTTTTATTGCCCATTAAAATGTCAAATAATGAATTACTTTGTAATCAATTAAATGCTTCATTACTATTTATGTGACTCTTCTGATCCTCCGTATACAACAATCTAAACCATAACATATGTTATAATATGTACATATAATAACAGATAGTAACTATAAATTGAAAAACAAAGTATTAAAAAAGAGGAGGAAGGGAGATTTGTTTTATTATTAATAATAACAATAACAATAAAAATAATATAAATAAGAAATATAAAAATATAATACAAAATAAAATAAATAAGAAAAATAAAAAATATAATAAATTACAAATTAAAAACATTTTGACATGTGCTTTCCATGCCAAAGACACATTTTGATCTCGCTAGCAAAACCAAATCATCAGCATACAGAAAAAGTGAACAATCAAGTGCGGATTTCATATCACTTATATAAATTAGTAAGAATAAGGGTCCTAAGATTGATACCTGTGGAACGCCACATATGCCATTAATAATGTATCCACATACTGAATATGATTACTTAAGTATGATTTAAATCAACTAACTATAGGTTATATGTACATATAATAACAGATAGTAACTGTAAATTCAAAAACAAAGAATTCAAAAACAAGGGAGGAGAATTTATTTTAATAATAATTAAAATAATAAAAAATAATAATAATAACAATGACAATACAATTAATAAGAAATGTAAAAAATAATACAAATTAAATAAATAAATGAGAAATATAAAAAAGAAAAACATATTATAAATTACAAATTAAAAACATTTTAACATGTGCTTTCCATTCCAAAGACACATTTTGATCTCGCTAGCAAAACCAAATCTTCAGCATACAGAAAAAGTTAACAATCAAGTGTGTATTTCATATCTCTTACATATATAAATTAGGAAGAATACGGGTCCTGAGATTGATACCAACACATGTGCCATTGATATTGTATCTACATATCGAATATGATTACTATATTATAGGTTATCACACCGCAAATAGCTTCTAATTAAATAATTTACTGTATCTAATGAAAATAGACAAATTAATAACATGTGTTTTATGGCATGTGATGCCTGTAGCTTGCTACGTATCCATTTAAATGCAGCTGGGTTTTTTTGCTGCGGTCGTTAGCTTCCCACATTTTCAAATAGTTGATGGGTAACATTTAAACAAACCTCCTCAGCTTGAAAACAGAGATACTGTACACCTAAAATGGCCGAATGAGCCGTGCCTAATTGGCCTTAATGGACATCGACAGGCTCTGCGTAGCCGTAAAGCTGCAGTAGTGTATCTGTGTAATGTTCATGGCTCCTCACCGAGCCTGACCTGGTTTGGTCTGACACTTCTGCCGGTCTGCATACAGAAAGAAAAATCACACCGGTACACACACACACACAGCACAAACAAACACACACTCATCCAGCTGGCCATCAAATACCACTCTCAGCTTTTTCCAAACCGAGACTCCAACAAAATAAGTCAATCACAGACACACACACACACACACACACACACACATTAAAACCAATATATGCCTACACACAGAGAGATGCCGTCTCCCGGTCAATCTACCGCCTCATTCAAAGAGACAGAGGGATATTTGTAGAGCTGCCACCAATGATGATGAGTCTATTAACCTGAAGGCTTTTGGGTCATACAAGAAACCTTTCCACTTTCCACCGCATTCATGGATGAGCTGCAGGACGTGGGAGCAGAGTTGTCAGCTCTCTTGCAGACCTCAGCTCCAGAAATGACTGTATCAGACGGCTGAGATTTCTCTTAAGTGACCCTCCATGTACTTTTTCTCCCAATGACAAATGGGACTTGGCCTTACCTCTCCTTGACGGGGGAGCAGCGGTAATAGAGGAGGAAATGAGGAAATCTAATCATGGCAATGATGATGATGATGATATACATTAACAGTTGGAGATACTTTATGGACAGGTGGAAGGATTTGATTTGGATGCTAATTGTTGAGCAAAGAAAGCGATGGTGAGGTGGTGAGACGACACAGTGGAGGCAGAATAAAACTGGAGAGGATATAGTGCTGCACATGTGCTGTTTCACCAATGTGGACCGACTGTGATGTTTTGTGGTGCTGCAATGCTGTGTGGACGAAAAATGTTATAATGAAAGTGCTGAAACTACAGTGGGCATGAAATGAGCCAACCCTTAGTGACTCCCCTGAGATACTAAAGATGGATTACGTACCTGTGTGTGTGTGCGTGTGTGTGTGTGTGTGCTACTCTCCTTATCTCTCTTGAGATAATTCCTTTACGACTATCATTACATTATCATAACACTGTCTAATGACCATAACCTTCCACGGCTAATTTGAATGACTCCTACTAGCCCTCTGTCTCTTTCGTTTCCACTGGGTGACTTAACCATGTTAGTCCAGTCAATCAATGAAGATGAATTTCAGGAGCTGGATTTTTTTTTTTCTCTAGATACACTATAGGCCACAATGTTTCCAAACCTGGGGACTGGGACCCCCACATGGAGTCGCAAGATAAATCTGAGGGGACGCGAGATGATTAACAGGACAAGCAGAAAGCCGCTCTTTTTTTTTTTTAGCCTCTCCTGTGATCTTTGCCTTTTACTTTATGAATTGCGTTTTCACTTAGCCACCATAGTTCTCCTACACACTTGTCACACGAGAGAAATTTCCGCTGGTTGCAATCTGCAACCTTACTGCTAGATGCCTCCAAATCCTACACACTGCACCTTTAAGGACTATATTCTAATAAAACAAAGAAAAAAAAGTTACTCTTTGGTTAAAGGAATACTTCACACACAAAATTTCCTTTCTATATATCAGTTACTCACCCAGTGTTACCTTGAATTGTTCAATAAAACTTTTTTTTTCTTGCATGCCTCCACGATGAATCAAAAAACAGAAAAGTCTTGATGAATTGAAGTAAATCGGGGCCGCGTTTAATAGCAAATCTATGTAAAACATCAGTTTACAAAACTCACACAACTCGTGCGGTATAATCCAAGTCTCGTTTATTTAAGATTACTATTTAAAACACTTCAAACTCGCATGGACGAGTAGCGCGCGCGCACAAGTGTGAGACTGTTTTTGCGTGTTTTTAAATTGTAAGATGTTTATATATGTTTAAATGTGTGTTTGGGTAGTAGTGAGCATACAACTGGATAAATGAGACTCAGATTATACTGCACGAGTTGTGTGCGGGTTTGTTAACAGATGTTTTGATATAGTTTTGCTGTTTATCTAAACCTATAGCCTCCATTTACTGCCATTCATTAAGGATTTACTGTTTTTGGATTCTTCATTCACCAAGGAGGCATGTGAGAAAAACGTTTTTTCACGAATTCAAAGTAACATACGGTGAGTAATTAATTTACAAATGGTCATTTTGTGGGTGAAGTATTCCTTTAAACTGGTCACAGACATTGACATATGTAACCTGTGAACCTGTGACTGATGGTCGCAAGTTGACATTGTTTTGATTTAAGCTGTCACAAGGCAAAAAGGTTGGGAAACACTGCACCAGACCACAATCTAAAAAAATAACCCACCCATGAACATCATTTTTATAGTCAAGCAATCATTTAAATTAAAAATTTAAACAAAAAACCCCCACAAATAATACTATGAAAACATAAAATGTATGGAGATCCCTGTTAGAGATCAGCTGGGACAACAGAAGCCACCTTGTTTCATCGACTGCTTCTCACTTCAGACTGTTTCTATTCTCTGCAGCATTGTGACTGAGGCCGATACTGTTTCCTCGGCTTGGCTCAGCCGTAACAAATCTGAGTTCACTGATGGCCTCGGGGTACTTAAGTCTGCGTTTCCTCTCATGCATACTAAGAGAAGAATCTAAGTGGATACGATGTTGTTTTCTGGGCCCCTCTCAGAACAGAGTTATGTGTACTGTATAATCTACGGTTGGGATAGAAAGCTACATGCTGGCATCTACTGTTCATTTTGGGCACACACAGTATACAGCACACTCCACTCAAGAAAAGCTTTTTCAATGCAGAACAATGAGACACAAACAACGCCAAACGTGCATTTAGTGTTTTAATTGCATTGGCAGTTTTCATCATAATAAATTGTGCGTTATGCTTATGGGCAAAAATGTTTAAAAAACAGATCATCATGGTATCAAATATATGATTGCTTTCATTTTTAGACAATTTACATCATACAGTTGAACACATTTTTTTGAAAACAGACACTAATGTGTGATAACATGTAGTTATAATGATGTCATAATAAACACATTCAAACAGCATGAGAAGGGAATAATGCTGAATCAGGCTATAATTGAAGAGACAACATTTTCCCTCTCTCTGCCCTATCTGCCCTTGGTCAACAGCAAAGTCTGTACTCGACTAAATCTCTGTAACATTGGTTGATTTGCACTTGAGCTCTAACGCAAGCGTTTGGTCAAGGTTGTGTAAACAGTTTTGAAAGCCACAAGATTATGTTACGCTCTGTACATCTGTTCATTCAAAGAGAAAAGAGGAATATGTTCTCCGTCGGCACCGGGAGTAATATGTTCTGATCTACAGCAAAATATGACAATCCCCCCACCAGCATCTAATACGCAGGATATGTGAAGATTAACAATACCCTGTGATATATTATCCTATGCAAAATAACTACATACATAGTGCATTCCTTTCTGTATACCAAGTTGCATAGAAATATGTAAAACTTACAATATCCCATTTCCAGTTTATAGAGCTATACAGTTTATATTCAAGTATTAAGAGATCCATCTCAAAATCGTATAAAGCTAAGCGTAACTCTCCCTATACCAAGCATCGACAGCTGAACAGATTTTAAGGCAAACCTTTGGAATGAAAAAAAAAGAGCTATGAACCCACCCCAGCCTTGGATTACATTAGTCTGCAGAAGAAGAAGCCACTGGTTGCTGTTTGTAAAGTCCTTCTCTTTACAATCAGGCTCTTAAATAACCTCTGACTCGTGTCGCGCCAAAGCCGGAGGCAGCGTAGTTCCACATGGACCCTGGAAATGGTGCCTGAGCCACATTACACACAGAAAATACAATGAATGTCACACTTTTAGGTTAACAGGTGGAAGGTCACTCATTGATCCAAGGTAATAAATACTGGGAAGGGATCTGTATGTTGCTTATGCTGCCAGTAGATGGCACTAAATATCAATATTATTGTATCATGCATCGTTACACTGGGCTGGTTTAGGGATGCATCGATACCGACGTTGGGGCGATGCTGACTCAAATAGCTGGATCGGGTATCGTGATAATGGGGCCGATCCATTCAATTCAATTCTATATCTATATATTATATACTGGGATTTTAATTCCTGTTTAAGATGTTGACCAATTTGTTGTTGCATTAAAAAGGTTTATTCTTGAACTGCAATTTTTAATAAATAACAATTCTGTAAATGTATATCTAGTTAGGAGAGCAATGTTTAAGTCTGGCCTGATGTTTCCTTATACATAACAGAATGAACCCAGTCACTTCCACACGGTGAGGCATTGCGTAAGGGATAATGTACAGCGAGACGGTCATTATTGTGAAATGTAAGCAGACAGGGTGAGAGTCTTGAATCGACCCTGAAGGGGGTTCATTTCACAATAATGACCCACTCGCTGTACATTATCTCGCTTATCACACAGCTGCTTAGAAATCAATAATTTGAGAAAAAAATATTGATTTCAAAAATGATTTAATTGATTTCAAAATTATTTTATTGCTTCTACTAAAAAAAACAAAAAACAATCCTCTCGCTGTGTATGGAGATCAGAACTGTGCCCATAGCAACGATCTGTCATTCATAGAATGCTGTGATTGACCAATCAGAATTGAGTTTTCAACAAAGGCATGTAATAAAGCGTATTAATTAAATACTAGTATTGGAATCGGTAGTCGGTATAGGCCGATACCTAAAGCCCTGGTATCGATATTGGAACTGAAAAAGTTAGATCGGTGCATCCTTATTCTGGTTTCACTTTTAATTCATATACAGTATTTTCATGCGAACTTCATTCATTATAGAATCAAGTAGATGGTGTATCTTTGTCAACATGGAGTTTTTTGACTGACTTACGTGAAGTACTCCGATTTTGGTGTTGTTTTTGTGTTAAATTCCGCCACTGGGACGCCCCTTGATGCAATCTGGGGGCCAAACATGGCTGCTGGGTAAACGATCGAAGACGTGCCCACCTATAGGTTAACAACAGGGAGCAATGACATCAGTGTCAGCTTGACTACTGTACTATTAGTACTGTACAGCGTCGTATTCCAGGTCCAGTCCTTGAGAGATTCTGAACAAATATTGTTTTATGTTATAACGTTACACAAGAGGAGAATATGACCTGCATGCACGTAAAAGAAAATGAGGAGGACTCACCACCAGACAGAGATCACAGGTTTCCATCTCTTTCTCCACCTTGGTCAGGATATGAGAGTCCAGGGTCTCTCCGAAAAACACCACGTTGGGCCTCAGCAGACCGCGGCAGTCACTTGCACCACACCTTGATACAGAAGAACCAAACAGTCTGTCATTCTGCATTTATCACATTTAACAATGAATGGTAGTGTAGAAATTAAGGGTCAGTCATGAGGCAACCACAGAGACAAATTATAACGCACCACTTTCCTGTTGTTCTTGATGATTCAGTGGTATAACCCACGATCCTTGTACCTGTGTGCATTTGAGTTAAAACTTAATTCGTCGTCAGAGTGCAACTCTCTAGCCATATTTAGCAACACTTGCTAGAAGGGCTGCCAACCCTAAGTCGACTTATCAGATAACATTTCTTTAATCTATTAGTCTTTTCTTCTGCTTTTTTTATGCAGAATGACTTATTTCCAAGAAACTTATGAGCACATCTCTGGTTAACACATTCATAGTGGTGCTTTTGTGTGATTCTTTGTGGAGAAACTGAGTTTCACAGATCTGTCGAATTAAATCAACTAATCGATTAGTCGATAAAATCATAGGAGCGTTAGTCGAATAAGAATTTCTTTGGTCGAGAACAGCCCTACTGCTAGACTAGTGTCTAAGCATAGACTGTATATAAGAAGTGGACGAAGTCACTGTGACGTTACCCACTGGTTTGTGGACTGACATTTTGAAGCCTCGAGTTTGTCATTTTGTCCGTCACCATCTTGGTTTTTTGCAACCAGAAGTGACTCGAGGAAGTGGAGCTAAGTACAACCGAACGCTGAATAAGACATTTTTAGGCTAACTTTCATGAACTGAAACACTGAAAGGGTTAAAGTTGTAAGATGGAAACAAAGTAGCCACTCCCTAAAGCATACCCTGCTTTATGGTCTATTTGACTCTAAATGGGACCATAATTTACTAAATGAACATCATGCTGTATTGAAGAAGACTTGAAACTAGAGATTGAGACCATAAACTCATGTTTACAATGTTTACTGAGGTAATAAATCAAGTGAGAAGTAGGGTCATTTTCTCATAGACTTCTATACAATCAGACTTCTTTTTGCAACCGGAGGAGTCGCCCCCTGCTGGATATTAGAAAGAATGAAAGTTTAAGGCCCTTCAGCTTTGGCTTCACTTTTCAGGCCCCGGAGAGGAAAGTCAACATTTTCATAGCACACCACTGCCCCCACGTGGAAGCCCTGACTTCACTATCACTAACATTGGATTAGTAGTATAATCCTCAAGTTACCTTAATGCATGATAAAACCAAGTCCTGGAGGCTGCAGTTGCAGAGAGAAAATTTGCATTGGGCTGTTCATTTAATTTGATCTCACACTGATTTACTAGTGCAGCTTGTCGCTTCACAAGGTGAATTCTGTGAGTGAAAGAGTAAGTGAGCAACTCAAAAAAAAAAAAAAGATCTAAAAATGATCTATTGCTTCATGTATTTATAGTATTAAATTAAATTCTAAGGAAATAAAGGGGCGGCTTAATAAGATAAATATATATACAAGCCGCAGCAACAGGTGGCGAGAGAGCTCAGAGCAGGAAGGAGCAGCAGGTCCAGCAGAAGCTCAAAGCGGAGCAGGTGGCGGGTGGAGATGGTGGTTAATGCAACCAACGTCTCACAAGCATACAGAATTAATTGCACATAATCCCTCTTATCCAACGAGTGGTATACGGAGATTCCACTGTTAATTGAACATCAGAATTCATGTTTATTGAGCTGAGCAAACTGTCATCTTTTTGCTTATGGTGTTTTATTTATATTCAGATATTTTGTTCCTTTATTATATATTTTTTTACTTTCCCACTACAACCTTCCCTTTTAACACACTCGCAACCTGCTCTTTATAGGCAGAGCATTTTTCATTAAAAGTGGCACACACAAAAATTGCAAAATTCAAATCTCCTCTTGGTATTTGCCCTCAAAAGCACATAGCGAGACACACTTCACTGCAGAATGCACCTAAGATGACAGGCAAACTGTTTTCAGGTGGGTGCACCTGTTTAATAAAGGGAAACTCCAGCCAGGCGCAGTATGCACCAGAAAAGCAGCACAAAAGGCTTAGTAAATGTGACCTCAGTGTTATTAATATGAAGTGACAGTAATCCCACCTTGGCAGTTTATCCACAGGGATCTGGGCATCAGCAACATCTGGGTCAGGTGCACTGTACATTAAGAGAACAAACACAGCGGGTTAAATGACACTTTAGCCAATATGGGGGTCAGACTGAAGAGATCGGGCTACAAATCCTGCATGTTTATCAGTGTGTGTGTGTGTGTGTGTAGACCAGAGGTGCTGCCTTTTACCCTTTGTCCTTTAGGGCAGCACATATGGGGCTTCGCCTGTTCACGGTCACATCTCCACAGCTCACACAGCGCGTCTCCATCAGACTGCCTGCAGTCACACACGGAAAACACAGCTGCTTTTCATTTGGGCCCGCCGGAGTCACAGAAAACATCTCCCTCTCCACACAGTTTATTGACAATAATA
This sequence comes from Sebastes fasciatus, assembly GCF_043250625.1. Taxonomy (NCBI): domain Eukaryota; kingdom Metazoa; phylum Chordata; class Actinopteri; order Perciformes; family Sebastidae; genus Sebastes; species Sebastes fasciatus. The sequence continues at coordinate 20,046,417 of NC_133805.1, forward strand.
GTTTTGTTTTCCTGACTCATACACAGATAATTAAAGCCAGATTTTTAGCAAAAAACATCAAACGCTTTAGCGCCGTTTTTGCCAAAAATCCACCCAAAAACAGAAAAGCCAAAACCGTCTTCTTAAGATTGAAGTGAGAGAATCAACACTTGAAATGATGTCATTACAAGACACTTTTTGGGAGTTGGTGTACTGACATTAAATTAGTGACTAAAGCTTTGTTTATGCTTGCGCAAGTCACCGTGGCGAAGTTTGTTGCAGGATTCTCCGAGACGCCAGAGGGCATACAAACAAAAGATTCTGTGAAGAACAAGTAGTCAACGAGTGTGACCGGCAAAATGCCATAAACCAAACTCCCCAATGCAAAGGCGGAGTTGTAACTAACTGTAAACTCATATCTCATATTCACAGACATACTTTATCACCTTTATACAATCCCTGTAAAGAAAGGAGTCAAGTATTAAATGTACAGTATTACAATGAAACAAAGGTTGAACAGTTTAATATCCTGTAAACAATTTGATTTGGCTGACGAAATAGAGCTCTCCTGCTCTTAAAGCATGTAAAAACTAATTGGCTGCCATTATAATTCATTATTTTACTTCTTAATTTAAGTAATTTGCTTTTATCTTATTGTGGCAGTCATATGTGAAAAGCCCCTCCGAGTGGTGGGCGCCTAGTAACAAAACTTTAGAGGAGCGCGACCAAGCGCTGCGACAACTTGCGGAGCCTTGACACTTTACACACAATACGTGATGATGTCATTTTTTGGCTCGCGCACCCTCGTGCTGGGGATATTACGGCGAGCATAAACCCAGCTTAACTCTGTGGGCTCATGGGAAGTTTGTTTGAAAGACCAACAACTATGATTCATAAAATGTTTTTATCACCCAGTAAAACCATGGGATATATAATATGCTGTGTACTATACTATACTATACTGTCATAGTTTCCAGTAATCACTGACTGTGGAGCAGCTTCAGGATTTCAATTAGATTTCACTTAGGGAGATTTTTATTAATCCCCATAGGGAAATTAATCCTCTGCATTTATCCTCCCTAAGTATTTGTGTCTCTAGATGGGCAAACAAATACAAAACATTGAATTAAAATGACACGTCAATTGTAGTTGACCTCAAGATACATGAATGAAAACTCTGAGATGAAGCGAGTGTAAACTGTATCTTATTAGATAAAACAGATGTTAACAAACTACATAATTTGCAGTCGAAAAAAGGTAATAAATCGCAATATATGTTATTGCAATACTCGGCATATTGCAAAAATGTTTAAAATCGCAATAATATTGTGTCGTGACTTCAGTATGGTGATAATATTGCATCGTGGGGCTTCTAGTGATTCCTACCCCTATCTATTAAGTCCTGTGAGATTTCACTATTTCAGTGTAATGCATGATAGTCTGTAGTTCTGGCCCCTCACCATGAACCTTGAGCACATGTTTGGAGCCGGCCTGTCGGTGGAGGTCGTCTATGCACTGAGTGATGACGACCACAGAGCGTCCCTGCTTCCTCAGCCGGGCCTCACACTCCGCTATCGCCAGATGGGCAGCACTGGGCTTCTTGTTCAAAGCCATCTCCCGTCTGTAATGGTAGAACTCCCAGACCCGAGACGGGGTGCGAGAGAAGGCCTCTGGGGTCGCCAGGTCCTGTGGACACATCAACACAGGCATGTTTTAGGTCAAAACTCAAGTGCTGAGCCAGATGATGAAAGGAGATTAAGTTTAAACACCTCAATTAGGGAGGGAGATTAGCATTTTTTTGTATGAAAGACTATTTTTGATTCTTTCCTGGAGGTAAATCTCGCTGCAGCCCACGACAAGAATCCAGATTATGCAACAAACACCATTTCTCTCTTTACAGGCTGCTGCTGCTGAGATAAATCCACTGAGCTGTGTGAAGATGTATTATGTAAACATTAAATACACCCACTCCACGGCAACATCTCTGAACCACAGCTGGAAATTACGGCAAACACACAACTTTGACCTAAATAAAAAAACAAAAAAATACAACCACGCACAAGTGTGTTTTGCTTTTAAAGAAATTACCTGAGATTGCCACTTCCTCCACTTCTCATTTTCTCCCCTGAAGGTTGGCACTCCGCTCTCTGCACTTACACCGGCCCCTGTGATGATCGCTATGTGTTTGGCTTTGGAGAAGACCTTGCGGAATTCAGACATGTCTGTCGGAGGAAAAAAGCAACATAAAATCGAGTGCTTTTTAAGTGTCTTGATATTTTCTATTTATTACTAGCAAACTATGGAAGACAAGTCACAACATATCTGTTTGAGTGATCAACATTTATGTTCTTAAGCTGATCATTATCAACCACTTCCTGATATTCAGTTAGCAATTTTAACCCATTTGTACCCAAAGACTATATTTAGTATGATAAGGAAAAATGCCACAACATTTGTTCTGATTGGTCAAAAGTCTTGAAATTTGGTACAGACATACTTTGGGCAAGTATCTAACAGAACAACTTTGGAAAAAAATTAGTAAAAAAATCTAACGTTGTGTTTATTAAACGTTTTCCATATGAATGTTTTTTTTACACTGCATATGTGTGCATATCTTTGATTATCAACTTGTTATGAGTTCATAGATACCAAATACTTGATTGTGCTATTTCTAGTATTTGACCACATGTGCCCAAAAGCTAGATATAGTATGATAAGACAAACTTTTAAGCTAAGCAAAATGAATGAAAAAGTGAAATATTCTTCACATTTGTGCTTCCGTAAGCCCAGAGAACCACCAAAGGAAATTTAAAAATTAAGTTGCTGGGACAAATGGGTTAACAGCCCTCCCATCAATATGTCCACTAAAGCAAAGTCTTGGGAGGAGCGTTATGGATGCTGCAATATTATCAGTTAAGTATTACATTTGGTAGTATTTATTTGAGTCATATATTATAGCGTGTTCCTGCCACAGACTTTGAGTTAGTGAAGTCGGGAACAGCTGATCTGAGAAAGAGGTCATGTATGCAGATCTACAGATAAGTAATCCTTAGATAACGATTCATTAACACAGAATCTAGTGTGCTCGATAGGAGCTCATCTGAATAGTTCTTCATTTAGTTATGTTTGTTTTTCATTACAGTTTTTCTCATTCGCTTTGGCTCAATTTTTTTTTTCTTTTTCAAAACAAGAAGTTCAAATCTCTGAACAATTACTTTGTTGTTCACAACAGATTTGAATTCCTCATTCATTCAAGGCAAATTGCATGTGTTTTGGCACGTGTGTGCCAAAGAGGAAGTACTGATGAGCTGATTCTCAGTCAAACTGTCGTACTCTTCACAACTTCTAAACATTATTTAATCGTTTGAGCCATCACATGTAAAATGATCCATTCAATTATCAAAATCAGTCAGACATTTATTCCATAAATATCTATGACACGGTGTTGCGTACTGTGAGGAGATACAATTTGTTGTTTTTTACTGAACTACTGCAGTTTTTTTTCCGCATGGATGCCATTTTGTAGCAAATATTCTGTTAGTATATGACGTTACATGAAAGATCAAAGGTGAATTTTTCTGTTTACAGTACATGCAATTGTAGTATTGACTTTTCCCAGTAAACTTTACCTACTGTACTGTTGAAATGGGAATCTAAAAAAGCTCAGTGTGATACACAATAACATTCAGCTAGACAAAACTGACATTCTTGTATAGTACAGTAAGAAGTCAGTGTCAACAAAACAGAGATTTGTACACAAGACACATTTCCTGGGTTTGACTGCCAGGGTGAAAAAACATCTAAACATTTTGACCATTTTAGTGGTATTGGCCAATTTACTGACACAATAACGAGGTTTTGAAGCATGAATGAAATGTTTTGTTTGAGTTACTACTTTTTGCAGACATGCAATAGAGTCGTGAAACATTTTGCACAACATACTTTTCTTTTGCGTGGTGCCTGTCAGGAAAGATGAATAGCTGATAATCAGTGTTTAATGAAGGACCGATATTGACCTGGCACAGCAGCAAACCAACATTATAGAAACCTAATAGATTTATTTTTTACCTGAGTTGGGTCTCGCTGTGTCCATCAAAGGTCCTTTCATCGCATTTGTGGAGCACATGCGAAGACCAAGCGCAAACACGGCTCGGTTTTGGAGGATCATTGTCACTGTTGAGAGAACACAAGGAGAAGACAAAATGAAAGTAAATGATTGGATTGTTTTCACCAACTAGTTTTATTTTACAGTATGCGGTGCAGATTTTTTTTCTGTTTATATTACATGCATTGTGACTTGTGTACTGAATATGAAGATTATACTTTAACCTTAACTTACAAACTCATGTTGTGCAGCAAAGCATTGTTCAAAGTCAAACCTACAGAACTTTTACCTTAAATCCTAACAGGGATGCCAAAGTTTCCAAAGATTACATTTAGATCACATGTACAAAATTATGCGAAAATGATCTATCTGAATTTGGTGCAATAGTGCAGCCATAAGGAACATGCAGGCTTGTTTCTTAGGGCTGAAACTAACAATTTGTTTCATTATCGATCAACCCGCTGATTATTTTCTAGGTTAGCCAATTAATCGTTTGGTCTATAAAATGGAAGAAAAAAGTGAAAAATGTGCATCCCAGTCTCTCAAAGTCCAAGATGATGTCTTTAAATGTCTTCTTTTGTCAGTATAAAACCCAAAGATATTCAGTTTAATATGAACTCAGCAGGAAATCTCCATATTCGAGAGGCTGAAAACAGCATTTCCTGACATTTTTGCATGAAAAAAATGACTTAATGATTAATTGATTATCTTTAAATGTCTTGTTTTGTCAGTACAAAACCCAAAGATATTTAGTTTAATATGATATAAAACAAAAACAGCAGAAAATCATGCATATTTGAGAGGTTGAAAACAGCATTCCCTGACATTTTTGCATGAAAAATGACTTAATGATTAATTGATTATCTTTAAAAGTCTCGTTTTGTGAGTACAAAACCCAAAGACATTCAGTTTAATATGATATAAACCAGAACTCAGCAAAGAAATCTCCATATTTGAGAGGCTGAAAACAGCATTTCCTGACATTTTTGCATGAAAAATTACTTAACGATTAATCAATTATCAAAATAGTTGTGCAATAATTTTTCCAATGAATTAATGATAATAATAATAATAATCTAACTGATTAGTTGACTAATCAGTTGCTGCTCTATTGTGTAGTTAATTTCACTAATAGCTGCAATGAAGTGTATTTGTGATGCTGGTATTTGCTCTAAGTTATGACACTTATCTTAAGTGGGAAATTCAATAAAAGTGAGCTTGTGTACGTGCAACTCTCCCACTTTCTATGACATTGCTTCAACATGTCAAAATAAACACCAGATGTGGCTGCAGGCAGGAATGCATGTCTGCAATCAGAGCAGTGATACTCTTGTCTGGTAGCCTGCAATTGCAGCAAACCTGAGGAAGCCTGTGCTATTGACACAGATAAGACTGGACAGGCATGTGCACATTTTTAAAACAAATAGGTTGGAAGTAAAAGTAAGAGGCCTACTTAGACATATACATGTACAATAGAAAAACAGACGCGCCCTAGCTTGAACATACTTTAAGCCAACTGTGTCGAAACAGGTTTTGCAGGCTGCTCAGGCTATAAGAGATTACAATACACTACAAAAGAGCCGTAAACATGCGTGCATATTTCCATAAATTACAGCTAAAGTTGCACTAACTGTTATGTCTGTTTGTTAGGCATCTTTAAACAGACTTTAAACAGGTTTCTTTCAAGTCAAGCAGCCACTTTACCTCTATATCTTGAGAGTACATGTTGTTAACTTTACCTGAAATGTTGCATTACCCTTTACAACCTTCCTGAATGTAGCCTTCTACGTTCACACAACGTTGCTTGTAGTTAACTAGGGATTATATGTTGTTGTGCTCTCTGTCACGTAAGCAGGAACTAAACGTGCACATCCAAAACTTGTGTATTTACAGGAAATATCAGCTGGAAACTGGAGCCGATACATGCATGTTTAAACGACCTTACCTTAGTAACTTTATGGTATTTACCTCGCGTTGTGGTATCCCCACTTCTCCGTGCAGAAAGTCACGCTGAAGTTTGCTTGTTTATGTCTTTATCACTGCGATTATTATCATGAGAGGCCGTAAACGTGCCACACACTGTCGTAAAAGGCGCTCTGAGGTGGGGAGGGGAGAAAAACAAATTTAAGAGGAAAAAATGTGTAGTTTAGGAGAGCCATCTGGTGGTAGACTGCTGCAAGTGTGATTCATTCAGGATGATTCATTCAATTCATTCCCAAATTAGGGACAGTTAGAATGAAATAAATACAGTCTAAATCAGTATATACCATGAGATTTTCAGAATAAGAGTGTTGACAACAATACATTTGAATGTAAAAAGAAGTGGGCTTAATATTGCCTTTTTTTACCCCATAAATTGCCATATTTATATATATATTTTGTGATGTCTTTAAATGTTTTGTTTTGTCAGTACAAAACCCAAAGATATTCAGTTTAATATGAACTCAGCATGAAATCTCCATATTTGAGAGGTTGAAAACAGCATTTCCTGACATTTTTGCATGAAAAATGACTTCATGATTAATTGATTATCTTTAAATGTCTTGTTTTGTCAGATATTCAGTTTAATATGATATCAAACAAAAACAGCAGAAAATCATGCATATTTGAGAGGTTGAAAAACTGCATTTCCTGACATTTTTGCACGAAATATTATTCAATGATTAATCAATTATCAAAATAGTTGTCGATAATTTTACATTTATCGCCAAATATACAACAATACATTTGAAAGTAAAAAAGTGGGCTTAATATTGCCTTTTTTACCCCATAAATTGACATATTTAAATATATATTTTGTGATGTCTTTAAATGTATTGTTTTGTCAGTACAAAACCCAAAGATATTCATTTTAATATGAACTCAGCAGGAAATATACCGTATTTGAGAGGCTGAAAACAGCATTTCCTGACATTTTTGCACGAAAAATTACTCAATGATTAATCAATTATCAAAATAGTTGGGCGATAATTTTACATTTATCGCCAACTATAAAACAATACTTTTGAATGTAAAAAAGTGGGCTTAATATTGCCTTTTTTACCCCATAAATTGCCATATTTATATATATATATATATATATATATATATATATATTCTCTAGCTGTATCCACCAACGCCTCTCTCTCTCTCTCTCTCTCTCTCCCTCCCTCTCTAAATCAGTCTAAATCAGTCTAAATCAGTATATACCATGAGATTTTCAGAATAAGAGTGTTGACAACAATACATTTGAATGTAAAAAGAAGTGGGCTTAATATTGCCTTTTTTTACCCCATAAATTGCCATATTTATATATATATTTTCTCTAGCTGTATCCACCAACACCTCTCTCTCTCTCTTTCTCTCTCTCTCTTTTCCTCCTCCATCCCCATCAATAGCTACCTCTCCTCTCCTCTCAGTGTGAGTGGCCGAGGTATGTAGACTGCTGTAAGTGTGATTCATTCAGGATGATTCATTCATTCCCCCAAATTAGGGACAGTTAGAATAAAATAAATACATAGACTAAATCAGTATATACCATGAGATTTCAGAATAAGAGTGTTGACAACAATACATTTGAATGTAAAAAGAGGTGGGCTTAATATTGCCTTTTTTTACCCCATAAATTGCCATATTTATATATATATTTTCTCTAGCTGTATCCACCAACGCCTCTCTCTCTCTCTGTCTCTCTCTCTCTCTCTCTCTCTCTCTCTCTCTGTCTCTCTCTCTCTCTCTCTCTCTCTCTCTCTCTCTCTCTCTCTCCTCTCTCCTCCCTCCCTCCTCCCCATCAATAGCTACCTCTCCTCTCCTCTCCTCTCAGTGTGAGTGGCCGAGGTTGTGTGGCCGGTGGCACGGCAGGCAGTCGTCCCTGGACACTGGTTTCAAATTGATGGCGACCACTCCAGACAGCAGCACAGACCGCAGACCGATCAGGAGACTCCGCTCCAAGAGCGACACCCCATATCTAGTGGAAGCCAGACTCTCCTTCAACCTGCGGACAGGTAGGTAGGCGCACATCCACCCATCCATGCATCCACCCATCCATCCATCCTGCTCCACCAAAATAATCAATGGTAGATGTTTAGCCAGATATGTGCGTTGATATGCCTTAGATATGCGCTCCTGAATGGAAAAATGACAATATTCCTACAGGCTATATCCTTCTTGTGGACTGGTGTTATAGTTTCCCATCATTTATTAATGCTATAGCTCTAAATATCCCTGTAAATGTGACTGAAATGTTATGCAACTTTGTAGACTGCTGGTTATTAGTAGCAAAACCCCACTGAGGGAGTCCAGATATTATAGCTTTAAATACCAATCCATGTGTGAATGTTGATTGTGCCAGCGCCTGGTTATTTCTACGCAGTTATATAATATGAAGAAGCTTCAACGTGACCTGTAGTAGCTTTAAAGCTTTGGCTGTGTGGTTTGTGATTGAAATCTGATGGGATCTGATCCGGTTTGTTGTTGTTGATGTTTGTTATTGTGTAGATGTTAATCATTTTAAACAGTTGAAATAGATCCGAGTCTTCTGTCTCTCCATCACCTCTTTACAAAGCGTGTTGCATCCTCCTGTTACCATGGTGACTTGGCATTTTATGCTGACTGAGTCAACAGGATTTTTTTTGCACTACAGTGTTATTAGGATACATGCTGCATCCAGCTGTCTGCTTTATGCTATAGTCATTTATTAATCTCTAAATGTGATATATGATGGTACATCTGTCGCAATTAAAATGTGCTTTTCTTCTCTTATTAGTCCCATCCTTCACAATTACACCAACATATTTAAATTGCTTGTTTTGTCAAGACCAGCAGTCACCAGATACATTCAATTTACAATTAGGTCTAAACAGAGAAATACAGCAAATCTTCATCACACTTTTAAAAGCTGCCAGTAAAATGAATTAATCAACTAATAATTTCAGCACTACTGTGTTTTACTGTAGAAGGTCACAAAGCTGTGTCATCTCCAGTCAGGCCAGTATAAGTCTAGACTCTGGAGGCTCGGGGATAGTGATTTCAGGGTCATCAGTTTAGTCATAAAAGTGACTACACCTTTCTCCAGTGCAGCTGCCCAGTGGCCAACAACACATATAAAAGCCTGTATGAGTGTTTACATATTGCAAGGAAATAGTAAATAAACAGAAGGTGTTCTTGTTCGGGCTGTGAATCGATTAGAATATTTAATCGCGATTAATTGGTTGATTGTCCATAGTTAATTGTGATTAATCGCATGTTTTTTTATCTGTTCAAAATGTACCTTAAAGGGAGATTTGTCAATTATTTAATACTCTTATCAACATGGGAGTGGACAAATATGCTTGCTTGATGCAAATGTATGTATATACAGTATGTATTATTGGAAATCAATTAACAACACAAAACAATGACAAGTATTGTCCAGAAATCCTCACAGGTACATTTAGCATAAACAATATGCTCAAATCATATTTCACATGGCAAATTTAAGCCCAACAGGCAACAACAGCTGTCAGTGTGTCAGTGTGCTGACTTGACTATGACTTTCCCCAACCTGCATGTGATTATCATAAAATGGGCATGTCTGTGAAGGGGAGACTCGTAGGTAGAACCCATTTTCATTCACAGATGTTGAGGTCAGAGGTCAAGGGACCCCTTTGAAATTTGCCATGACAGTTTTTCCTCACCAAAATTTTGCGTGAATTGGAGCGTTATTAAGCCTCCTTCACGACAAGCTAGTATGCCATGGTTGGTACCAATGGATTCCTTATGTTTTCTAGTTTCATATGCAGTATCTTCACTCTAGCTTTAAAACTGAGCCCACTACAACCTACGAAAGATCAATTGCATTAACACGTTAAAGAAATTAGTAGCATTAAAACGAATTTGCGTTTACACATTATTGTCGCATTAACATTGACAGCCTAGTTCTTGTTGTTTGGGCAAAGGCCGGTGTCAATAAAGGAGTTGTCAATTAACTTGAAAAGTTGCCATTTTTGTTTCGTATTTTTGTAAGACAAGATATCACTTATTGAGCTTTTTAAGTTTGTTTTATTATGTGATTTTACTTATTATTCGCTAGTACCTGTTTTCTTGGTAAAGAATCTTAACACAAGCAATTAAACCTAATTTATATTTTTTGTTATTTTGAAGTCATGTTGGTTGCCAGTTTATTTTTGTAGGCCTATTTATGTAAGACAAGCTAGTAGTATTTGTCTGATCACTTTCTTGGTTATTTATTTGGTGATATACTGTTTGAGGCTAGAACGACTTCATCTCTTTTTTGGGAGGTAGAGAGGAGGCAACAGTCAACTTAAAATACAGACTGTTCTCAGCAAAGGAGGAGAACTATTGACATGTTTTTAAAATACTGTTTTGTTTGAAATATACATTTTAGGAAATACCTGTCAAATGTAAACAAGAGAGGTTAAAGGACAGCAGCTTCTACATTTGCAGACGCTAAAGGTGGAGGTGCTGAAAATGGTCTCATGGAGGTTCAATTGGTCATTTCTAATGTTAGAAGTGACATTCGGTTAGCAGAGATTTGAGATTTGGAGGGAGGGATAGAGCAACAAATAGTCAGGGTTCAAC